>NW_027325368.1:22486080-22866491 GCF_036924035.1 Leuresthes tenuis | reverse complement strand
AAGAAATACAAAGAAACATTTTTCTATTGCTTTTTTTCTCAGTGACAACATTAAAGGTAAACAGTCTCTCAGTGGCAACAGCAGGTAGTCATGAAAATATAAAACCTGAAATTGGAAAATGTTTAAATGAACCCCCCCCCCCCCCCCCCCCCCTTCCAACATATTTGACTGGATCTGTTTTAGAAATAAAATTGGGCAAAGGTCTGCACTTAGCATCCCCAACAGAACAGAGGATATTACCCTGGTTGTTTTTCAGTCTTTGTAATGAGGCTGCAAATTGCAGCTCTGTTGCTGCTCATGTCTTATTAAATATGAATTCATTCAATTCTCTCCAATATCCACTTATGAAAGCAATGCGGGACCATTCTGTTTACAAGCATCAAACCTAATCATATTTCTCAATTGTTTTTACTGTTATTGTACTACACATTTAAATGAGAAAAAAACAATGACAAAGTATAAGTTGTTTGAATAATGAAACAAATATGGCAGTAATTGTTGCTAATCAAGGCTTATTCGTACAGCTCTAATTTAGTCAGTATAGATATGTTAAATTATACAAAAGCAGCACTTGAGCGCCATTGAACTCGAGTGTTTCTCAGTCACACCGCCTATTGCAGTGACCCTGTTGAGCTGGCAATGATGAGGCGACCCCAGCACTATACAGTGCGTCACTGGAGTCAAATGGGGCAATGAATTGCCAGCCCATCACACAATTATTTCCATTGGGCAGAGCTGGGTGGTTGGTAATCCTTGTGTCTAGTTTTGTAACATCTGATGAGTGAGTGAAGTGTTCAGTGTGAAGCCAACAGTGTAAGCCTGCCTCCCATGTTCAACCAGAGCAGATATCACTGCCCTCTTCACTTCCAGAGGACTGGGCATCTTCAATGCATCAATGACACCAGCCATCACAAGGGACGTGTAGCATGCCAAACCAATGATTCATTAGGACTCAATAAGCTGGGAGGCATGGGGCGCCCTGCCATATGCCTCGAGGTTTGACAACAATCTGCACCCACTCCCTACAACTGTACCCTCAACTGTCTTTGGTGCTCTGTATGTGTCTGTTGCATCGGTGCTGTACCAACACCAGACTGCAGTCTGCTCCTTTTCAGAAAGGTGTCTCTTTTGTACCATTAAGACAAGTCGGTAGTAGAGATTTAGCTGCTTCTTTTTTTACAGCTACCCAGTTTCTGAGCTGGAAATGAGTCACAATGACCTTCAGCTCAACTCATGTTGCGCCAGTTGGCACCGTATGAAATACTCATTCATCTACTGAAGTATGAGACTGTGGAGCTGCAGATACTGTAAATCTTAAGAAGTAAGAGGGCCCCGCTCAGTATCGACTTCTCTTCCCTTGCCAAGGGGCGGCGTGTGCTGCCGACAAGATCTATCCACCCTCAAATCTAGTTTGCCTTCTTATCTGTGCCAAGGTAAAGGACCCCTCCCTTCACCTAATTGTGCATGCGCCTACCATCAACTGAAGCATCCACATGCAGATCTTAATGAAATTAAATCGAGTGGAAAGCAGCCCCTAAGCCGACAGACACATCAAGCTCTGACCAAGATATGTGATGTGATATGAGGTGATGTGGCATGTGCACATGCTGTCCTCACATTAATGTCTATAGATATGAGCTGGCATATGATATGAATATGTTGATATGCTGTTTTTTCTGGCCATAACTGTTACCACCCACCTCTGGTAGGGATACAACATATTTACATAAATACAGGCAGATGTGAAGATAGGTTCAGAGCAGTTATTCTTTTTTTCACACAAAACCAAGCCATGCAAAATAAGAAAATGAGAAAAAGAGACCCTATATTAGCGTATTTAAGATCTTATTTGAAATAGGAAAAAAAGACCTTGCTCACTATTAAAACTAAACAAACCAAAATACAGTAACAAGTAGCACAACTAAACCTAGTGAATCAAAACAGAAAACAGACTAAACTTGTACAAGAAGAAGAAGCACTAAAGAACTAAAAGTTGGCCAAGCATGGTGCCTATGGCTTTTTAAGTTACAAAAAGCATTCTATTCAAAAGGAAAAACTAAATCGTAGAGGTGAAAAGTCAGATACTCATAGCACAAGACTCAAAGTTACAAATTGCCAACACAAGTTCATACTATAATGACAGGCAGAAACAAAGGCTAATGAGAGTGAGCTGCTATTTTATAAATGAAAGAATTGAAAGGAACGCAGAATATTCTGACCACTCCTTCTTCCATCTTCTAAGGATTTGTGGGAAAAAATGTTGAGGATGTACATCATCACAAAGCGAGACGTTGAACACTGACATTATGATGGATGAAGCTTGTTGTCGAATATGAGCGTCATTACGTAGCGAGCCATGAGCTGCGTATGTGTAGGGAAAAGAGAAAGAAAAACAGCTCAGTACAATACTGAGCCTTTATCGTGAATCTGCAACATTTTGTGCTGTGGATCAGCATAGCTTTCTGTCTGGAGTTCAGGTTAATTCATCCAAAATTTGACTGGTTAAAAGTATGACAAGAGCCTGATGGTAAAATGAATAATCAAAAATTCAGATTTTAATTTAAAAGTCGTTTTTTGTCACATACATTTTAAATTCTAATTTAGATTCTAAATAGACCAAATTAAGACCGTGAACTTGAGTCTTAAATTGAATTAAAGCAAGAAAAGTTCAAATATGATGCAAATGTAAAAGATAAAGAAGTGGTATGCCCGAATGTTGTCTTTTTCATATTACATGCCACTACCTTTGGTCTATTGTCAATTTTCAATGCAGATGTACACCCCCTTTCAAAACAAACACTGAATAAGTGTAACAGGTAAAACCCACACTTATTTGAAGTGGCATTTATGAGAACGGAACTTCAGCAGGTGGAAAAAATCATAATGCGTGAAAAATGCGCAACTTTTCAATAACGCCAGGAGCTCCAGGACAGTCAGAAAAAAAGGATTCAAGTCAATTTAGAGCCACTCTGCCCCAGTTGTAGGCACGTGCAACCACCCAACTGCATTCCTCCAGCATTTTCACCGCATTACCCAGAAATGTTACGTTTGTGTGACCCAGTTTACCAGCCTCTCCTCCCCATTCATCTGCTCTCACAGATGCACTACAGGAGCCGTAAGCAGCAACGCATCCATCACCTCTGAGTAGTGAGGTCCTTCATGTTCATCCCTTTGGTCTGTTCTTCAAGCCTATTCCCCATAGAAGGACAGGAGCTGCATATGTGGCTGAGGATTATAATAGTGAGGCAGGCTGGCAGCAGCAGTTGCTCAGATGCATTTGTGCCCCCATTTAGGGTTGTGTTTTATAGAATATGTAATCAAATATAGGCTTAGCCGCATTTTCCTTCCACTGAAAGTCAATTTAAATATTGTTTCTGCTACATCTCCTTGCTGCAGTAGTTCTTCAGCCCCCTGAAGGTAATTGAGATGTTCAGTTCAGCCTGTGTAGCTATCAGACTCAATTCTCAGGGGATTTCATATCCTCCTGATTCATGGTTTTCTAACTGAGCGCAAAGCTTTTTCCTTGTTTTGATATTCACAGGTCTGGGCAGTCAGAATGAATAAATGACAGCAAAAGTTTATTTTACTTTTACCTAGTAAAGATAAAAACATTTCAAACACAAGTATGTGGTGAAAAAAATCCAGATTGAGGGAACAGGACTAATCACATTATTTGTTTTCTGATTGCTTGAATGGAATCGGTGTTATGCATCTGTTTAACACCATTCCCTTGCACAGATCACATAAATCTAACTGAAGAAAGATTAATCCCACTCATGAAGAAAATGTCAATGTTAGAAAAGGGGCTTTTAGCAATTGTTACTTCTCCAGATAACCAGTTTGATTCCATACGTACTTTTTATGTGCACGGCACCTGTGTTGGGTTTTTGGTGAGGTTATTTTAGTCGGAAATCCATCTTGGGGATGTTCCAGTTGATATTTCATACTTGAAATTTGGAAATTCTGACTTCCAAGTTAAAATGGAATGTATCATAAGCTACAGAGTCAAATAACATGCAGCGTGTCACTCTGACACCATTTGCGCAATTCACTTAAGTCCTGAGATGTTCTGGAGATGTGTGGCATGTGCAAATCCAAATTTCCATTGTATTTGCTCTTGACTTCTTGCAGAGATTTGATACCTTGCCCCCTCATAGAATATCCAAAGATCAGCAATTGAGAAGCAAGTGCAAGTATAGCAGCAAATCTTCCAGAGCAATTACAGCCAGTGTGTGAGCGAGTGGGTCTGCATAATGACATTTAATATGCCTGAATGTCAGCAGTTGTTCTGATTTGGAACTTTGCAAACTTTTTAATTAAACAGAGAGCTGTCTTGTTGTCCTGTCTGTGTTTTTGATGTGGTATACTGGAAACAGAAAGCAACTGGCGCAGCGGTCAGCATGACGTCTTCTGACGAGACCCTTTAGATCTCTTCTCATCAGAGCATCACAGTCGGAGACCTCACTGATGCTTTGCTTTAATCAGCTATCAAGTGTCATGTGCAGAAAGCTTCTTACAGGGTCTTATCCAGCCTCCAATTTTGGTTTATACAAAACAACACAAAACACAGAGGAAGCAGCTCCTCGGTGAGATAACGCGGCTGCTGCTGTGGTGCTGCTGTCATGATCTGTGTGAGATTTTGACCTTGTGATGCCATTGTAATGAGAGGCAGGCAGATATTTCACTTATCATTAGCAGCATGATTAGCTGCCAATGGGGTGTGCCTGCCGTAGTTTAATCCCCCCATTCTCCAGAGTGTGGTAACATATGAGATGACAACAGTTTCACACCCAGTTTCACACCCAGTTTCACACCTCCCATGGTTCCATACGTCGCAGCAGCCTAATCACTCATGTGAGATTAATGAGAGAATTTAAGGTGTGGTGGGAGATTCACTAATTACAAGCGTGCACTCTGTATTGTCATCAGGGGACAAGGCAGTTTGTGTGTCCTTTTCTTTGTGTGCGTGTGTTTTTAGCTTCTTTGTGCAGTTTACCATGATGTCTGATACTTTGAATACTTTGATACAGGCAGAAAATGAGCAACATCAAAGAAGCCCTAAAAAGAAAAAAAAACACAGCTGGTGGTCAAAAGTGTTTTGTGGGAAAGATTGTACTTGTATTGCAGCTGGAAAAACAAAACCACATCATTGCATAATGCCTCTGAATGAAAAGTTAACAAGAGCTCTGGCTTAAATGATTTGATTTGAAGTTATTCTCTCAGCTGCCTGCGAGAAACAAAGAAATAACAAAGGAAAACAGAGTCATGAAAGAAAATAATAACTCCACAGGAAAAGGTGCTGTGAAAACTCCCTTTAGTATGTAATGTTACTCAATCTACTAAATACATTCAGGTGTGTTTGTGGCAGGGAGTGTGGAGGACACCCAAACTCAATGGGGAGTTTTTGGGACAGAAAGAAAGAATTTTAGAAGTACATTGTCCTTGATAAAAATGAGCTTTGAAACAGGATTATTACTTTTTTCCCACATTACACAAACATATTTTTCTTGTCGAGATTGTTGGGGAATGATTCACAAAGAAAAAGCCTCTGAAGCTGTTTTAAATTCCATAAACATTGAGAATGTACTGAATAACAAAGGTACCAAAAAGGTAACAATAAAAAAAACTACAGAGAATTTCTAAGTACATCAAAAGCTTTCCTTGGCTGTTTGCTCTTTTTAATATTAAGCTTTATTATTTTGGTTCCAGGCTCTCATAGCTTCATTTTTCTCTTATGGTCTTCTGCACCATGACCAGAGGACAGAATAGCCAGGTGGGAGTGGGTGGGGAACAAAAACTAAACAAACACTAGACATTAGACTAGACTCCAGTTCCTTGTGGCCATAGACAAGACACAAATAACAAGCAGCTGTTTGCTAATAAGTTCGTATATCACCATTGCACTCACAGCTGGATTCCACTGGCTCCAGGTAGCCAAATAAATCATTGACATGAAAGCTCTAAGAATTAGTACCCGTTGACTTGAATAGGTAGGTATTCTTCCATAATTCTCCTTGTAAACACATAATTTGGGTTAATGTAAAGTCCTTCAATCAAAGTCATGCATTCGAAAGAATACAGAATTCTTTAGAAGCCAAATGTTCAAGCATCAGTACCCTTTTCTGCTAGGAGTGGACAATCTGATAATCTCCTTTTCACGGAAATCCTATCAACTGTGTCATTAAATCCAAAATAACAGCCATTCTCAAACTTTACTGCCTCCATGAAAGAAGCAAAAACGTTTCTGGTTCTGTAACAGTGACAGGGATGCTCACTTGACACATGATTCATCTTGGTGCCTGTTCCCAGCTGGCTGATCCAAGATAGAATGACTCTGGTTACGCTTATCTGGTCTCTTTGGTTCCTCAAATGCACTTAATAATTCGATTAGAATTGCTGGACTCCAAGATCAAACCATTATCCAAGACGATCGTGCACTCCCATGGACATCGACATGGGTATACATATCAAGGCTGGAAACCATGACCATTAACCTAATCAACAATTTCACAGCCATAATTGTCTTAATTTCTTAGAACTTCTGTTGGGAGCTCTGAGGAATTAACTTAAGGCAAAAAGAGGTGATAACAGCTAATAGAAACTATAATGGTTTTATGATGCACTTCCTTGCTGCAGTGCAGCAAATAGTTAAAACCAGAAAGATAATTAAGTCTGTATTACAACAGCATTTAGGTAGCATGGTATCAAAAGACCTGAAGAGACTCTCTAACAATGAGAATCAGTTTAAGATAAATAGAGTAGAATTCAAATAAAGTAGCAGAAAGCAATTAAATGTGTGCCCTTTGTAAGTCTATAGTGTAAATGATCCTATAATTCATTCAGTCCTATCCTTTATTCCTTAATTTTAAGAGCAAGTACACAGCACACCAAGGAGCTGGAAAAAGGAATAAAATTTTTGAAAAATAGATGAAAAAATATGAATAAGAATAAAACTGAGCAACTCTTAACCCCAGCTGGAGAACATGCTGCCCACCAAAGTAGTCGGTGCCTGATTCACAGAAAGCAAAACCTCTGCCTGTTAACCGGCAGTTGAAATGAATGAAATTTAATAATCACCTGAAAATAGGTTTTTCCACAAGACCTGACTGTTGATTAACGTGCAGAGAATTGTAACTTATTGAAAATAGCACAGCGGAAGAAAAGCACTGATGGGGACAGAAACTTCCTGAGAGATACAAACCAACTCTGATCAAAAGATTTGTGGGTTTACTGTTTCGCTCTGATCATTTGTATTGGGTCAGAGGTAAGTAGAAGCATCTCAAAAGGAAAGTGGGGGGTATAATTGATTGATAGATAAAAAAGAACTAATCATTAACTATTGATTCACCCATCTCTTTGTGGTATTTAATTTTGAATTATTATGGAAATGTTTGCATTAGCTGTCAGGTTGTTCAGTCTTTGTTCCTCGCACAAGTACTGATTTTTTTAGTTCCGTATTGCACTATAAAGCATTGTAGTATATAGTATTGAATATTACAGTGTTATTGATATTTTGGCCTGGTTGGCCTCCCCATGTATAAGTAATTAGTTCAGAAATTTGACAAGGACAAGGGCTCATCCAGGTTTCTCAAAACAACATGTTTGTGTGCAAAAACACTGAGATTTTATGCTTAAAAAAAGAGACCCTAAGAGTCCATGTTGACATCGTGAATCGTGTGTTTGATATGTGCCGGTATTGCAGTATGACGGCAGGAAGATAAACACAAGGTTTCCATTTTAGGAGGGCTGTTCTGTGTGCTTCCCCTCCGCTTCATCAACGCGTTCTTGCCTTGACTTCAGGTAATGTTTTTGTGCTCAGCAGTTTTGATCATTGCGACTTTTATCTCAACCACACAGGATCTCTGTTGTGTGAAATAATCATATTCCCTGTTCACAATGCTTCCAGATCAAATATGTGTATTTTATGTCATGAATAGTCAAAACAACACACTATGTGAAACTCTATGTTCACTGTAGAGTTTTATGAGGAAGTGGCTTGTATAACTTAATTATATCTATGACCCACGTGCGATTAAAGAGGACACCTTTTGGCTATTTATTTGGTTCGAAGAGAGCACATAGGGAAGAAAAAACCTCTAATTGTCTCATTAATTACTCTCTGCATGAAATAATGACCAAACCTTCGTGTTCACAGTTCTTTGTTACTCACAAAAGAAGGCAGAGGTGGGATGGCAGCAAAGAAAACAGGCTTCAACCTTTTTTTTTTTAACAAACAGGCATTATGTTGGAGGAGAGGGAGATGAAGAAAAAGAGGGCAGATGAGAACAAGGGTGGGAGGGGGAGGAAAAAACAGGTAAAAAATGAAGTTGAAAGAATGAAAAAGGCTGCCGTGCTTGGAATGATTCATATGAAGCAAATCAAATAGAGAAAAAAAAGAGGAAAAAGGAGAAAAGATTGGCCGTGAAATGTTTGCCAGACCTTCTGGAGCCCACCCTGTCCTCTCTCCCACCATCCAAACGTGTTGAATAGCCGGCTTAACACACAGGTTAGACACTGACACACAGCACAACAACAAACCAAATCAACAGTGAATTAAAGACTCCTCAGGGATCCACAGACTCTCATCAGAGGAGGTGCTTTGGAAAGCCAAGCTCACCAATTAGCTGCTCTGAAAGAAGTCTAGCAGTCTGGCTTCCAGACCTGCTGTATGCAACGGGTGGGATTAGATGAATAAAGGAGTGAATGTACCCTTTTTTGTTTTCATGCTGTTGTTTACTGTTACCACAAGGAGCTACTGACACTTTATTAGCCTGAATGTGTCTGTTATAGCAGCAGTATGAAATGCAAACTTCCACAGTAAACCCCATTGATATTTGCATCTTGAGACTTCTACTGTGAGTGTATCTCTTCATTTCTGTCATGCATCTCACAAACACACGCACTCGGGCCCTCTTTACACTTCCTCAGTTTGAACTGAGCCTAGTTATCCTGCAGCTGTGCTGATAAAAACGCAGGAGCACTTCAGAGGGCAGCGAGGAGCTGCCCTCTTGCCTGCCGTGCCCTCGCATGCTACAGACACACTTAACACACAGCTAAGAGGCCTTTGCTGACATAAATCTGCACAGCAAAGCAACTGTGTTGCAATGCTTATTTTCGTTTACCAGCTGTGACCATTGAACCTGAAGCAATGAGGCCTTCCTTTGACTTTAAATGAGTGTGCGTCGAATGCCCAAAGTGACTTTTTTTTCTATGTATTTTCTTTTCCCCACCTTCTCACTTGCACGCTTTACTGTTCCATCTTCAGAGGCCCTCCATCTTGTCAGAATGAGGTGAACTAATGGGCCGTGGCTGAACAACCTGAGCGCAGAGGCTATCAGTTCCCCCTGGAAGGCCACGGAGGCAGAGGAAAGGAGAAGAAGCCCTTCTCCTCTTTGCTACAAAATTTCAGGGTTGCAGTCCATGCAGAAATCAAAGGGAATAGTTGGTGTTAACATTTAGCAGCCTCACTCATTTCCTCCCCTTTCATTTATGTTTCATGTTTTGTTCACAGTTTTTGTTTTTTCATAATGGATTTCTTTGGCAACTTTGGAACTTTGGAAGATTTTCATCAGTGTCATCATTTTCAGTCTTGGCACTCTGAATGATTTAAATGTGAGAAGCAAGATGTAGCTACTTACAGTAATGGATTGCAATGTTACCACAACTGCCCACATGCCAGTCAGCTGCTCTCAAGTCAGGAATTTAATTAGTCCAACAAAAGCAAATTAACCTTATCGTAGGTTTAATGGCTGTTAGACACTTGTCAGGTCACTCACAAATGACTTGAACTTAGTGTTGATTACAAGGCCGATAAAAGCTGATGTAGAGTAGAATTAGATGTTTAATTCAAGAATTGTATGACAGCGTAGATTAAAAGCTTTAGGTGAATATAAATATAGCTTGTTCCATAGGTGACACAAGGTAACACAGCGGGGCTATTCAGAGAAGGACTGTGCTAGGCCAGGTTTTGACAGGTGTGTCCAACTCTATAAAGCTGGGAGGCATTTTGTAACAAAGATGACCAGCGCGAGGTGCCAGAGCCGGTCTGTTGAACAAACGCTCCAGCTGCCCCAGGCCATGCCTGCCAGCCTGGAAGAAAGAGGGATGGTCCAGAGGACGATGGCCTCCCTACTCATTCAAGCGGCATTCTGCACCTTCCATTGGGACCAGACCGAATGGAGGTGTAATTGGCCATATCCAGTGATAGATGGCTGTTCAACCTTTGTAACTCATCAGTGGCAAGAATGCACCAAGCCTAGCTTGTTTCACAATATGAGGTTGATTGTGCCAGTCTATTAAACATCAGTCTCAGGAGGAAATCTTGCTCGTTGGAATGCTGGAGCTTAGAAGACTCTCATGAATGATCTGATTTAAAAATCAACACATGTTCAGTGATTGCCCATTATATCTCTGAGACAGTTAACGTGATTGAAAAACTGATCACACTTAATGAATCATTTTCATCCTCAGAAAAAGCCAGAAAGCAAGACTCAGTTCAATTGTGACAAATTGTATCCTTTTGTTTCCTTGCAACATAAAAATCAAAGATAGAAATCATAGTTTTCATTTAATCGCAAACAAATTATCATCTCAAGAGAATTCCTTTTGAAATGGTACATTAATTTATTCCATAATCAGGGCAAGAACCTCATGCTACTGCACCAATGTGACTTGACAATATATGTACCTGCATGTCCTCCCTATTGTTTCTTCACGCTCGGAATGATTGATGTGCTCAATGTTAGGCAAAACAGAGCAGCCATACATCAGCTTTAAGTAACAGCTTGCCTGTTTTTGTTCAGCAAACAGTTTACTACAGGCTAAGGAACTCTTGACAGGAGCAGCAGCCAAACAACTCCAAAGAAGGTTTGTGAAATTCAGGTAGCAAGAGCAAGAGAGGGAAGAAGGCTGATGGGAGAAAATAAGGGATGCAAGCAGAAATTAAATCGACTTTGCTCAAGGAGGTTTTGCTTTGCATTTCAGAGAGGTAGTACTAAAATGAGCAAATTAATAAATAAATGGTGGCTTTTGTTGAGAGCTTTTGACATCCCCTAACAGTTGAGAGTCGCTGAAAAAATGAGTGATGCTCGTTAACTCTGACCCAAATCCTAAGAGACACAGGGAGCTGTTAAAACACCGAGCAGATTGGGGAGTCTGGGTGACCTAGATAGGATTGGTTTTGAAAAGCAGCCATACATCACATTAAATCGCTCTTCCGTCTAATACAATGAGGCATATCTTTCTCGTTGCTAATGAAAATTACATTCTGATAAAGTTCTTTGTGACATGGAAAATACCTCTCCCACCACTGACACTCCAATGCCCTGTCTGGTAGTTACTCTTGGGTACATTCTTATTTCACCGCTGGATTTGGGTGATATTATATGGCTTAAAAGCACACATGAATGTGACACAGGGTCTAATATCCAAAGTAGAACTGGTGGTGAAGACACAGCTGCAATTACCAACTGTTGACTAGCCAAACAAAATGTATCTTACCATTATAGTTTACTTTGGAGTAAAAGGAGCGCAAAAGTACTTGTCTACAAGAAGAGTTATGCTTCATTAGGTAGTGCTTTGGGTTGTTTCGGTTAGTCCTGCACCTCTCGATTTTTTGTAAATTGGGTGCACACCATACGAGGGGCACATTTAAAAAAATAGGAAGAGCTACAGGTAAGTGTGCGACCAGGTCCGTCTTTACAGACATCTATGCAAGCCATCAAAGCTCATTGTACTTTCTGAGAGACTTCTTTTGAAGGTCTTCCTGTGGTGTCAATGTGTTGTCAGTTGTGAACACTACTGTTTTCAAAGACTGCAGTGAGCCCAGTGTGCTTAAACTGCTCATATAAACGGTTATGGTGCTGGGTTGACATCACAGTTCACTTGCACAATGCGCAATGCAGCAGGTATAATCACAGCTCAACACAATCAAGTCATACAGAAAAAATAACTAATTTCTTGTGATGAGAAGCCCCATGTTGCACGTACCAAATTGTGTCTGACCTGGCAGAGACTAAAATCCTAACAGCTGTTTCTGGTCTAAGCTAGCAAATAAGAAACTCAAGTGACAGATATGGGCTTAGATATGGGATTTCTCAGATATTACTAGAGATTAAAGACATTTCTGAAGCAGAGCTCTCTTCATTTTCTTCTTGTGGATGTCTACCACAGTTATTATTTTTTCCTCTTTGAGATTTTTCATTCGGTTAGGACAACTAATACTTACACAACCACCAGCAACTTAGCCTATACTGTCACCCTCTCGCAACACCACCCAGCCTAATCATTATTATTATTATTTTTGCTTTTAACCAGAAAGTGGAAATGTGTGTGATTCAGCTTTCTGTTTTTGTGGCCTTCCAAAAGATTGCTTCACAATTGCTTCAATAGTGAACTGGAACCAAGTTACTGTGTCCTTGAGCTTTTAGTCTTGCTTCATTGCATAGAACTGCAATAAAACAGAGACTTAAAGTGCTGTTTAACTATTTAAAAACTCTGGTCACTTAGACATCCCTTAGAGCTTTTTTATGTGTGTAGCCTCTTTTCCACAGGGGTCGTCCTACAGTGACGTTAAGGCCCTTTGTTAGCCCACTGTCACTTACCTTTATGTGTTTACACTGATATAATAGACGTGACACATCTCTCACCAGTGTGTTTTTTAGTACTCTAGTGTTGCAGAAATAGAAACATGACATGACAATGCAACAGTGCTGAGGTCCACTGCGGTATGTTATGGCCTTCTTTCTCTCCCCTACAAACAAACAAACCCAATGACTGTTGGCTCAAACGTGCAACAATTTTGCTCCCCATTCTGTGTTCATATCTTACAAACAGAATGGCAAGGTACACAAAACCTGTAAGAGTTCAAATTTTTGAACTTCTGACATTTCTGTTGTCACTTCAATACAGTTTAAGCACCAGAAATTGAATTTCATCTGTTGGGTTGAATGTCCGTGGAAGGAAGCAAATAGGCATAAAGTCTTTATCTGAGGTTCAAACTGAGGCTACAACTGAACCTTTTACACTTTAATTTTTGGCAGTCAAGCAGTTAAATTCTCTCAGGGGGCAATGGTTTGCATTTAGTCAGACATTTCCAGTAAAACATCCCAGTTAAACTTTTTATACATGAAAGTTCATGTCAGGTTTTTATGTTTTTTCAATCACATACATATGACCAAATTAGGTTTGGCTTCACACCACAGTTATGCAAGTAGACCAAAGAACATGTTACATGTCAATGTCCTTTTGTAGGCTGCTTCTTCCCACTTTTGTGAATTGTTTTTTTGAAAGTGGTTGTGCATCTGAAGTCAGAGTTTTGTCAGTGGCATGAAAAGAACTGCGTAATAACAGTGGAAATGAAATTAAGATAATTTATGTATTCTCCAAATATATTTCCAGCAACCGTAAAATAATTTCTGAAAGAAAAAAAAGCACGACAAATGTGGTGTCAGCAGGTAATAAGTTGAAATTATATTGGTATTTTTCTTATATTGCAAAAGGAACAACAGCAAGTCAATTAACAGATTTGTCACAGTAGGCACATAGATCCCCTCGTCCAACTGAGGAACTGTTAAGATCCCCAAAAAATCCCCATTTTAGGGATTGAGGCAGCAGTGTGGAAGGAATTGCAATTTAGTGATGTGCCTCTTCCTTTTTGGTTCCACTAACTGTTTGGTTTGGGTTTGTGGTGTTATGTAAGTTAATAAAGCGGATCAGAAAACATGAAGTCATGCCTGTGTTTGTCTGTGGTACCATGTTCAACTACACCCCCTCCCTGCACATCAAAAATAACACTTAAACTTGTATTATTACATACTTACCACACTCACAATGTCATACAATGTCACACAGGATAATTTATCCCTGGTGCTCGTTGTGCGGCAGTTCTTTTCAGGCCATTGCAGGCTGAAGGCCTCTTTCTCCAACAATGGCAGATCACCCTGCCAACAGAATCTGTGCCAGCCACGGTGCCAGCTTGGCATGGCCCCTGTGTTAGCAGTGAATGATTCAAGGGCATTGAAGCACAGTGTGGGGGGTTCCAGTTTATAGACGGCTGTGCCAGGGTTCCCATCACAGTTTACTTTCAAACAGCCTGTCATTCATCGCTCTCTGCGACTTCTCCGCCTCTCATGCTGTTGGCCTGAGCTTGAAGTACTGACAATCTATCTTCTGAAAATTTGCTTTGCACAGAAGAAATGGTCATGCTTTACTGATCTGTATTTACTCACAGGCAGTACATAAAACAAGAGCGTTAAATATTTCACCAAAGGTCTTCTTCAAGGGTGGGCGCTGAACAGCGAGCCTTTTCTGCACTCTCATTAACGATTGATGATGCAGAAGAGATAATAACATCTTTGTTGATTCGCTAAGTCATTGCCTGCCACTTCATTCTTTAAATTAATGATGTAATGAGTGAATAAGAGGCATGCATAATTTTTTTTTCTTTTAACCACCTCCACGTTAACATTTTTCATTCCTGTCTTTTTGCCTTGCAGTGCTCAGAGCAACTGAATGTGATGGGTTGTCAAACTGAATCTGAAGTACTCTACCAAAGAACGATATCCACTCCTGACCTACTCTGAAGAACAATATTTGATTCAATCAGTGTTCCAAGTCTCCCCGGCGGGGAATTGCTGCTGAGCAATAGGTGAACCTTCAGGAAAGAGCAACGGTGGACCATGTGATACTTGACCTTCACAGAGAGAACTCAGGTACACTCCAGAGGATGTCAAATCTGATCTGAAGCTGCTCTTGAGAGGATTGCACAGTTCATAATTCAATCACCTTTTCATGTTTTGTTTAGCATTGCTCAAGCACCATGGGCCAACAGTGAAAGAAACATAGTTATCAATGCTGGGTCTTCATTTATTGAGGAGTACCGGACATCTCACCATGGAACTGAAAGAGATTTTCTTCATCAAAAAGCAACTGTGAAAAAAACAGGAAAGTGGGGAGGTGAATTGGACACTGGGAGCTGGGAGGATTAGCTTGTGTGCTGCTAACCCATGGTGGATCTGCTGTGAGCAGGACAAGGGACTCAGCAGTGGAGGATGTCAGCAGAGGCCGAGCTCCAGTCGGGTGTCAAAACCAGCCAACGAAAGGAGTCCAGGAGGATCAAAGGTACGTCAGATTCTAACAGATCCTGTTGTTGAACCAGCGATACATCAGGCCCATCATGTATAGCAAACGCATGCAATATATTAGGCTCAAATGGTGTTTATAAGTTTGTGGGCTGAGTCTGCTATACAATGTTTTGGGGAGCATACTCAAAAGACAATCAGAATTATGTCAGCAATAAACTGGCAGCTTTCATGCGTTTGGCATGAAGTGAACAGAATTTTTATCCTTGTTCAGATAGAGAAAAAATAACACAAGACAACATGGAGAGAAGCTTCACTCAAGTCAAGCCTGCTGAGAGGCACCCTGTCTCATCTTAGGAATCCAGATGTAGTAACAGCTATTCCATGTAGCCCCGGGTTTGGTAGCACTATGATTTAGGTG
Organism: Leuresthes tenuis; assembly: GCF_036924035.1. NCBI lineage: Eukaryota > Metazoa > Chordata > Actinopteri > Atheriniformes > Atherinopsidae > Leuresthes > Leuresthes tenuis. The sequence continues at coordinate 22,850,990 of NW_027325368.1, read as the reverse complement.
TCATGGACAGGGTAATTCACACCCTGTCGCTTTGATAAACAGCATAAGAAATGTAACAGGACGAGGCATTCTCAGAGTGTTCACTGGGAGATTGAATTGGGACTGAATTGGCTTGGAGTAGTAAAGAGGAGGACATAGAGGGATGGAAAGAGTAGGATTCACTAGGAGGCTGACAAAATTGAGCAAGAGGTGGAAGCTTCCTTGTTTGTCCTCCGCCTCTTCATCTTGTCTTTTCTTTCTCCCGTCATCTCTCCATCTATGAAAAAAGCCACTCCTGCTAGTCCAGTAAATCTGGCTTCTGCGAGATCATTGTAACGAGGCCATGGGGCCAGGTCCTCCGTGGCTGTTTCACGGGCTCTGTCGGATTGCTCTGATAAATGGCCCTGCTTGAAGAGGGCCCATCGATTTGAGTTAAGTGGAGGGGGAAAGCAGGGTGAGGGGCAGTTACTGTGCCGCCAGACGGCTCATCAGAAAAGGGCGATCAGCACATACTCTCAGCCCCAGACTTTAACATGTTAATCAAGTGCTATGGGGACCATTGTCACAAACAGTGAAGATGTTATGTAGATCCATATAAATGGAAATTGGCCAACATAAATGCATGCAGAGCATTTGTGCGATAGCCAGTGGTGGTTTCAGTTATTTGAACTCTTCCAAGGATCAGGCTGATAGTATATTCAGAAAAGCACTATTATAGTATAGTCTATTTCCATATTGGTTGGAAGCAGCAGATGAATGTGGTATGATTGAAATGTTAAGGACGCTACTCTTAACATCTTCTGGTCAACAAGTAACATGAAGAAAACCAGTGCCAACCAAAGGTAAATGCTTCTTAATATTGTCTGACTTCCTTGGAACATACATGTACAGGACCGTTCATTCCCAATGAAGCCATCAATTTTTTAAAGATAACTCATAATATACTGGAATGTAAGTAGTTTTTTAGGGGTAAAAGTGTATTCAACAAAAGAAATATGTGAACCTTAAAACTATGTGCCTCTGACTCTTTCCGTTGATGCATTTGGCAGACGCTTTTAACCACTAGGCTAACGTACAATCATATTACTAAGCCTGGCATCCCAAGTGTCAGTCCCTAAGCTTCAAGTTGCCCTGTAAACCACTTTTAGATTTTAGTACCATAGTTTGTGGCATCAGTCCTTTCTGACCTTCAGTGATTAATAATATAAGTAGATGCCTTGTAAATGGACTTTTTTTTGGAGCATATCCCAGCTGTCATTGGGCGAGAGGTGGGGTACACCCTGGACAGGTCGCCAGTCCGTCACAGGGCCACACAGAGACAAACGAGACACACACCATCCACGCTCACACTCACTCCTAGGGACAATTTAGAGTCACCAATAAACCTAACATGCATGTTTTTGGGTAGTGGGAGGAAGCTGGAGTACTCAGAGAGAACCCATGCATACACAGGGAGAACATGAAAACTCAGAGAAAGGCCCTCTTGCTGTGAGGCGACAATGCTAACCACCACACCACCGTGCAGCCCTAAGTTATTGGTCAACAATCTGATTTAATTAGGTCACTGTCTTTGCAGAATACCATTATGGAGGAGGAATTTGTTTAGTTTAAGGATGCCAATTTAGCTAGGTGGCAGTGTGCCCCTTTTCAACTTGTTTCCAGTTAACCTATTACAACACGGACCAAAACAATTCATAAGCTGTCTAATTGGCAGCTAATTAAGTGTCATGTTAAGCAGTGAATTGGAATGTTCTATGGCTCTGTCCCTTTTGTGTGCTTTACACTTTTTAAAAAATCAAGATGCACTTATCAGTTGTGGTTATTCTCTGTTGTTACTGGCTTCTTCTTCTGTCTTACTTGCTTTTACTATTACCTCCAAGTTGAAGCCCAGGTCAGAATCTGTAAAGCATGTGCAGAGCACCTTGTCCAGTTTGGGTTCATTTACAGTGCTATTGAGCTGTTAAACCAACAGTAAAGTTTTTTTTTTAGTGAACAGCAGCTGACAGCAGCTCCTACTGCACAATTTGGGTTGAGATAAGCTAACATGTGCAATAGTTGAGACAATCTTGAAGCTGGTGATGTACAGTACTCTATTTTTTGGACAAAGTTATCAGCACATGAGAACTGCAGCATTCGGCATACACAAACTGAAGACCCTAAAGTCAACAAGTATGGATGAAAACAAAGTATATGGCTGCATTGTATGGTGCCATTGCACGCAGGCTTTGAATGTTTCAGTGTTGCAGAACCTGTTATGCCAACACTGAAGTAGCCTCCTCCTATTCCTGATTTGAATGTTGTTTTCTTTATTGGAGACAGGCTATTAAGAAATATTTAGAAATTTCTGCTGAACAGTGTTTTTACTCTGTGTCTTTGATAATATTTAATCAACCACTGAATTTAAGGCTTAATCCAACCTTCTGAACACTTTTTTGAGCAAAAGTTTAGACAATGCCCTGACCACTTCAGCATTTATAAATGCACCTGTTTGTATAATTTAGTGTGGTATTTAGGCTGTTAGTATATTTGATATCAGGGAGAGGAAAACTATACACTGTGTGAACAAGGCAGGAGAGAACTGTGTTTTTCTGGAGGTGTCCACCGATTGCTCCTTTTCCAGCCACAGGCCTGTTGAATGTACTTTTGAACATTTATTTTTTCCTTTGTGGCTAATAGACTCCAGCCTTATCCTTTACTGCATCATCCATCCATTTTCTATATCTTTGTCCAATTCATCACTGTGGAGGGCTGGGTGCCCATCCCAGTTGACATCGACTGAGAGGCAAGAAAAACACCCTTGATAGGTCACTAGTCTATCACAGGGCCAACACAAACTAAGCAAAAAAACATGCATACACACTCTGACTCCAACAGTCAATTAACCTAAAATGCATGTTTTTGGATGGTGGGAGGAAGTCGGGGTACCTGGAGAAAACCCACATATACACGGGGAGAATATGCAAATTCCATACAGAAAGGCCCCAGCTGAGAATCGAACCAGGAACAGTGCTAACCACCATACCCTAATTGTAGCTCCTAATTCATTATGTGCTGCTTGTTTTTTCCATACTCATTATTCTCATCACATTATCATGGGCATGACATGAATACTGACTATTTCATGTGACTGTGGCCACACTCTCTTGAATATTCTTTCAGGGATGTCACAGCACTTTCTGATGTGTTTACAAGTATGTGCAAAAGTCACACCTCACTGCAGCATAGTCTGCCATGTAAAGCTAAAGCTCCCCTCTACCCATCCACAGAATTGCATTACATGTGCGACTTTACTCTATCTCCATAGCAACTGTTGCTCTCCCACTGTAATCTGTGCACAAGAAATGAGTCATTTAAAAAGACAGACATGCAATGGAAGGCAGGGATGAGGCAGCATTTAAACTTTAGCTTTCATCACACTTCCTGTTTGAGGCTGGACTGTTACACCTGCTTTGCATCTCACCATTCTTTTGAGGTACAGAGGCAGAATGTGGCAGAAGGTGATCATGAAGCTGAAATCAACACATGTTAACCCAATGCTGTTTCCATATGTCTGATCCTGCAAAGCCAGGGTTGCTCTTTGAAAGCACTCTAATACGATACTTTAATGACCAAGCAAAGTCAAGCAGCTTCTCAAAACCTGTGGAGTCTTTTCAAGGAAATATAGCACTGACCTTGTATGAAAAGAGCAATAGAATAAAAAAGAGCTCATTCATTTACCATTTATCTCTCATATTCTAATACTGGACTAATACAAGACAGTTGCTGTGGTCAAAAGCATTCATGACAGCGATATGAAAAAGAATATATTAAAAAACTTGGCGAAAAAACACAATATTGCTATCTACTATTTCACCTGTGTTGATTTTTTTCCTTCTCTTTTTTTAATTGATTTACACCCTAAATAGGAGATAAATAGCTGTGAAAATTGTACAGAAAACTCCATTTGCACCAGCTTAGATCAAAGCACAATGTAAGTGTTTTATCAACATCATAGCAGTATTTGCTTCATATAATATATATATCATGACAGCTGTAAATCACTGAAACACTGTTTCCCACATTTGACCAAATAATCTGCTGCTAATGAAATGTTTCTACACACTACTTCACCGTCAGTTTCTCCATAGTGTTGTGGTGCCGCTATCCTAACACTGATTTTACCAAACACAAACCGGCACACGGCATTTAAAGGGGAACTTTGAATGCTGACACTTGGGACCTAATTTCTGGCATGAAATATGTTTATCTACTCACCGAGTACAGTTTGGTGAAAGTCGGCTTCCATCGGAAGATATTTAGATCACTCAAGATCCATGTATATCCATATAACAAGAGAGAGCAGGGCATAGACGATACAGCCTCTAAATAAGGCATTATCTGTCTTTATTTCACCAATACTTTAAGCTGAATGAACAAATGCGTACTATTGCTCTGTTAGCACATAGCTACTGTTATGTGGCTATTTGCAGCTATAGGAGAGCTAATGGAGGGAATTCTACACACATCTCTACTGGGACAACTTCATCGACACACATTGCTGCAGTACAGCTCATTCACTCAGGTAAAAACGTCCATCTTACTCAAAGTCGTCGTTCATGTTGTCAAAATCTGATAAATACCCTGCCATCTTGCACAAAACCAGCAGCAGCAAACTCCATGTGAAGTTAGTCCACTGTCACAGAGCAAGGAGTAAATAAGCTGTGCTCCAGGGGGGCGTGTGGATGAAGTGGTCCCAGTAGAGTGTCTGTGTAGAAATCCCTCCTTTAGCTCTCCTATAGCCGCAAGTAGCCACATAACAGCACCTATGAGCTAACAGAGCTATAGTACACGTTCGTTCATTCATTTGGCTTAAAGTATTGGTGAAATAATGACACGTAATGCCTTACTTAGATATTTAGAGGCTGCATTTTCTATGCACTGCTCTTTCCCGTTATATGGATATACACAGATCGCAAGTGATCTAAATATCTTCCGAACGACACCGACTTTCGCCAAACTGTTCTCATTGAGTAGATAAACGTATTTCATGCCAGAAATAAGGTCTAGGTTTAAAAATACCGAAGTTCCCCTTTAACTCTGATGGGAGTCACTGATTTTTCGAATGCATTGATGATATACACGATGACCTTTATTAAAGAAAAAACTGTGTCATCAATCTGTCATTTAACCAAAGCCTTGATACTTTGTTTGGTGCCAAAGTTTGGGAATTTTAACATCAGTGCGGTTGTATGCGTAAACATCAGTTGCTATTAATGTTGGTAAATGTGTATCTGTGTGTTTGCCGAGGCTTATGAGAGTTATTTTGTGCACATGGGGGAGGCAGATGGTGGGGACAGATTTGCATTCCTCAGACGTCTTTCCCGTTTCTTGAAGTCATCGCCCCTTTGCAGAATATACCATACAGAACATACCTAGTGTTTTCTTTTTAGGGACGCGCTGTGTATATATACAGAAAAATAATGGTTTCCATTCCATATTTCATGTATATAAAACAGGATGGTGTGTGTGATGCTTACTGGTAGATGGGGGCTAATGAAAGAAAGAGAAAGGCAGACACAGATATATTCACAGAAAGGTTCAAAGGTTAAGCTGCATCGATGCCGGATCCCCAACAAAAAGTTTCTCGTTGCCAAGTCCTTATATCTGGAGGGGCACTTCTGACTCTCCATCTGTTGCCATCTGTGCCTTCTCTGTCCCCATTCTGGTGAGGCAAGAGGACGGATTCACCACTTTGTATCAGAGACGAGCCCTGGAACAGTATGGAGCAAGACAAACAGTAATTGTTCTCTCCATGGTCCTGGTGCATAGCCTGTGAGTCAGGTGGGAGGTTACGGTGTTTGACTTGAATCCCTCTGACATCCTGCCCCTTTTGTCCGTTCTTGAAGATTTTTGGATTTTCTATTTTGTGAGACTCTGTGAGTTTAATAGTTTCTATGAGACTCCAGAAAATGCAGGGGAGGTTTATAACAAAAAATTTGATTTACCTGATGTCCACATCAGACCAAGAAGACTCCCTAATGGCTGGCATGTTCTCTCATGAGGTACATACACGGTAAACAATACTTTAGGCGACCTGCTGTCAGACAAATTCTGAGTTTCGGGCATATGGGCCTAAATCATTTGAGAGCAATTCAGCATTGAGCAATTGCAGATCCACAAAGCCTGAAGAATATATGTCACATCCCTTCACAAACACACACACAAACATGCACCTTTCCTTTCTTGCTTCTTCTATCCTGCAGTGTGTAACAACATGAAACAGCATGCCCCACAGCTCTTAAGTTTTCAAATACAGCACACTTGCTCAACTTGATCCGAACCCAGAGCACGTAGCATATGAGTTATGCCACCGAGTCACGGCTCTCATTGGGTATGCAAGGCATACTTTTTTTTTCTTTTAAAGATCTGTGCATAAACCTCTAAATCTCTCCTGAAGTGTTATTTGAGAGAAATGGCACGCTGTATGTAAAGAAACAAATGGCACAGAACATCTGGTTAGAGCTCATCTGCGAGAGTTACACTGAATCGGACCGATTGTGTTTAAAATGCAACTGGAGCAGCATGCATTTTACATTAGTGTATGAGTCAGTAAGATCAGGGTGGAATACATAATACTGCATGAATAGACTATCGATGCTTCGTGAGGGTTGGATTAGACAATGATGATTAACAGTCCACGCTTTCTGCCCTACTTGGTTTTGGGAAACAGCACCCATGTGCCTACTGCTCATCTTTTTTGGGAGGTTTTAATTTCATTCTGAATGTCTGTGTCTCTCCATGGCTGCTGTGTGCACACCAGCTTGCTTAATGTTTAGAAGTACGCAGCGGCTCTATAGAAGACTCATTATCCACTGGCGGAGAAACAAGTCTGAATAAGACCCAGATTTGATATGCACTTGCTTAGAGACTTTAATGATTTGAGCATCGTCAAGCCCTCCCCCCTTTAGAGAATTGTGCCCTCATGAATAAGTGAGAGGGTTGCATAGCTAAGACAAGCACTTTAATTCTTTTCCCTCCATCTGTAGAAGCTTTTTAATTTGCTCTTTTCTAATTTTCCTATTTTTCTTTTTGATTTTCCCTTGGAAATTGCATGAAGGGAAGAAGAAATTCCATTTGGTTAGATGCAGCACGGCTACACTGTGCGTTGCTGTGTGGAATAAGCTCATTAGGATGTAATGTGGTCTTGGAATACAGCCTGACAGTCTCTGTTAGAGACTCTGGTATACCTTCTCGTCTTTTTGTGCACAGCTTAGCCAGTCTCCTAAGTGTGTCACTAACTGATGTACTGGCTGGTCTTGTGACCTAGATTTGAGTGAGAAAGGGGCCTGAAAACTGTTAAAATTCTCCAAGGTGCCGGTAACCTTGATTTGTGTAAATGCCGTCGGAGCCTGTGTTTTTGCGACAGGCAAACCCCAAATAGATTTGAAGGCACGGTATGCATTTCAGACATATGAGATAACGCTTCAGGGTTGGCATCCACATAATCAAAACAGTACGTCGTAAGACAGCACAGAGACAAAATGAGAAAGGTGTCAGTGTCAAGGAGATGTCAGGGCGACTGCAGAGACAGAATTATCAGCAACGGGGAGGGGAGGGAGAGGGAAGAGGATGACAGCATAAAGCCTGAGGCCATCCAGACACACACTTGTGACACCCCTCCCTTCCCACCATCCTTCCCCCACCTTCCTGCCACCACCCAAGATCCATCACGCAGGGAGGGCTCTGGTGGATTGTGGGTGAGCGCTGGACCGAGAGGATTCCTCTCAATAGTGGTTATTCAAGCTGGTTTGACACCACCAATAGCACCCATGGGAACTACAGGCATGGGTGCAGCAGAGGAGTAATCACCCCTCGTTCTGCCACCCTGAAACCTTCAATCCTTTCTTTGTTTCCGAATGGCCCACATTGCATTATAATAGGGGCGGTTGTGCTCTCAATGTTCCAGTTGTTTTCTCATTTAGTCCACCAGCTTTGGCCAACTTCATTTCCAATTTCAAGTTCAATTTTCTTTCGGTCTGTCTTTGCTCACTGCTGATAATTTCCCATTCAATCAGCATTTCCCATTCTATAAATATTTATGCAGGCGTGCACAGACACAGTCACTGGGACACACTCACATCGCACACATAGGAGCCTCGATACGTCAAGCAGGGTTTGACGGTAAAGTTGCAGAATCGTGTTGAGCGAGCACATTGTCATTACATGTAATCACTCGCTTTTCATTTCCATGTTCTTATGTCTTGTCCTCACACTTTTTCTTTTACTCTTTCACTGCAGGTCAGGACCGCAGTGAGGCGGGGCTTATCAAGCGTTTCCGCGGAGATGGCGTGCGCTACAAGGCCAAGCTGATCGGGACTGATGAGGTGACAGCCGCGCGCGGGGACAAGCTGTGCCAGGACTCCATGATGAAGCTGAAGGTGCAGACTTCCTCTGTGTGTGTGTGTGTGTGTGTGTCTGTGGGGACATCATTGAGCTCCCTCTCATCATCTCAGTCTGATTTAGAAAAGGCATGCTCGGGCATGACTGCATTGTCTTTTGAGTGAGTCATGGGAGCTGTCCTCTCCTGTGTGTGACTCACTGAGGCTCCATTTGAACTGACCAGATGGAACAAATGAAAGTCCAGCCATATTATCCCATAGCTCTTCGTTATGTAAAAGCAACAGTCAGGTTAGTTTTACATGTTGTGCTAAATGGTAACGCCTCATTATTCCAATTCTTCTCTAATTGGCTGTTTTATATTTGGCATGGTGCTAAGCTCTTTGCATTTATTCATACATATTTTTAACCTCTGAGGCAAACTGACTCCAGTTCCAAAGACTAAGCTTTATATCACTTAAGAAGAAAATTCCCCCCAACTTACCGTCAATTAGTGTCTGTCTCCTTTCTGTTTTCTTGTGTCACTCACAGCGCTCTATTTTTACAACAAAGTTCGTGATGTTACACTTGTGGCACATATGCAAACTGCGATAACATGACCCAGAAAAAATAACAGTCAGTGTTCTTTAAAAGATTTTTCGAGTAAATTAGGTCAAATTTTGCCCCACAGTAAAGCACACATTCAAAAGTTGTCTGGATATGGGTGATTGTGGATGAAAGGGTTTAGTAGTCTTGAAAGTACAGTAAGTGTGCATTCTTTAATGGAGATAATTCACCTTTCTTCAAGCTCTCTCCCAAATCACTCAGGCTACATATAAGAATAGAAGTAGAGAAAATGTTTGTACTATTTAAACATACCTTTATTACCCTTGTGGTTTGTGCTCTGCATCTTTCACCAATTCACACACACCAAGGTGATTGCCTGTGTATCTATTTTAAATGTTATACCTTGCAAATCATCATCGAATTTGATAATAATATAAGGATTTTTGTATGTGGCTCAAAAATAATTTTGCTGATTAATATTGTGTTACTTTCTTATCGAAATAACATATTATAAAAACCTTATTTGGCTGCCATATATCACTCACAGATTTTGCTTGACAGACATGACAGTTACAAAAGGTGTAACTGTGTTTTCCATATGTGTATGCACGGTAGTTAAAGGAAAAATGCCATGAGAAATGCCTGAAGCTTTATACCCAGCTAAAAAGTCAGAAGCAACAGGTAATAGTTCATGTGGAAGTAAAGAAATTCCAGTCTTGCAAAGGAAAACTCCAATAATAAACTTGGCAAATCCAATATTAGCACCTAGGACCAGCGGCCAGGACCCAGTAGTGAATAGAGCAGTCAGAAATGGAGTTTTCTAGAACATGTCCTGGGTTTTTTGTTTGGTTATGGGCCCTGATAAACAGAACACAAAAAATTCTCAGAGACAAGGCTGAAATAATGTAAAATGATGGGTGCAAGGTAAACCTGTAAGATTGTTACATTATCAAGGAGCCTACAGCAGATTTATTTTCAAGAAGAATATGGAAAAGCTGCCTGTGAGCGTCTTTGTAGGTGATACATCCCACTCGATAAGAAGACACAAATGGAAGGCTTCTTAAGCATCTTCCCACAGACTTTCCTAGAGATTAAATGTGTGGGAAGCCCCACTGGAGAAGCGGTATAGCCAGAAGGCAAACCTTCTCATCACCCATATACATTCCAAGTGATATGTCCTATAAAACAACTTTTTCACTGCCTTGATCAGACATTTAAGTAGTGCCCTCCATATGACTCCCAGCAGTAACAAGACACCAGCCAGTTGCAGTCAATGGAGCAGTCGATACAGTCCTGCTATTATCTGGACAGTGGCTAGAGGAAGGGACGGGTCCCTATTCAGCTTCCTCTTGCTGCTATCAGGACTAATCCACCAAATGGAGAAGCCAATGGCTGACTGACAACATCCGTCGACTCTTATGCCCACCTGCTTCTTTCTCACTTACTTCATCTCTTTCTTATTCCTATTACTTGTTCTTTTTTTTAATGTTTCCCCTGGAGTTTTATTCTTTCAGCTTCCCCATTTCCTGCAGGAATATGCTCTATATTCATGAATGTAAAGTGTCATTTTTTCTTTAAAAAAACCCCAGCTTGATGATATTTAATGCAATCCACAATGGCCAGGTTTAAAATATTAGAAAAGCTTTAGAGTAAAAATTCTAAGGACACTGATGATTCTGACTCAGTATGATGTACAGAGGAGGTCAGTCACTTATTATCAAAACCCAACCTGCAGTTTTGCTGGCAAATTCAGCAAAGAAGGCAAGACTTTCTTCTCTTATCTTCGCTCCTCTGTTCCTTTCTTCTTTCTTCTTTTTTCTCCCAGGCGTTGTTCCATGAAAGACATGTCAAGCACACAGGTCGCATCAAATGGAACACGGTGGAAATTTTAATTGTTTTCTTTATCAGAGCCAAGAGAAAAAGAAAAAGGAGCTGCTGAGAACCATGGGAAAGAAATACTTCAAAGGCTTGAATGGTTGTTCAGTCAGCACTATGTGAAGTTGCCGGAGCAAGCCAGTCGGTCAGCAACGCAATCTAGTCAGTCAGCAAGTCTAACCTCATTGTAGTTAGCTTGCACTTGTGTTATGTCACGTTGAAGAACAGTAGATCTTCTTAAAGAAAAGAAAAAGTGCTTGGAAAAAAAGTCGGTACAAAAAAGGCTCCCTGCACAAGTCGATGTGTGAATTCCTCTGAGGTTGAAGCTTTATGAAAAGAAGTGAAATAACAGTCTGTCCTTTGAAACTTTATGTAACTCTTGTCAACCTACCCCTAATCTTCCCCTTGAATTCTGTCCCACCCCCCAACCCTCTCCTACTGTAACAATCACCTAAGCCAGAGGCGAACCAGACAAACTGTCTCTAATGACGTGCTCAAACTCTTTCATCTCCTCATGTCGTCTCCTTTAATCTCCTGCAGGGAATGGCTTCCTCGGCACGTTCCAAAGGGGAGCACAAGCAGAGAGTCTTCTTGACAGTGTCTTTTGGGGGGATCAAGATTTACTGTGAAAGATCAGGGGTGAGTAGCATGTCAGTGAGCAGGCCAGTGCCAGCTGTGAACCTACCGTATAGGACATCCAGAGGGCACACGCTTGCACGGCTCACTTCACAACAGCTGCTGGGGCCGCCATCTTAGAAGCCTGACCGGCACACTTCACATATTAGAGTAGCTGCAACACCGAGACGTTTTTATCACTCTACTTACCAAAAGTTGGAATTTTCTTACAATATTGATTTGAATCAAGCCATCATATATTCTCCACAAAGCAGTTTGGCCTTTAGCTCCCAAAAAATTTAACCTGACAGCATCAAATTAGGAGTATTTCATTTGATAAATGACTGCGAGTAAAGTTCTTTAACACACATCCGAGTGTGATTGGGTTATGCTGCAGGACCTACTTTAGATCACTCAGACCTGGCTGTCTGCTAATGTGAGCAATGTTATGGTGATGTTATGAGAGTTGTGCTGTTTCTGCCTCCATCCAGGCCTCTACCCCTCTGGCGGGCTCGGGGGCTTGCTGTTCTATTAAAGTATGATTGAGGGGCCCGGTTCTCCCCTGTCCTGCGGCATAGCGTTGACTAGATAGGCCCACTCTGCTCATCAGCACTAACCACTAATTAGCTCTCAGTTCCACCCCTTAATGATCATTGCTGCTAATGCTAATTACACCGTGGCTCCACCTCAGCGGTCGTTAGTGCTAAAACGATAATTACACAACGGCGTTTGTCCAACAGCTGCCAACTCCCGTCCGACCACCAGCAGTCTACGCTCTCTCACCCCCCACCTCAATCCCTACCTCTCCAAAAAAAAAATGACACCCGCCTTTGATCAATTCTCTTCTCAGCACAACTGTTGTAATAGTGCTGTGTCTTTCCCATGTAATGATAAAGCGAATCAAGCCTCCTGCCATGACCTACCAGCTCACAGGCTTTTGACAAGCTCATTTGTTGTTTCAGAAATCATGCCCCCTAATGCTCTTCATCTTTATTTACTGATTACGAGCACTAAATAACACCCCATACTTAATATCTCTCTTGAGTTATTTCAGTGGAAATGGGGATCACTCCAGCATGGGCTGCGTCAACAAGCATTTAGATGGAAATACTTTATGTAAAGCTGACATGATTTGCTGCTGAATCGAGTAGACTGGTCGCATTACTTTTGTATTTTACATTAATCTGTAGCATTACCAGCGACAGTCCCCACTAAAAATCAGTAAATACTCAAAGGAAAGCTCCTCCCCGGTGCTTAAGCTTATCTCTACTAATAGAGGAGCAGCAGGTGGGTGTGCCTAAATGGCAACTGAATTATTCTCTTTTGTGTGGATGGATGTATTTTCCATCAACAACACTTTGAACACAACATCAAGTATATGTTGGAAACAGGAGCATGTCATGCTCACTAATTCAGTCATTCTCCTTCTTAAGCCATCACAGACAACCATTGTGCAACTGGATTACATCCTCAGTGACAGGCTCTGTGATTCTGTAGCAGCTATAGTATCAGTGACATATATTGTGTAATCAATATTAGAACACACTCAAATCTTCTCTTTCAGGCTCACTCTGTGTTAGCAGCTTGCATTTGGCTCAACAATATGCAAAGATGTTTAAAGTGGCTTTGACCTACTTTGTCTGCCAACACAGTGCACAGCGCTGTGTCGTATTTTAAAATCGCAGAATATCAGATCAAACAAGATCAGGATTTGCATTTTGGATCTTAAAGAGGAAGAAGACATAGAGTAGATGTGACATTGCTCGATGTCACCTACCGTAGCCCACAAAGCCTTTGTTGATTCAGTACCTCCACTTTTCTGTGATGTAGGTGCTTCTGCATCATCACTCAGTCCATGAGATCAGTTACATCGCCAAGGACACAAGGGACCACCGGGCTTTTGGCTATGTTTGCGGGAAGGAGGGCCACCACAGGTTTGTGGCCATCAAGACTGCACAGTCTGTAAGTACTTCCTCACACAGCTCTTTAGGGACAGTTTCTAACTGCTGAAATTGCAATGCTTTGGATTATATATCCAAAAAATAATAATCAAGTCGTCCTGTTTTCATATATTTGACATGTGATTTAAAGTATGGATTTGAACTTCATTGATACAATCATTCACACTTTTAATTTGGAAGTGGTGAGGGATGCATGTGGACCCTGCAGAGCAAAAGCAAATGTTTCCTTGGTCCCATTGAAGGAGTAGGGATTTAGTTTCCACAAAGATTTCATACTTGTTGATTAGTATCTGGAAAAACTAGATATTCCAAATAAATTAGCCAGGTACATTGAATTTACATTATTTTGACTAGGAGCCATCCTGTAGGTCCTGTGAGTTGCTTTTTAATTCTTGCCACAAATTTTGTGACCCAAGACTTGTATTTCTTACTCTTAAAACTGGTGTTTTAATGTAACATCACAGAACTCAGCATGCATCGGAAAGACAGGAGAAAGAGTTGTTTCCCCATAACCGGATGTACTCGATGTGTTACAGGCAGTAAAGTTACAGGCAGTAAAGTTACTTTCACTGTGACCACAGCAGCTTTCACAGTTTCTGACTTTTCTTCACAATTCTACACAGAATATACATATACACATATACAGAAAAAAATGTATTTTATTCTCATTTGTGGTCTGATCATAAAGGGTCAACAAGTGCGTGTTTATTTCAAGCATGAACAGGGCTGAATTATTCAGTGCATAGCCATAACAATTACCTATCACATATTTTATACCCATACAAATTGAGAGGCTATGCAGGACTGAATAAAGATCTATATTGCCTCTCGTTACTTTTATAAATTAATTCACAAATTTTCCCCAATAGAAAATGGAAAAAACCTTTGAAAGACTTTTTTTGTGTTAATGTAATGCATTTACTGTACAGTGTGCCTTATGCCCTATGCGCCTAAGAACTGTAGAAACAAATGGACTTAACTGTTGATGATGCATACTGTAGCTGACCAGACATTAAGGTATTTTAGATCTCCCTCATTTAATAGCTTTCATTCAAATCCAGAGGAATATAGATAGCAAAAGTAGCAATCACTTGAAGCTATCACTTTGTATCTGCTGCTCACTTCTTTCCTTATTTCATTGTTTGCTTGTTTTCTCTCCTATCTTTCCAATTCTCACACCCAGGCGGAGCCTCTCATCCTTGACTTACGTGACCTCTTCACACTCATCTACGACATTAAACAGCGGGAGGAGATGGAAAAAAAGGCCCAAAAGGACAAACAGTGTGAGCAGGCAGTCTACCAGGTAGGATTTTTTCTTTTTGCCATTTTTCATTCAAAGGCGAGATCACACGTTGTAACTCAACTTCCTCCGAAGTACTCCTCATCTTATGTTTGTTTGCACCACTGATTTGTGCTCTGAACATCTAGATATAAAGAAATTGAAATAGACTACACTTTTTTTTCACAACAGTCCAATACATGTGCCAGAAAATACAGTATGTGTTGGTATGCCTGTGCTATACTAAACACAAATCATGAGTAAAAGGAATACACCATCTGTCTGTATTATGTTTCCTTAAACAAAAATGTAGAGATTAAAGTATCATTCTGTTTTTCATCCTCTTACCATTTTTTTCTAATGAGACTGAAAACCAAAATGTGTCATCTGCCCTCTGTTCCATAAACACAGACCATCCTTGAAGATGAAGTTGATGACCCAGTCTACCAGGTAGGTTATTTGGTACTCAGAGCAAGAGCGAAACACTACTCACTTTGATACTTTGCTAGCTTCAGTGGTTTTCACACTTAAAGCTATGAATTTCAAAAGAAGGGGAAAAAATGTAATCCGTAATCTATGTTTCTTTTCCAGCCACTGATCTGCTTGAATTAATGATTCATAATATTGCACCATTCCAGTAATAGAAAGTAGACCATCCTAGTGGGCAGTTTTGTTCAACCATTCAACCCCCATTTTGCCAGTGCAGTGTTGTAAAACCATATTTTTGAGTGAGTCTGTGTCTGTTCTGATTTGACTGGATGCTATCCACCCCACGCACCTTTTTGCCCTGCATTTATTTGGCTGAACATTTTTTTCTGTGTTGCTCACACTGAATACAGACAACACTAACTCTTACTCTGAATGCTATGTTCAGTGATACGTCCAACTGCCTCCCAGATCACCTGTTCTTTGCTCTTGTAGTGTGTTTTACATAAAGTCATTCCATCTGCAGCTTCAGATTTATGTTGATGTTGGTTGACAAAACTCCAGACTGGGGCCAGAAATTTAAATGGATAGTTTGACTTTTTGGGAAAAATGTTTATTCTTGATAAGTTTGATGAGAGGATCAACACCACCCTTGTGTGTGTATGTTAAAGCTACAACTGGAGACAGGAACCACAGTTTAGCTTAGCACAGCTTAGCTTAGTTTAGCTCAGCAGAAAGAACCAGACTAGCTCTCTCTTAAGCCTAGTTTATGCTTCTGCGTCACATCGACGGTGTAGGAAGTGACGCTGTCATTGATCATTGGAAGTTCTGCGTCGAGGAAACGCGTTGCTCTGCAATTCACCGTGCCGCTAGGGGGGTGTGGCTGTGTGTTTGTGTGGTTTCAGGGGTTATAGCCGAATCCTTGCTTTTTCTTCCGGTCACAGTTAACAACAGCAAACAGTGGCAACCGAGGTGGAGCAGTGCGACAGAGAAGACGTTTGCGGAGGTGGTCTGTACGACCACTAAACCGGTGGAGGCTGAACGGGTGAATTTTCTAACACTCGTTCACCCACTGAGGGACCTGGATGAACAGTCAATACTTTCGAATGTCAACGGGCCGATTTGACAAGCTTGTTCTCCGTATACAGCCATTAAGACTGGAAAAATAAATTTTTTGAAGGTGCACGTCAGGCTACGGTGTAGGGGTCCACGTCGCAGAAGCATAAACTAGGCTTTAGTATCTGCTGTAGTTGACCAGTAACTTTCTAAACTCATTCACAGAAGAGAAAATTTTCAACTTATCTCGAAAAATGAGGAATTATCATTTTTACACATCAGAATTTCTATAGATAAGACAAAAACCAGAATAAGTTGATTAGTGGGCCAGCTAATATTCCTGGCTAGCTTTATTCTCCTGATTGTTTCTGGTCTTAGCAAATATTTCTTGTCAGCTAAACAGCTGCTATCTAAATATTTATTATGCAGATATGACAAAGGTAGCTTCACATCCATCAGCTTAACGTCTCCCGAAATGTCAAACTTATTTATTCTGTTTTATTTGAGATGCATAAATTGCTCTTTTTACATCAACGTAAAAGGAAATAATGACGTATTTGAAATCTCAAGCAAATTCTGACCTTTCTGTGAAGTAGCATATAGTGAGGTTGAAGAGTAACCTCTAGCTAAAACCTCCACATTGCCTTGAACTATTGCCTGACCTGTTATACTTGTGCTCTTTCCTCTTCCCACCTCACTCTTTTTTTCTTTCTCTTTTCATCTCCCCATTTCTCTTTCCCATGACCTCCTTTTTTTACACCCTCCTTTTTCCTGATCTCATTTCACTTCCCACTCGACGCCCCATTCACTCCCTCGTGCTTTCATTTATTCCCGTCATGTCTCACCACCACTATCTCTCTGTTTTTCATTCCATACTCTCTCTCTCTGTCCTTCCATCTCATTATTTTCTGCACCTCTATGCCTTGCCCACGACTCCTGTTCTGTAGTACATAGTGTTTGAGGCTGGACACGAACCCCTCCGTGGCCCCCAGTCAGAGGAGAGCGTTTATCAGGTACAAAGACAAGCATTGCCCCCTTTTTGTCCCTCTTCCTACCCTGTAATAGATGATGATGGCATCAATACTAACAGTATGGCTACAGTGTACTGTACTTAAAGAAGTTACAATGTGCAGATTATTTTTGGAGTTTGAGGAGGTGTAGCTCAAAATAATCAGAAAAAAAAATAGTGAAATAAGTAAATAAAATAGTGAGGTCAGTCAGCTGATTTTAGAATTTAACTTTATTTATTTATTTCGCAACACCAATGGTTACCATGGCGAGGGCAAGACAAAGTTAATGCAACCGTAAACATCCACTTTGTCAGAAAAGGATCAGTTTGTTTTCAAACTCATAGTTTTAAATTCTGGATTTTAAACCTCCTTTAAGTGTCTACAATATATTAAATAATTAATTGTCAAAATATGAAAAATGTATACATTTCTGCATGTGGTTAGTGCTTACTCTTGTAAAATATACACTGCATTTGCTCTTGCTGCCTCACAATAAAAGCCACTCCATGTTTTGGCTGTTGAATGCTTTTAATACCGCAGCATTTCCTTTGAGCGTTAGCAGTGAGTTATTACTGATCTAATACCGTGTAAGAGAGTGACCTGTAAGCAATGAAAATGAGGGGAAAAGGATACATGCATACATCTTTCTTTGTGGATACCAAGTGTATAATCCAGGATGGGACTGGAGGACTTAGACTGCAGTTTGCAAAATACAAGTTTTAGGCTGTTAAAAATCTAACTTCATAAAACTCTTGATAATTTAAATGAAAAATTGAGATACTTCATGCTTTAACTGATGTCAGATAGTGTCTTCACCAGTGTCAGCAGTGTCAGTGTGGATGGTTCACCTACAGCCTGTAAACCAAGTTCCTTTTATACATTCAACACTATGACCTTTTGGCTTTAGACCATTTGAAGGATAATCGAGAACTCTAGGGACCTATCGTATGCTTTAATCCTAACATCCCCCCTTTTTTGCCTTTCTATATCTTGCCTCCCTCTGAAGATGAAAGATGTAGAGAGGGTGAGAGAGAGATTAATCACTTGCCATGCCATTTGATCTCAGAGCGAAACAAGATCAATAGACTTGGGGCAGAACATAACTGAAAGTTAACCAGTTGAGGGAGCAGTTGGAGAGGTGAGCAGCAGGGTTAAGAGCAACAAATAGCTCTGATGGCTGTGAGGGAAATAAACAAAAAAAGGCCAGAGCTGAGGCATTTTGATATAATTATGAACCAGAATAGACTGCTGTAGAATAACAAGAGTTTTTAGCACAAACACCTTCAAGCTTTGATTTCAATCAATATTGATTTAAGCAGGATTGATTCAGCAGCACAACTGTAGACTTTGCATAATCCCATTGAGCTAAAAGATAATGTACATTTTGAAAAAAAAAAATAGTTAGGTTTTTCTATTTTAAAAGACGTGCTTCAGTTTTTTTGTAAGTTCCTGTTTTTAAACATCTAGCTGGTAAAGAAAACATTAAAGGTTGATCTGTGACTTACATCAACGTCCAATCTAACGCAGGTCCCAACCAGTCAGCAGAAGGAAGGGATCTATGATGTCCCAAAACGTCATTTCATGACTGTAGGTGTTTTCATTTTTATTAATTTTCTTCTCTTTCTTTTTTTTTTTTACTCCACTACTTGCAAACCTCTCTTTAAAATCCTCTTGAAGGAAGTGCCTTAAGCCACCTATGACAGCCTCCATTTTACGATATTTTGCTTCGCTGTATCAGTGGTTGTCATCTATCGCTGCCAAGAGGCTCGAAAAGACATTTCTCAAGTCTCGGACAAGTCGGGCAATGTTCTAAGTGTGCATTCGCTTGCTGTGATGATTACGAGGCAATTGGTCATGCCAAACCTTGGAGAGTTAAAGATAATTAATTGGTTCACCAATGTAACACATTAGCAATTTCACAGAAAATTAGTTTGGCAGGCTTTGTATCTTCAATCCAGACTTGTACAGAATTGAATCCATGTCATGACCAGATGGTCAAGAAAAAAAGTCTGTTTGCTTGTCCCGTCTGACGAGAACTGTGGACTGGCTGCATACTGTTTATAAAGGAGTGGCTGTTTCGTCTTCCTCAGAGGATGAGCATGAGAAGTTTGTAGGTGGGTGTTGGGTTGAGTTGCATGCAGTGTAGTCACAGCTCCACACATTCAAGGTCAACAAACACTCGTACAACTTGTAGCATCTTGAAAGAAAACATTTTCTACTACAGATTTTGAATTTCCTCTTTTTTTCCTCGTCAGACTGAAAGTAGATTTCATCTCATCTTCATAGGTTTTATCAGTTTTTCACCACCGTGCAGTGACCATGCTATTACATCTCTAAATCGCTAATAGAAAGAGAAACATTTATTCGAGCCCATGTTGCTAAACATTCACCCAGAGAGAATTTCCGCCCAACTTCCAGAAACAGCGGCAGCAAACTCCCTGCTCTCCGCTGTTTGTGTGCTTGTAGCTCAGCATATCAAACAGATAAACTGTCTTGGCCCTGTTGCTATCTCACCCAAACAGCCCATGCCAGTTAAAGTAGCAGCGCTTCCATATCTCTTAAGTGTTACTGCTTGTCTGTTCATTCAGTTGGAGCTTTGTGAGAGCCTCGAGCTACCCTGATGTGTGTCAATGCCTGCAGGGACAGACCTCTGTAAAATGTTTACTCTCCCCCCCCACCCCCTATTCTGACTCATTCAGTGCCCCTCAATGGTTTCAAAGTGCCGTGCAAACTGTATAATTTGTTATGTCCCAGCCTATACGAGGAGGACATAAACACCGTGTCAGCAGCAATGGCCATTGCTGCAATTCCCTTCTCTTTCTTTTTTTACAGTATCGTGTTTGTTCGTGTTTACCTTTAGCATGCAGATCTTGTGTGTTTTGTGTGAATTTCTGTGCTTACACAGTGATTCATTGTCCGCTTGTGCATGGTCCCAGCATTCCATGCAACTTTTCCATCCCATAGCCTTTTGCATAAGCCATGTCCCCCTCTCCTTTAAGTAGGGTGACGAGAAGACAGAAAGGGGGGTGGGGGTGGAGTAGGGGGTCACATCTGCCTGTAGGGGGAGGCGGCCTCATGGTCTCGGTTGGGTGGTTTCAGGAGCTCCTTCATTCATTAGATGAAATAAACACCCACTCTGTGTATATATCTACTCATAGAATATAATCAGCATGATAAAGCCACCCAGGCTCTCATGGGGGCCTCTCATGATTGGCAGACATAAGAATATCTAATCAGAGTCTGTTTCATAGTACCCAATAGCCTTTTACCCACTCAATTATAGCAAGCCATGAAAGATTAATTTTAGATCCATTATCTGATAATGAAATGAGGGGATATTTGTTGCTTGCCATCCGCAGCACAAACTGCCTTTATGAAAAGATTTCACTTGCCACACCGATCCACCCATGCGACCACCATACCCTACATTGAGATAAATTCAGGTTTAAAGGATTGTGAAGTCCCACGGCGTGATGTATCACTGGACTCTTTTCTTTCTCTCTCCCTCATCCCATGGTTCAACTCACAGAACATCAACCACTTTGATCTCTTCGGTGACATGTCCACTCCTCCCTCGGTGAGTGCCTCACACAAAACCAATCCCTCTCTTATGTTTGTTAAATCGATGCAAGTTTCATGGGGGCATTTGTGGAGATCTAAATTACTCACATAAATGACAGGCACTGGACATCAGACATGATGTGTGACACGGTGACTTTTAGCTGACTTTGATAGTGGTGACATTTGTGTGTTTCCTCCCAGATGCCTCCATCACCTGCCAACACACTGGACCCAAGCAGGAGCAGCCGCCAGCAGCAGCACACGCCGGCTGAGCTGTACGCCCCCTTCAGCCCCACCTCCGTGCCATCGGGTAGCTATCCACACTCAAGCATCTTGCATATTTTCCACAATAAGTTACATCATCCTATTTGCAACAGGTTAGGACAACTGAGAAATCATATCATCAGTTTACCATTAATAGTATCAGCTGTATATCCATAAGATAATCATATATGACTTCCTGTCCCAATTCCACAAGAAGAAACTCTTGTCACTTCCACTAAAAAGGGATGGAATTTGGGTTTCCATAGCTGTTTTTTATTCATATTAGAAGATGAGAATATGAGCAGATCAATGGAAATAGTAATACTTCCACGAATGTGCTTGAGGTGTTTTATGCTGATTTTACGGGTGGCTTGGTCTGCATTAGGGACAACAAAAACAACTTCTGACCTGACAAAGATTAAAATGATGTGACTCAGTTGTTTCCAGTCTGGGCAGGCAAAAAATAGACTGCTAGGCATATCCTCAGATTTGATATATTACCTAGATAATAGAACAATTATTTCTTCTACTAAATTACAGCCACTAGCAACATGACCTATTAAAATTAAAATAGATTAAAAAAAAACGTTATTTATTTCAAAAGGAAATTATATTATAACCTATGTTATGCAGCTCAGGTTATTCACTTCAAACCAGTCAGTGGAAACAAAAAAATGTTCCAGGTTTGCTTTGCAAAGCAATGGAAACCTGACTAGTATTAGAAACAGTATATAAAGGATTTCTTACTGCTGTGCTGCCATGCTTACTGATTTAATAAAAATAATAAATCAGACAGGCTATGTTTTCTCTTTTGGTGTTTTTCTGTATTTAAAAAGTTCCATAATACAGGCAGTTTTGACACAAACAAGAAAAGGTACCTCACCCCTCAGCTACATCTGACACCCTATGCCCCTGTAGGTGGTAGATGTCTCTCCTTGATTGCATCAGCACAAGTTCAGCATTAGATAACTGTCAGTGTGACTCAAACATAGCAAGTATTTGATACAGTTTGGTGGTGGTGGAGAGGCGAGGACCAAAATGCAGATCGGCAGACTAGAGGCAGATGGAAACTTGACTGGTGATTTATTAGAAAACAGAAACCAAAAACGCAGCAGAGCCGGAAAACCAGTAACCAAACTGAGAAACATAAAACTAAATGCAAAAACAAACCAGATGGCAAAAACTGACTACTTAAAAACAGACTACAGAGAATGACCTTCAGGATAGTAACGGGGAGGATCTTACAAAGGAAAAGCTTAACAAAGGAGTATATACACCGAGGAGAACTTATAAGGAAGATTAAAAAAAAAAGAAGAAAAATTTCAGAGAAAAGACAAGGAAGACAAAGGACGAAAAAACCATGAGAGTAAAAGACAAATCAAGACTAGACAGATGACGGATGTGAACCAATGACTCAAAACAGAATAGAAACAAAACACAGAAAAACCAAGACAAAAAAAAGCTAATCCAAAAATTCACAATTCCTAACTGTATGAGTAGAGCAGCTTTTTCTAATATTGAATATAAACGTATTAAACTTACATATTCTGTTTTCATATTACAATGATTCTTCCTTCCTTTTCCTTCTTTAATATCCTTTTTTACTTTCCTATCTTCCTTCTGCCTCCATCTCTTGTTTTCCTCTCAGGTTATATGACCATGGGACCCGTGCAGGCAGCCCAGTGGGCTCAGCAGCCGTTTTCTGCACAAGCTCAGACTCTGGCCTTCCCCGTGCAGGGGCCCCTCCAGGTAGCTCAGGTTCTCCCTGGTGGTCAGCCAGTCATCTGGAGTCAGGCCAACATTTTCCCTGCTACTCAGCAGCAGTGGGCAGCCATGGCGGCCTACATGCCGACCCAGACGGTGGGCGTGGGAGGCCATGCCATCCCAGCTGCCATGCTCCAAGGCTTGGTACCCATCACCACTGTGTGCCCCCAAGCCTGCGACCTGTCAGCCCCGTCCTCAGCCATCACCAGCCCCCAACACACGGCTGACCCCGCCCTGCTCCAGAGGCAGCTTAGCCTGGGGAAAGAAGGACTCGGTGCGGACTCAGACGCAGGGGAAGGCCCTTCGACATCGGGAGCAGCAGGCACTGCGTCAGCAGCAGTGAGCAGGTGTGGAACCCCAGGCCTCATAAGTGTACCGGACACACTGGCCTGCTGTCAGCTGCTGCCACCACAAACCGCTGCCACCCAGGAAGAAGAAGGTAGCTGTAGTGATCTTGATCTCTCGAGGATGACTCTGAGCCCAGGTACATCCACATCACCGTCTACTGAGTCACGTAAGTGTTTGCATTTCTTTTAGCCTACATTATATATCATTTTAGACTAAATTAACGGTTGTACCCCTTTATTTTTAATGTTTGAAAAACTCAAATCTCCATCCCAGATATTCATGGCCCCCAGATGCTTTGTTGTCTTTAGTGAAGTATCTATTGAATGGCTTGTCTTGAAATTCCCTCACTAAACTGAGACGATGAACATGAAACACATCCAGCAAAGCAGATGACAAGAAATAAAGGTCAAGATGTAGATTTCTTTTTCTCACCACATTCACTCGACATTTATCTTCATTTCACTGCAGCATCCACTCCAGCCCCTCAGCAGAGCTCATCTTCAGACTGCCCCCCCTCCCAGGCTAGTGACCCCCCCACAGATCACTCCCCCGTTGAGCCAGAGGGTAACGCCAAGGAAGAACAGTCTGTGAGTGCCGGCCCGCCTGGACCACATATCAGTCAATGAGATTCATGGATTAGATGTAGCAAGTGACTGGCATGATTGTCATTGATTACTGTCACATGGATGATCTGTTCTCAGCCGTGTTACATGTAGTTATGCAGTATGGGATGTTATGTGATTATGGCAAACAGGATTGAGTTCACTCCTTTTCTTCTTGAGGAAAATGTCAAATCAATTAAACATTAAAGGTCAAATGTGATTCAAAAGTGTGTTGATTAGATCATATATAATATGGCAAAATCATATTTCAGACTAATCATAGTTGGCACCGTTTTCCTAAATATTCAGACTGTAAATGTGGGAGTCCTAACAAGTTGAGAAACATGAGACTGAATTGCATTTTTTCTCCACTCAGGAGTGTGTTCATGCAAGATCGGACTCTCCAGCGCCCAGTGGAGCTGCTGAGCCTGTGGATCAGACCTGTCCACAGGAAGACAGCTAGACAACAACAGACAGTGTGAAAGTGAGTTTTATTACTTCCTAGAGTTATTAAACAGCTGTCTTCATATTGTGACACTTGTGTCTTTGTTTGTCATCCTCGTGCCTAAGCTGCTTCCCTTGTCTCGTTTGTTTTCATAAACCTCTCTCTCCGTCTGTCTGTTATTAGCTTCATATTTTCATCTGTCAGTAAATCTCTTTTTTCCCGTGAATTAGTGCTTTGCTGCCAACTGCAAAAAGGCCTTGGCTCAGTCCAGCTCATCTGTCTTCATGTCTCTCTTGTCATTGGGTGATGGCAAGGCACTATGTTTCCACCTGCTGGTGAGATGTGTAACAGCAAAGTGATTTTCCCTTTTCATCTTTTAGGAGATTGAAACTCTCAAGGCCAACACTGAAGCTTATGAAAGAAAGAAGAAGAGAGAGAGATGAGTGACTGCGAGCAGCAGCTTCTCTCACAGCAGGATTACACAGGCTTGCCCTGTTTTTTTTTTTTTTTTTTGTTGTTTTTAAAAACTTAAAAGGATATATTTGGCGGTTCTGGCTATCCGAGGAACTGCTTCTCCTCCAGAGGCCGTACACTGCACTGTACTGTCCTCAGCATGAAGAGCAGACTATGGCTTTATTGTCCAATCAATTAACCTTTCAACCAGGAAGTGACCTTTTGATCTCTGACTGAACCCTACAACAGGAGGCGATTTCATCCTTCTGTTATGAAGTAATGAGGTTATATCTGTGAGGATATGTGTGTGTGGGGGGGGCAACAAGTTTGATGATGCAAATTATTTTTTGGAAACTTTCAAGAGGAGCAGCATCAAACTGTACATGGCTGACCTTCAGTTTGTCAACTGCCACCAGCAAAGACTGCGCACAGCAGGTGGATTTGCCAAATGTTCCCATAACGTTGCTCCGCCGATTCACTCATTTGCATGAACAGACTCAATGTGGATCCAGCGGATTCAGCTATGAGCAGAACTGTGCACCGCGGCTTCCTTCAAGGCCTGAAACAAATCAGAAACGATGATTTTTCTTTTTCTTATTTTATAAGCTGTGAATTCGAAGTTGATGACACCGAGTCATTACAGATATCGGAATGACTCTGAGGCATCAACATTGACATCTTAGTTTGCCAAACATCTATTTTGTAAATAAGAATATCTCCGATCCCCATAACCTGAGCCTCTGTGCCATAAGATAGCTCTCTTGCCTCTTGGATGCCAACTACCTGTGTTTCTCTCAAGCAACACCCTACCAGCACCTCCATTTTTGACATCTGGACATTTATTTCACTTCTGCTGCCATTTTTCTTTGTTTGTTTGTTTCAGTCAGGGTTTTTTTATATATATGTCTGAAATGCCCTCCTTTTGGTTGGTGAGAAATGAACTGTGAATATGTGTTATATGATAATTCTGAATAAAGCCTAATGTACCTGTCTCTTTCATTTTACAAATTTACAAATGAAAGGAATTAAGGGGTTGGAACAAGAGCTACTTCTATTTCGCAAATACATGTAGTGGCAGATTTTCCTGCGTCTCTTAGCTTTTAGATATTCTACATTACCAATTGAGATCACGTTGTTTACAATTTGCCTCTGAGAGTCATATCTCTTTTTGGTATCTTGAATAAGTGAAGAGCAGAATCATGCCATTATGATAACAGACTGTAGAACGCATTTTGTTACCTTATTGGGTTTATTTTTATTGTCTAGTCTCTGTTCTTCTTGTCAGGTCATTGTATACAGTAAACAAGTCATTGTTGTAACAAAGCACTTACTGTAGGTCTGCTTCACTGAATTAAAATGGCCAGAAAGATGGGCCACTTTGCATAATATGATCAATAGAAGTCACTATAAACTGCTAGACTTACAATAATGATGGTAACTGTACCCCTGCTTGTGTGAGACAAAAGAGAAATTGTCCAAAACATTTTGTAAAGTTTATTTATGGAATTAAGAATTGTCACGAAAAAGGGAATTTTGTACGTCTTTGACTTCCCCCATACACTGTATTCATGCCGCTGTTCAGTCACAATTAAAATACCATGTGATTCCCACAGTTATCAGTGGTTTTATTTCTGTTTGCAAAACCCATACAAGCCCGAAAGGGGTTGCCCTTCACTCAGAAATGCTGCAAGCTGGTCGAGCTCGAGTTAGTCATGTAGCAGCGTTTGCTCTCAGGAGTCAAACGAGATCTCGAAAGGGTTACGAGATCAATCTGAGGGGTTGTGAGACGATAAACGGGGTAGGAAGGAAAAGCAATGTACTGCTTTGTATTAGTTATGCAATGTTTGATTAAAGTTTATTAAAGCTATCTTTATTGGGGAAATTCATTGCTGTTGAATGTGCTAATAGCTCATACACATCAGGTAGTCCTACTAAACTCTCACAAGGGAAAAAGATAGTGAGCAATATGCTGCATTTTAGAGGTTTATCACTAATGTAATTTCTGAGAAGTTACTAAGTAAAGATATATACCATTTTATTAGAATGTAGAAATATAAAAACTTAAGCAGAACTGCTAATTAGGGCTAGTTCTTAGCTGCATTGCACTTAAACTACAGTTGAGTCATGTGATTGTGTCATTCTGGAAAATCCGAGATTAATTAAGTTAAACAAAGTTTAAAGATCACAGCTAAATAAACATGGCTCAAGTTACTTGATCCAGTCTGTACCGGGAATTTGCCTCATTACAAACCCCTGATCCCCACCGCTGCCATGTTGTAAAAAGCAGTGTTTTCCAACCCAGGTCCTCAAGGCAACCTGCACTGCATGATTTCCATGTTTCCCTGCTCCAGGATACCTGATACAAATCAATGGGTCGTCCTCAGCCTTCTGCAGAGCTTAAAGAGCTGACCCAATTATTTGAACCAGGTGGAAAACATGATGAGGCTGTGTGCCTTGAGGACCAGGGTTGGGAAACACTGTTATAAAGAATGTTTTGTAGCCATTTCAGATGCATAACATTATTACAGATTATGTACAATACATTTTTTGACGATTCAAAAGACAGCCTTGTCGTCCATCTAAAAATCTGTGAATCCAACAGATTTTGAATCAGTCTGTAAAGCTAACCATGTTTATTCAAGCTTGAGGCCTGCATCAGACCTGTTGAAAACGCATTCAGACAACAGATCTTTGTGGCACAACTGGCTTTGTGGCTCTGACAGCCTGCAGCATTGTGTATTCAGCTCCACCTTTGAGCCTAATGGCAGGACTGACTTCATATCAAGGCCAGTATTGATCAGTGTGTGTTTACACAGGAAACTGAGCAGTGCCTTCTCCTCTGTCACAGTCGGTCATAACACACAATCATGCTTTCTGTAATGATACAGGCGAGAGCATTCAATTCTCACAGCTGCCTACTCCTCATAACTCTGAGCTTGTTGCTGCTAAGGTAGGAGATTTATAAGTCTGTGTTGTACTATGAATTGACATCTTTGCAAATTTTCATTCCTCTGCCACTGAAGATGCACAGGCATGGCTTTTTAAAGTGTCTTAGATAAAAACCAATTAGTTTCACATTTAACTCTGAAGTAATCAGTAGTTCGTTGGACTCATCTTTGAAGTGTCTTGAGATGACGTTTGCTGTGATTTGGTGCTAAATAAAACTGAATTGAATTGAACTCTTGCCGGAGCTTATCGCACTTTAATGGGTCAGATGTTTGCCTTCAAAGTGTCACTGTCACTACATGCTCTGACTTAATTCTAGTTTAAACTTTGCAGTAAAGTTGCCTCAGCAGCAGCCAGCAGTGAGGAGCCCAGTGTTCGCGAGGCTCGATCTGTGGGTAATCAGGTGCTAGTTCAGCCAGTGGATTGTGTTTTCTCAGAATGGAGCTCATGGTCCCGCTGTGACATCTGCCAAAAAAAGAGAGTAAGTTTGAGCAGACGTAACAGAGAACGACTGTGCAATTATACACCTCATGGACTTATTTGTGGGTTCATCAACATGTTCTCAAAGATTGTTTGATAATTCATAAAGAATAATGAATAAAAGTGACTGTGACTGCTAGTTTCTGCTTAAGTTTAACAGTTTTGAATGACAAGTTCACTCTCAAAATGAGCAATTGAGCATTGACCCTGAACATGATTTCAGTGGCTTCCGTGAACAAATACAGATAACAGTCAAATAAGAAAGAATTTTCAGGGCTAATACACAGAAAGAGAAATCTGGAAACGTGCTTAAACGTTACCAGTCCTGCAAACTGATACCAAGTGGCTAATGCTAGTACAATAGCTCAGTCTGACTTAATAAAGAAAAAATTGCATTGTTTCCCCAAAAAGATGGAACACCCACTGACTCTGCATGTAAACTGAACTGACGTGTTGTATTTTCTCTTTAGAGTGGCAGCAGGAGAAATTAGCTACATACTTTAGCAACTATATTTTTGTTGTTGAAAGATACTTGAGTTGCAGTTACCTTCCGAAAGTCTGAATTCCAATGAAGCTACAGCCCGCTGTCCAACAACGTAGCACACTGATTGGATAGCAGAAATAGTACAGCTGGTTCTGTCTGAATTTCACATTATAGGCACAGAAGTAAAATGTTTAAAAAAGATAGGCCTACCTAAAAGCACCTCAAAAGCAGGGTTTTTAACATTTAGACAGAACAAAAGAACCAAGCTGACTGTTTCTTTCAGACTGCAGTCTTTGTACTGGATGAGTTAGTTAGTATGAAGCTAGAATGAGCAACAGGCACAAAAGCAAATAAACGCATATCCAAAAATTCCAAACTTTCTTCCCCCAAAACATGTCACCTTTAAATGAGCAATTAAGCAAATATTTGTACAAATCAACGCTGCTTTTACATAAAGTAAATACTATTCGTAGCTTAGAATCAACTGAACATGCAGTCAATTAACTGAACTAATCAAGCTCTGGTTATTTCAAATTCCATTCTGATGTAATCAGATTAGAACATTCATGAATCCTGCAAAGTAATGTTTGAGATATAGTCCTGGGGTATTCAACATTTTGACATTTTGAAGAGCTGTATTTCTCTGTGACTGTTAAGTGCTCCACTGCTGGCAGAGGTCTGAGCTGATGTACTCCAGCCCTCTATCTCTCCCACTTTACAAGAAGGAGGATTAATAAACTTGACATGACAAAGTGAAAACAGCCCACTAATGTGATTTCATCTCTTATAGCTCCCTAGAGCGGTTTTCAAGCCACCTAAACTGGGCAGTGGCCAATCCTCCTCTGTGTTTCTATAACCTCTTATGTGTTTATCTCTCTCCAACCATGCAGTTTCGCTATGCGAAGCTGGACCAGCCGTCTCAATTTGGAGGGGAACCATGCAATTTTCATGGCAGCGAAGAGGAGGCCTGTGATGTTTCAGCCCGCTATATTTGTGACAATATACCCGTCTGTGAAGGATTCCTCTGCACGCAAACAGGTATCTCCTACCTCCACCCCCGCACTCCACTCTCCATCCCAGTGGAAGAGTAGCTAACTGATGTAAAATCAGTAGTCTGAGTATATTCTGCAGTAGCTCACCCGTTAGTTCAGCTACACTGATGCTTGCATAGTGATTCAATTCTTTTTGCTTTGAAATCTACTGAAACTACAAGGAATGTTGGGTCATTAAGAGAAAAGAGGATGATTTATTATTTTACCTCCTACCTCTCCACTGTAACTAAACTCCCAGCGATGCATAAAGGAGTCAACACCACACACAATGTCATGTTGGCTAAAGGCCAAGTTTAGAAGATTGGATGCAAGAAGGACTCAAATGTTGGTTGTTAGGTTTTTACAGTATGCTTAGTCAGACAACCATGGGTTGATCTCGCTCACTAGCTCACACCAGCCTGTGTTAGGGCAGGGTTAGGGCTGTTTGTGAATATTTTTGTAATAACAAGTGCATTTTCATTTGATCAAAGGCTTTAATTCAGCATCTCAGATGTTATGTGATTTGTAATAAGCTGTTCAGCATGTTGTCCTTTCGCAGTGACACATCATTTTGTTTTTCAATATTAGGTTAGTGATTTAAGTTAGATGAGAAGATCGACGCCTGTTTCATATTTGGTTTGTTAAGATGTAAAACTACAGCCAGTAAGAGATTCACTTAGTTGGCATGAAGACAAGAGGCACGTGGAAAACAGCTTGCCCAATTTGGTACAAAAGAAACTAAGGTGGGCCAACACCTCTAAACAACACCTGCTACCATAGATCGTTATTCTATATCAAAACTGTTGAAATAAAAGATAATATATTATAGAAAGTGAGGCATAACATTATGCTTTACTGCACAATTCATTAGATTCGTATCTATCATATCTATTTGGTCTTTCAGGCCGTTGTGTCCACAGAACTCTGCGGTGTAATGGGGAGGATGACTGTGGGGACATGTCGGATGAAGCTGGCTGCAAGACGGTTTCTAAGCCCTGCAGGGAGGAGGCTGAGGAGTATTGGGGAATAGAAAACCTTGGCAAAGGGTGAGTCACGAACCCATTGTTGTGTTACCAATATGTTTATATTTTTAGGGGGTCATTTATAAAACTGTATTGCTTTTCTCAAACCATTCTTTGCGCCATTAATCCTGCTGCTGCTGCTCTTCTTTCAGAATAAACGTCTTGAACAGTAACCTGGAAGGAGTGGTGCTTGACAATAGATACTATGCGGGCAGCTGTCTGCCTCAGTATATCCAGGATGTCCCCTTCAGGAAGCCCTTCAACTTACAGCAATACACGCTACAGGTAGAAATGGCTGACTTCAGTCACACTCGAAACAAACTGGAAGTAAAACTTATTACGCACACGTTCTAGATTGTATGGCTTTATTAACTGTTGATAATCTATAACCAAAAACATTCAAACTTTTGCATAAGTTATTTAATTGGCTGCAGACGAACAGGACCAACAATCATTAATGAACAACTTCATTAATGGCTTACTGATATTGATCATTGTATTATTTCTACATTATTGCATCATTACATCATTTCTATGTAGCCTGCCACTGGCTCCTAACAAAAAAACAATTTTTAATTCATTTTAGTAAGATAAATACAGTCTAACAGCAGCATGTGTGTGTTCAAAGCACAATCTGCCCCTATGCTGAGTTAATATGTTTCTGTTGTTCACAGACAAAAGGCTCATATGATTTCACCATGCAGTCTTTTGAGTCGTACTCTGACTACATGGTATTCACCTCGAAGGAACGCACATCCAAAACCTCTTTCTCGATCGGCTTCGCCATTCCAGGCACTTTTCATTTTGGGTTCAGTTACAGTGACTCCAAATACAGCAAGTCAGTTAAAAAGATGCGTCGTGCCTCTGGAAACGTGAGATGCCTTTTTTTGTATATATATATATATATATATATATATTGACCTCTACACAAACAGCTAATGCGTGCAATACATTTCAAGTCATAGAAGAAGTCATTCTCAACTCACTATGATTTCTGTGATGGAATGATTTTGAAGAATTTCCACAATCTATAAGCTGTCAGGAGACTTTTACCCTTGTCTTCTGATCTTAGAGCAACAGTTTTATTCGGGCTAAAGCAGAGCTGGAGTTGGCCCAGTACATGCTGAAGTCGGATGATTTGGTGCTTCACCCTGAGTTTCTGCAACGTCTTCGCTCCTTACCACAGTCTTATGTTTATGGGGAGTACAGACAGATCTACAGAGACTATGGCACCCACTACATCACTGAGGCTGCCCTGGGAGGAGACTATGAGCACACCATCATCTTGAACAAAGAGAAGCTTGAGAAGTCAGGTAGGAGCAACCACTATGCTAGGAGTTGGGAATGCTCAAAGTTTTTTATTTCCAAGACGAGTGATGAAGGCTTGGATAATCAGTTCAGACAGACACTCATAGAATTAGATTCCTCTGAATAGGAAGGAAGCATTTCTTTTAAGCCAAGCTGACCTGGGCTTTGTATAGCCTCTGAGCAGGTTTGTGCAATGATATAGACATTAACAATTACTTTCTGCATTTGTCATTTCTAGATTATTCTTTGGAAGACTACAAGAACTGTGTGCAGGCGGGCATTAAGGCGGGGGCAAACATATATGGTGTGTATGTGTCAGTGTCGGCTGAGGGTGGATCCTGTGATGGCCTTCTGAATGAGATGGGAGGTAAGGTTCCTCAGTGGATCAAAATGTCTCAAAGTCTGCAGAATTGTCACTGCCTTGCACCTGACAAATAGCCTGAACTGTTGTTCTGTATCTTTTAAGAGGACACAAAAAAAGGTAGCATGATGGAGGACTTTGTTGCCGTTGTAAAGGGCGGAAGTAGTGAAACCATCACTGCTTTGTTGTCGAAGAAGCTTCCCACCCCAGAACTGATGCGACTTTGGGGTGAAGGTGTCCGTTTCAACCCTGACTTCATTCGCATAACAGTGAGGAAACTTGTCTAGATGTATATTTCATGTGTGTTTTTTTCTATTCTTTTAATACACCATTTATATTGTCAGCTTCTGTTTCAATCATGCTATGGCTCTTTGCATCCTGTCTCTCTCTCCCATAATCTCCTGCGACGTGAACGGTATTAAAACCTTTTTTTTGTTTCAATCAATTATATTTCTCTATTTCAAATCAAACTACGCACAAGCAATCTGACAATTCGATACATGGCCAACACTGGCACACTTACAGAATCGGAGTGCAACTGACCCCAATCAATGGCAATTTGGAGAGCAAATGGCAAACGATTCCAAAGAGCAAGTGTGCCAAAGACAAACAGGCTGCCTCTCTGCAGTACAGTTAGGTCTCACTTCCCATGAGCCTTTCCAGTTGGCTCAATGTTTTTAACTGTGAAAAGATCCGGCTTACATGTTACATGTGTATCATTAGACGCGGCCGCTGTATGAGCTGGTGATATCCAGAGACTTCTCCCATCATTCTCTCCTGAAAAGAAACCTGAAACGAGCGCTGTCAGAGTACCTGACAGAGTCGAGTTCATGTCGCTGCTCTCCCTGTCACAACAATGGAGTGGCTGTTTTGAAAGGTACTATAGTTTGTATTGTTACTAAAACTAAAATGCTTCTCATTCTACGTCTATCATTTACCGACAGAAAGCTCAGTGTATTACTATTACTTTTGTATCTGAGCCATATATGTTAAGCATCCTTTATCACAACTGATAAGAGCCATTAACACCAACCATGTCTTTTCTTGTGTTTTTGAAGTTTTGGTCTCAAAAATAGGGCAACAGTTTAAATGTGAGGCCTGATAGAAAAGTGATAACAATAAAAATGTTGTCATCCTCAACAGGCACCAGGTGTGAATGTGTGTGTCCTGTTGGCTACAGTGGAAGGAGCTGTGAGATCACTTATAGGAAAAAAGGTTAGCAAACCTAGATGCAGAAAGTGCAACATTCACAGTGTAACTTTTATTCAACAAGTCCCATTTTGACTATTTGCTTTAGAAATAGCTATTGATGGCAGCTGGAGCTGCTGGGGAGCGTGGTCGCCCTGCAGCGGAAGTACAATGACGAGAAGCCGACAGTGTAACAACCCAGCGCGCAGCAGAGGAGGCATGGCATGCTGGGGACTACAGCAAGAGTCTACTGAATGCTTTTAAAGTCTCTGATGAAGTCTCAAGATGTCTTGAAGATTTATAAAGCACTATTAAACTACAAAACATCAGTGTGTTGCATGTCTTCTGACAATACAATCTACAATACTGTGCCTTGAGATGCCCCTTGTTCTCATTCATATTTTTCTACCAAGGAGCCAGTTTTTCTTGTAGTCTTTTTAAAGTGGTCTCGAGCAATTGTGCTCCAGGCTTTCTGAAGGTCTTTCCGAAGTTTTTCTCCAGACATTTTTCACTCTTTTTCAGCCCAGTCCTTGAACCTGACCACTTTCAGAGAATGGGTTATTGTCGTTGCAGTTTGTTTTTTAAGCTACTTAACAACCACCTATGAATCATTCCAGCATAAAAAGTCGACCAACTCAAGGGAGCCAGCGTTGTCTACACATAACAGATAACTTAGCACAGAACCAGAACTAGTTTTAAAGAGCATCTTTAAGCACTTTGTTACGAGCAGCCTGTTGCAAAGTCTCTGAATTTGTTCCCATCTATTCAGTTGCATCTAAGTAAAATGCCAACGATAACCGATATGAACTAGTATTCTTACAACAACAAGGTGATTCCCAAAGAGCTATGGGCCAAAAACTTCCTCAGCAGGGAAGCAAGGTGTGCAGTGTGTTATTTAAGAAAATAAAGAAATAAAAGAGGAAAATGGACAAGTGGGGGCCAAAACATAAAAAAAACATCTACAGCAGATTAACAGTACCTGAAAGTGATGTCCCTAAAATCAGGGAGGGAAAGATGCATTTGGACCATCTGTCGATCCATCTACTGTTCACTAAAACCTCGTCAGAAATGGCCTCTGAAATGGTGGCATGTAAACATCCGAAAAAAAAGAGCTTTGGAATGTCCTTCAGGAAGCCTTAAGAACCATTCCTGAAGACTGGTTGAGGAAATTACATGAAATGCCAAGCATTTGAATGAAAATATATCCAAGAAGATACTTTCTATTATGATTTCATAATGAATGCTTAGACCATGTTTGTTATTTCTTGACATGTTCTCTCTTCTTTGCAGCATTCGACTAAATCTGCCTTAGGCACTGACCTGGATTTAGCTGCCGTTACCCAGATTTCACATTCACATATAAGGCAGTATAAAAGTATGTCACAAACATAGCATCGATGATGCTCTTGAAATAAAGACAATGCATACTCAGATTCTTCAGAACACACATTTATTACTACTATCGATCCGGTGTGACCTGTGAAAGATTCATTTTAAGGATGATGCTCTTGCAGAAGAGGTTTTTTGTGCTCACTCGGCACTAAAGACCACCTTCATCCTGGAGAAGGAAAAAAAATCTTTTTAGCAGCGCTGAGTCTGAGTTGGGGAGCCCAGGCAGGTTATTCCGCCCCCATCGGGTGCAGGATTATTACAGGATCTTGTCCGAGTCTTCCTCCCTGAGGTACAGGATGACCAAGACCCCCAGCAGGACCATGACCCATCTGTCTTGGCATCTGTGGAGTAAAAAATTTACCTGGTTGATTTTAACCAAAGATAAATGCCTTGAGTCCTTTTACTGAGTCATGCGCTACATCCTAGAAATGAATGGCTCCAAAACAAGGAGATTTTGTGTGGATTCTGGTAGAGAGATTGAGCCATTAAAAGTATCCTGGTGTGCATGTTCTTGATGACCTGGCTTGGATTAATGACACCTCAGTTGGTACAATTGGCTGGACTGTATAACCTCAAGCATCTGAGGAAATTCAAGATACCCTCCACTGTATTCAAAGGCTTCCTTAAAGCCACTGTAGAGTTTGTGCTTACTGGTTGCTTGCTGCTTGATTTGACAGCTGAACTTCTTAGGAGCAGGAAATCTAAACCTAATGGTGCAGGCTGAGGGCAAAATGGATCAAGAGCATTTCGCCAAAGCCATCGACTTTTTCAGTGGCTGCATTTAGAAATATCTAGTTATTGGTTCAGGATAATCCACAGCCCGTTAACCAATGGAAATCAATTAGAGTGGAGGCAATGACAGACTGAAGTTGGAAACTGAGCTTAATGGGTTGACAGTTCTGTCAGACATCATGTTAGAATCTAGCACTGGAGTGTATTAATGCAAAAAGCTACATACATGGTTTAATCTGTCATTTAAATATTGAAGAAGAGGCTTTTTGTTTGCACATTGGATTAATGTTTACCGTGGATTACATGATTACTTAGGTTAGGTTTACTTAGGTTGCTTTAAGGGAAGAAATCACAGAGGATTCTCTATTGTACCGACTCAGTATCGTTGCTCTAAGTGGCGAGAGAGCGTAGCATTTGCTTATCACAGACATCACTGTTGCAATTGACTGAGCTGCTTCATTCGCATACTGAAGAGCAGGAAACTATCATGAGATCACCAGTCAGTCTGACTGAGACTTTTTTTTGCAATCGTGCCATATAGACATGAGATTTCTTTGGAAGGAAGTTTTAAAGTTCTTAAAAAGCTTAAGTGTGTTTCTCTCATGAGTTGGTGGAGAACAAAACACAACCAAAATGAGCTTTTATCAGTAGGACACAAGCACAACTCTAGTGCTTGTTTAGGTTGCAATATGTCTGTAGAATGTCAAAACACATTGATAAAGTCTTAGCTTTGTTTAAGATATATTTCTATACTGCTTCTCTGTTATTGGAAGTTTAACAACTTGTTTATTTACATTGTTTTAAAGACTTTGTCTCACCTCTCCTGAGAGTCCTCTCACAGGCCTGTCCGTCAAAGCCCGACTTACAGATGCAGCTGCAGGAAGTGCCCGACAGAACAGGGATGCCATTGTGCCTGCAGGGAGCGCAGCGACACGCGTCAAACTGCTGCAGATACTCATCAAAAGCTCTCTTCAAGTTGGCCACTCTCACCCCTGCATTGTCAGCGGCTGTGCTGAGGCGCACAAGCTCATAAATTGGCATAGTCTAGATAATAAGTTAGGAAGGACAGAGTGAGGATGAGGAGAACAATCACAGGTGAGACTGCCAGAAATTTGAACGGTACGTTGCTTTTTGTTTTTCCTCCATCAAATGTGCAGGGTGTCCTCTTAAGTTAGAAATCACAGAAAATGACTGTTTTCTTTACCTCATATTCAATTAATGCTGGGTGGTATTTGAGGGATGCGCCCCACTTTCTGTATGTGTCAGGGTTCCTGATTGTCAACAAGCCAGCACTAGTCTCTGTGATTCCCCCCTTCACTAGAGTGACAACGTCCTTAATGAAAGACGAACCGGTGACGTTATCTTTGTATAAAAAAAAAAGTTGTATTAAATCTCTTGGTACAAAATAGGAATCCTGTATATCAATAGTGAGTTGAATACAAATTTGAAAACCAACATAATTTTGATTTCTCACCTTTTGTAATGTGTGTATCGGCCTCGCATCCTTTCCCTTTCACCTTAAAACCTAACGATGAACTATCGCTGATTGGATAACTTATACCAACAGAAGCTCCAATGCAGGTTTTAGCTCTGTCTGAATCAACATCTGGAGGAGTGAGGAAAGAGAATTTTTCAAAAATAAACTTTCCTTTGAATGGTATTTCTTTCTAGATTTCAGTGTTTAACGAGCTGAAAAGGTCACAGTACTTGTTTTTTCCATCTCTGTTTTGTTGACAACAAAAACATATTCCAGTTTTCCCCCCATGGTTCCCTCCGTGACGTAGTGGGTGCCAAATGTGTTCATGAAGCGTGAGTACATCCCAAAGTCATAGTTCTCAGGAAGGTCCATGAGTGAAACATAGAGATCTTCATGAAGCATCAGCTGATTTGTTCTCATCTTGAAGAGGGCTGTTTGCACTTTGGACCAAAGCCTAATGAACCCCAGGTCCTGGAAAACAAAAAGCTCAAGATTTAAACTTTTACTGAAGTAGAAGAAAGCTTTACAATATTTTTTTAGGAAAAAGCAATGGAATTCTTTAGCCCAGACTATAGGCTACCTTAGTCACTCACATTTAACACTTATTATTAAAGTGTCTCAGATGGCAATTTGTCAGCAATTAGATAAATCCGATTTTTGAGCATCAATGGGTATTCATCTAGGTCTGCAAAAGGGGCAGAACTGATGCTTACTTGAAGATTTGATCTGCAGATTTTCATTGTACTTGTGAATATGATCCACACTTGTAGACATTTACATTTGATTTGTTGTTGTGCTCATTTTCACATTTGCAAATATGGCAATGCAGGTTACAAAACATATCAATGCTTTACCTGGCTATTAAACTTTGTTACATTGTTGAGAAACTCTGATTCTTTGCTGCCACTCATTCCAGCTTCAACATAATAAACCCCAGCCGAAATACCGAGATTGAAGGATGACAACGTCTTCCTGGCATTGAGCAAGCTTTGCAAATCTTCATAATATTCGTGGGTGCCCTCAGATGTAGCTTCAGCCTGTAACAGGTTCAACGTTTGTTAAAAGGCCCTTTGTTCAAACCACCCATTCTGTAAATTGCACAAAACATCAAATAGGTAGGTACCACAAAACGGTATCTGAGGTAATTGTAAGGTTTCCGGTAATTTTTCAGCTCGTCATTGTAGTCCAGGCTTTCACAGAATGCATCATAACGGAATTTCCTCCATTCACCATTGTAGACATATTCACACTTTCCTCCAAAGTATTTCCAGTCAAGCACTTGATCCACAGAGTCTCCAGTCAGAATGTTGTACCTTCACGAATGTAGAAAAATTTTAAATTAAATTCAGTTATAAATGTGTCAAGTTAAAGTATTTGCTAAGCAAACAATGGAATATAAGAGTGGTCTTTCAGAAAAATCATCATAGAGGGGACTGTCAACATTGAGATTGTCTTTACCCTTGTGTGCCGCGTTCAGCACCAGGAATTGGCATGAGCGTGGAACACTTATCTTCTCTCCGGTTGAAACTTTCACATTCATCTTCGTCAGAGAAATCATCGCAGTCTGGTTCTCCGTTACAGCGAAGGGACTGACTGATGCAGCGTCCTGGAGGACAAAC
The DNA here is from genome assembly GCF_036924035.1 of Leuresthes tenuis. NCBI lineage: Eukaryota > Metazoa > Chordata > Actinopteri > Atheriniformes > Atherinopsidae > Leuresthes > Leuresthes tenuis. The sequence goes on along the minus strand of NW_027325368.1, from coordinate 22,812,390 downwards.
CAATATTTGCTCATACAAAAATATGGATCCTCGCATACCCAAGCATATACTACATTTCAAGTAAATGTGTGCAGACCAACCGATAAATCAGGCTTAGCCTTAGAGCATGTTTGGTCTGAGTGGTTGTGGACGGGGCTTACCTGTTTCTTTGCAGGTGAAGCTCTCTCCGCAGTAATCGGGTACCATACACTGTGTGGTTGCTCTTGGGCAATACAGCTTGTCCCACAGTGTGTCAATACACCGTAACCCACTAAACTGTGAGGGTTTCTCTAGGTATCGGAAACGGAACTAATACAAAGTTTAAAATGTGTTAAAATCACAGAGTCACTTCATTCCTTTTTACTATGACAAAAATACACAGCACATAATGCAAGAAACTCACAAAAACTAAGCCTCACATTACAACTGTATTAGGGGAAGTCTTGGGACACCCCTAATTTCTTCATATTTTGCCTTGAAGGTACCAGACCTTTTTGTAATCTTTTACAGTGGTCTTGAGCAACAGTCCTGGAATTGTTTTGCTCCAACAAGGTGATTTCCAAAGAGCTATAAGCCATAAACTTGCTACACATTGGCATTGTGCGCAGCGTGTCCATTAAAAATTGAGGAAACAGGAAAAATTAAGCTCAAAAAGAGAAGTGGCAGGACAAAAAGAGACTAAACTCAGTAGGTTACCGGATCTCACAGTGAAGTCCTTGAGGAGCAGGAGAAATATTTACAGCGAAGACACGAGACTTGAGAGATTCATCTGGCCATTGATCAATGTCAGTTGGTCAATCTACTGTTCAGTGAAGCCTCAGCAGAAATGGTCTCCATGGGAGGGTGGCTGTCAAGAAGCCATTCTCAAGGACGACAAAAGGCTGAGGTATGCCAAATTAAAAAAAGCACTGGACTGAAGATCAGTGACAACAGGTCTTATGGAGGGATGAATCCTCCCCAAAGCCTGCACCTCAGCATTATTGAAGCAGTGAACAAAAGGCAGCCAACATCCAAAGAAGAGCTTTGGGATGTCCTTCAAGGAACCTGGAGAACTATTCATGAAGACTACTTAAGGAAATTACAGAAAGCCTGTCTAAGAGGGTTCAGGCTGAGTTAAAGAATAAAGGTGCTCAGACCAAATATCGACTTTCACGCTCCTTATAATTATACAAACCCTGTTGTTCCTCGTGAAGTGTATTTCCATTTTTGTATACATATGTGTCGATAAATCACTGCACCTGTTTCTCACTATCCTGGCAGTATATAAAGAAATGAGGAGTGGCTCAAGACTTTCACACATCACTGTATATTACTCAGAAAGTTCATGGTAGTGAAATAATTCAACTGAAATCATTTCAAACTGCATAATTTCAGCTAATTCTATTAGAAGCTGTGCAGCATAGGATATGTCCATAGGTAGCATCAAAATATCCTGACTAAGTTGTGTATTTGGGGAAGAGCTGCCAGGAACATCCAGGAGTATGGTACAGTCAGGGTCCACATTTATTGATCCTCCCGTAGTGCTAATTTCGTGCTCTAATAAATACTGATAATCTTCAGCATGATGCATTCATATAAGGTACTAAAAAAATACTGTTCTATTCCAAGTGTTTTTAAAAGTGCTTCGGTTTATCAATGCCAGGCATTTGCATACACTTGGAGAGCTTCATTTCAATCAACATGCTAGTTTACTGTAAAACTGAGAGAAAGAGATAAAAAAAGAAAGAATTATCACCGCTTTGTCTGTGCAGGAGTTACATGGTGTCCAAGGTGACCAGTTCCCCAGTTTACAGTTGATGGGGAGAGGTTTGCTCACAGATCTGGTCCTCCTAAGTGCAGGCATAGTAACCCACATAACATTCATCTATATGTCCAAATCATCCAATCCATCAACTCCTATGACATTATTGTTTCAGTTCCTCCTTAAATGCCCTGCATGGGACATATCAAACTGAATGTATTAGATGATAAATTGAAAAATACTGAACCTGTTATTAGCAGCTGCCCACGGTCTCCTAGATGCATCCACAGTTTTGCTAAAATTGACAAAGAGATGCAGTATGCATAAACCCAGGAGTACATTAATAAATGTCCTCATCCTGAAAATTAATCAGGTGCCACATAACAAAATGGCTCTTGTGGTCCTGAGAGGACCTCTACCACTGCAGTCTAGTCAAACCACAGTGAATGATTAACTCAGAGTAAACAAATGCTCTTACAACATTTGGGAAAATGTTCTTTAAACGATCTATAAACATCATGTCTCATGTTCGCCTCTGCAAAATAATCTAATACAAACAGAACATGCTTTCCCCACAACTTTGGGTTGAGAAAATTAGATATTATTTTCAGCGAAGTAGTAGCAATGTGAATTGTGGTGGCAATATAAATTATTATCTTTAATATTTGTGTCAATTCGGTGAAAGTGGACAGTGAGAGTGGACAGTCGGTGCCTCTGGTTTACCGATAAGACAAACGTAAACACGCACGTGGGCCGCGACATTGAAGTTGGCTTCCGATTGGTGAATTAAAGGGTTGTGCATAAAAAAACATGTTTAGGTCCTGTCTGAAAACTAGAATAGTTAGACTGCTCAAATCTGATTATGATTATTCTAAAGAGGCTGTAGATTCATTCATGCCTTATTTGGAATTTGTGAAAAAAATGTTCTTATTTGTGAAAATGCAGAAAAGGGCCATTTCACTGCTTTTCTTTGCATGCTGATCACCTTAGTCTAGGTCCTGTATGAAAATCACAATAGTTATTCTGCTCAAATCTTAACTGAATTATTCTACAAGGGGGAACAGAGTCTTTAAACATGCTTTATGCTTTGTGAAAACTTCCTTTGTCCCAAAATTCATATAAATCCTCGCCTCTGCAGGTTCATCTTTATTTCCACAGGGATCTCCTGCCTCTCCCTACATAGGAAAAAGAAAAAGTTAATGTATTTTACTTCATTGCTATACGTACTTATGATATTCTTCATAACTTGTTGTCTTTGTTAAACTTCTTCTCATGTTCATTTATCTAGAAACAATGACTGCTGTTCTCTCACTTTTGTTGTTCATAAATAGCCCATTGTTCCAGTTCAAGGTTGAAAATACAACCAAGGTCACCTGCTCACCTCCCTGGTGGGAAAAGATGGACGGCTCCAGTTGGACTGTTATTCACAGTGTTTCTTAACATGGGATCTCTGAGGTTTGTTATTTACTTGCGCCGTCTTTTAAGATTGTCATGATCTGATCAAATTGTTTTGACAGATGCAAAAATCTTAAATTTGACCTCAAAAGTGTCACTCGCAGCCTGCACAACACAGAGGTGGATTCTCTTAACTCCTCTTATCTTTTTAGAAGTTTTAGAAGTTGTTGAAGTAAGAATTTAAATTCAATTTGGTTTTTGCAAATCACAAAGTGTGTTTGAAATTTACTTTGAATTTACTTCATATACTGAATAGTTTTTCACATATCTTCCCTTGCTATGTGACAATGCTATTTTCACATATCAAATAAAGTTTCCACAAACCACAAAGTAAGTACCCTGTGTAGAATAATTCAGTTCAGACTTGAGCAGAATAACTATTGTGATTTTCATACAGGACCTAGTCGAGATCAGCATGCAAAAAAGCAGTAAAATTGGCTCTTTTCTGCATTTTCACAAATGGAACTATTGTAGTTTTCCCTTTATGCCCATCCCTTTAATTCGTCAATCGCAAGCCAACGTCTGCGTCATACGTAGGCCTCAGGTAGCACGCAGGTGCGTCAGCGGCGGCGCTTTCAAATTGTTGAGCTTCTGTGATTAGCGTGAGAAGTTAGCTTAACATCTCACGTTAAAGATCACAGAGGAGCCGACAGTGCCGTGTTATCAAAGCTTAAATCGTTTTCAAGATGTACAGTCTGTGACAAATAACACGTTCAACAATGGAAGAGGTAAAGTTAAGTATTTTCTGAGTTCTTTTAACTAGCCCAAGGCCTGTTAAATTGAAGCTTCAATTGCCCATATTTCTATGCCGGATGCTAACATGGACATCCTGTGATTTAACTTGTTCTGTACAATGAACGTGTATGGCTTAATTGCTCATGCTGTAGCATATTAAAGGTTTTCATCACCCACGCAGGTCACTGAATTTGCCCACACTTAAAACCCATCAATCTGTCTTTGTGTCTCTGTCTTCCTTTCAGCCTGCCAAGGATGGACCAGTAAACTTCAAAGCACTGAGGGCCAAGTTTCAGGAAGAGGCCCTCATGGCTCAATCTAAGACCAGTCGACCAGCTGTTGCTGAAAAACCCAAACACCTTCCACCTCCTGGAGGTAACTGCAGCTCTATGGTGAGCGCTATTAACTTTGTTGTGGAAAACAAGACGCCAGTGGTTCCCCATGCCATCTTCAGAGATGGGCTTTCGACATCTGGAGGCAAGCGACCAATATCCTTTCCGCCACAACCCCGGCAGACTTCACCCTCATTTCATCTTGCTAACGGAGACGGTACACCCAGGCATTTCCTCAAAGACAGGCACATGCCTTTGGTGCTCCCTGTCCTGCCTGTAAAAGATCAGAAGATGGCGTCACCCGCTGAAAAGGAGCACAAACAGGAAGCCGAACCAGTGAAAGAAGTTTCGACACAAGCGAGGATGAGGAAGAAGGGTTTGCTGCTTCCTTTCAAGTTGGTCAAACCAACAAAGGTCAGTGGAGAGAGTGGAGAGGAGCCCACATATGCTGATTTGACTGACAGGCCTTGTAGCGCTCCCAGTGGATTGCCCTCGCTCGAAAAACAAAGTACAGAAGATGAGGTCTCACTGAAAAGTGACCAGTCAACCACTGAGTACCCCCTCTCCAGCCCAGATATCCCAACCACCCCTCCTTTTTCACACACTAATACTGAATCTGAAAGTAGAAGTTTTAGTACTTTGGAGAGGGCCAAGAAGAAGTTCTCACGACGACAGATGTTGATCTCTGCAAAAGCCAAGACTGTGCCTTCCCCCGACTACACGTGCAGAGACAAGGCGTTCCTTTTTCTACCAAAGAACCCCGACAGCGTTTGTGCAGGTGCACCTGTACCCTCACCAGTGTGTCTTCCACACCTGGCTTGTATTTCTGCTCGGCCTTTCTTCAAAGCCAACACGTCGGCACGCAGTAAGTCATTTTCGCTTGAGCTCCTCTTTTTGTTTTCCACACGATGTGCCGTTTCTCCGATTGCCATTATTAAATTAAGGATGATCCATGTGTTTGATTCCCCCTTCCACAAGAGATGCCATTTGATAAGCAACTTGTGAGGAATAAAGCTGAACGCTCTTCACTGAAGACTTCTGAACCTCCTCCACCTTGTGTTCCACTAAAGATGCCGCTACCTGACCTGCGGACACAAGGGCCAGTGCCAGCAAAGCCCCCCAGGCCACCTGCAGTAGATCTTAGCTGTTTCCATGCACTCAGAGTTAATGGTATGTCATCCTGTGAGCTTTACTTTATTTCATCCTTTTCATCTCTTCTTTTGTGGCCACAGGCATCGGTGAATGCGTATTGGCGTGGTTGCGCTTTGCTAATCGTCTCAGTAGCGGTCGTCTTCTTTCATTTTCTTTGCACAGATGCGTTACCAGGTCCAGGCCAAACGCCAAGTGAAGAGTGCCCGTCTGTGCAGTCACCCGTTTCCAAACCCATGCTGGATGCCCCAGAGTTTCCCAACGTCGAGAACTCAGACATGGAAAAAGCAGAGGATGAAACTGTTGATATTGCTGCGATAGAACTGGAAGCTTTAGACATAGTCAGCACTGAGATTAAGACACCCGCTCAGCCTGAGCTTACAAATGTTGAGGCTTCAAAACCTGACTTGACAGTTTGTGATCCCGCAGAGACCAGTAGGAGCTGTATCGTCCAAGATCTGAACCTTGGCAGTCCAAACATAATACCCCTTGATCCAGCCAGCTTCCCTGAACCAATAAACCTGTCAGAGTTTCCTGAGCCTCCTGTTGTAGAGCAGTGGTCCCACTGCGAAGAGGCAGCCGTGGATTCTCTCACTGCCTTCGGCTTTGATGAAACTGACGTGGGGCCTGCTGAGTGCCAGTCTACTACCCAGGAGGAATTGGAGCTGAGTAGCCACGCAACATCAAACGATGACGTTCAAACACAGTCGAGGTGAGTTTTGAGGTTACTGGGTTGATATTTTCACATCACAATGTGCTGTGATAATTCTGCTCGTGAAAAACTGCTTTTCCCGCCCCGCAGCATTAGTCAACAAGACACGTGCGAGAATGTCTATGAGGACGTTGAGGACATCAAAAGATTCCTCTTGGGCCACGTTTCGAGTAAAAGAAAAGGCGGTTTGAAGAGTAAGAATGTTCACATAATGCGTTTTTAGTTTAAAATAACACACCTTCAGTCTCACTATTTAACCTGTCAATGATTTCTTACAGATCCATATGCTGACAGCCACCCTTTGGTAATTATTTAACTTTTTTATGTCCAAAGAATGGAGAATCTGGCACCAAGAGTCGTTCTTTGCTGTGAATATTGTGCTTTAAGAATCCCGCGTGGTAAATTAAAATCTGGTGCTTATTTGTAGAAGGAGGATCCATGTCTTCACAAACGGCCACGGAATCCATGGTATGTTTATCCAAACATGCACGGCCTGTGTTCTGTCATTGACGGTGATATTTGCCAGATGGAAGGCAGGCGCTGATGTATTTTCTTTTTTTTTTATTCTCCTGGGCCTGTGTATCAGCAGAACACGTTCATTTGGCTCATCGTGTTCACAGTTATGTTTGACTCTGGTCTTGTAATGGAAAAAAATGCGCCTCGTCCCTTTATGCTAGTATTGATTTTTTTTTTTTTTGCGCTTACAATAAACACTCCAATTTGTTTTCAGTAAGGAACACCCAAGCCCCAACGCTGCGGAACACAAAGAGCAGAGAAAGAGGGAGAAGCAGCGACTGGGGAGGGAGAGAAAGGAGCAAAAAGAGAGGGAGAAGAAGGAAAATGAAATGAAAAAGAAGTTCAAAGTAAGGCTGGTAGTTCAGTCTGGTACAGGTACCTTTTCGGCTTCACCGAGTCATCGGTCAACTCATTTGAAAATGTGTTCATAAGAGTCATGTTGTACATTTGAATGAAAAGCACAAAGTTAAAGTAATTAATTCCTAAGCGTTGCTTTCTGCGGGATGCGCCGCTTCGGTCCTTAAATCTGACGCAAATCTGCAGGTGACTGGGGATGAAGAGCCATTATACCATGCCAAGGTGATGGTGGCCAGTAAAGTCCGCAAGAATGACCTCCCTGTGAAGAGCGGCGACACGGTCAGCATCATCCGAACCACCAACTGCCCCAAAGGCAAATGGCTGGCCCGGGATGCGGCGCACAAATGTGAGTTTGGTCCCGCCGTTTCTTCTTCTGCCGTCGAGGTTTTAGAACCAACTAAAAGCTGGTGGTTGCAGATGGCTACATTTCAGTGATGAACGTGGAGCTAAATATCAAGGAGATGCTGGAACTCGGCAAGAAGGCTCAAGTAGCTGGCCGAGGAGTCAACCCGGAGGCAGATACTGTCAGTATCGGGAGCAGGTACTGGGCAGCTTAATGATCTGTAACTGCTCAATAAGACACCTGTCATCGCTTTATTCTTTCATTATTTTTCAACCTTTGCAGATCCTCCAGCTACCCCGTTTTGACCAGCAGCTGTAAGTACCCACTGGCTCTGCATCAGTGCATTGGGCGCTTTGGTTACATTTCTATCACTCATCATCTCAGGAAGTTTAGCGCTCCACGTGGTGTGTGGACCTGTTGACTGACAGCACACAGTCGCTGACACCAACTGAACTGCTTGTCATCTGCGTTGCAGCCATGTTATTTTATGATTGTGAAGGAATTCGGTGCAAGCAGAGGCCGCTACGCTGCCAAACATCTCTCAGCAGCGTGCGTGCTGACCTTAATCATGACAAATTGTTTTTCCCGCAGTCACAGATGACAGCGAGGAGTGGGCCTGTGAGGATGAAACCCTGTCGGCATTTAACGAAAACCCGTAAGATGCTTGCTGTCCTTTGCTGTGGTTTCTAGCTGCTTTTTTTTTTTTTTTTTTTTTGTTTTGTTTGCATGTTTTTTACAAAAACGATTCAGTGCATTTTTGGTAGATTGAAGTAATTTCCTCTAAAAGCTTAAGTAGAATTTATTTGCCGATTCAGGGCATGTAATCGTTTCCCTCCTTTCATTTTGTACACCAGCTTTCCTCAACATGCTCCCCCAGCGCCTGAGATGTGTGAGTACATTTTATATCCAGTTCCTTTTTCTTTTTTTCTTTGTAAGTGAAAACAAGAGAACAGAACCCCCCCCCCCCCCCCCCCCCCCCCCCCCCACACACACACACACACACACACACACACACCAGCCGTCTGGCTTAAAGGGGAATATAGCCTCTGCCTGTAGTTGTTTGGTGTTGTGCACGGACACATGGCAGACTTTACTGCCTTTGATGTGCTTTTTTTTACCCCCCCCCCCACCCAGTCTTTCTGTCTTTACATAACTAATCCAATTCCTCTCTCGCCATTCTGTCTGCTTCTGCTCTTTATGTGTTCGCTTTGTCAGCACGCGTTGATGTCGGCGCCCAGCACACACTGAGCGACGCCAGCCTGGAAGACCTGCACATGCAGTAAGTGTCAAACGCACAGATGTCAAAGCAGAGAGCGCTCATTCCACTTACCATCGTGCTGCCGGTGGCTCAGGAGGGGGAGCTGTTGTCCTCCGACAGGGAAGTGGGTGCCTGGGTCCTCCGGTCGGTGCGTGTTACCAGGGAAGAAAAAGAGGCCAACGGGTCATTACTGCAGCTTAGAACGCAAAGCACTTTGAGTTGTTTAAAAGGCCAGATGTGCACTAAGAAATGGCAACATTAGGCGTGTGCATTGTATAATTCTTTGGGTGTTTGTGACACATGTTTTGCGAGCAAGTGGTGGATTCTTGTCAAAGACTGAGGAAATGGCAGGCGAGCTGGTAATGGGTGATATTTTAGAAGGAAGATGATCATAGCAAGGCTCCTGCATAGGGAGAGGTGTGGTCCTTCATTTGTGAATACAAGTAATACTTGGAACAATGTTTAACATGTGCCATGAGCTACAAATCACGTTTTCTTTTCACTGACATTCAATCCTCTGAGATGGGGAGTTTTTATTGGAAGTTTCGGCTTTCAGCCGGTTGCTTTTATTGTTGTTGTTTTGGTTTTTTTTTTCATTTTTGCAATTTCTGGAGAAATTGCGGTGGGATTGCTGAGAATGCCCATCTGTTAGTGCTCGCTAAATGCTCCGATGTTGCTAAACTGCTAAAAGCTGAATCTTCTAAGTGTCTGCAAACGGTGAAGAGACGATGGGAGATGTTTGATTGCCAAATGTCCATCAGCTGAGAGTTCCGAGAGGCAGCTAGGGTTGCCATGGTGAGGTTAAGAGCAGCAATCTAAGGTGTGTAATTCAAACTGGAAAATCATTTAAACTTCCGAAACTGCTGCTTTTTAGAGAAAAAAACCCCCTAATGACATGTTTTCTTAACCTTGAGGGCTGGGCGGCATGTTATATAGGAGTGATTTTAAAATAGAGATAAACTTGGTTTCCTTTTGGCTTAGCGAGTTAAATAGAGAGACCAAACAAAACCGACATTTCTGTAGGTTTTGAGGATAAAAATAAGATTTCCTATAAATTGGTTATTATTTAAGAAGCAGTATAACATGCTTCTGAGAAGGTTTTTGATGTAGAAACCGTGTTTCTATGTGTGAGACTAGTTGCTTGTCTGGGCTCTGGGGAGGATTCATCCCTCCATAAGACCCGTTGCCACTGATTTTCAGTCCACTTCTTGTGTCATTCGGCATACCTCAGCCTCTTGTCCCCGGTGATTTATTTACAAATTGCACAGCATGGCTGGATATGCCATGTTTTTACCTAATAGAGTAAGGTCGCTTCTCCTATGCTTGATAAATTCATAGAACAGTGTTGAGTTCTGCAGAGACCTCTGCTTTCAAGTGACTTAACAAACAATTATCCTCTTGAAAATAGTCCCTTAAAAGGGACTGCACTGAAAGTGGTGGAACGAGCAGCCAAAGGAATTCTTTGGAAGACCTTCGGAGAGCCTGCAGAACTGATGCTAAAGGGCACTTTAAGAGATTACCACAGAGTGGGGCTCCTTGGAAGCGAAATATAAAGGAATGAGGGGTGGATCAAGGCTTTTCCACGGTGCTGCATTAGTGGTGTTGAAAGTGCGAGGTGTGTCTCCCCGGGGGTACTCCATAAGTATGAGGGCAGGCTGCGAACAGTGTTTAAGGGAATTTTCTCCTGAACAGCATCGGAGGGGTGGGGGGATGCTTACTGTCTCAGACTGTGAAAACAGCTGCTCAACTGGATTGGCTGCGTTGCACAGGTGTATCCCCCCCCTCCCCCGTCCCTGTTGGTCCTAATGTACACGACTTTAAAGTTGCCCTCACCCTTTAGGACCAGGCATGAGGCACTGCAGAAACTAGCCTTCTTCTTTCAACACAGCAAAGCTGACTTTGATGACATCGCTGATGGCGGAGAAGCAACCCCAACAAAGTACAGTACTGCTCACACATCCAACAGTATCGCCTTTTTTTGTGTTTCAATCCACTGATGTTTACCCTCTTTTTCTCTGCTTTGCTCCATTTAAAGTACCAAGACGTCAAGTAAGTTGATACTTTTTTTTTTTTTCTTTTTCCGTCACTCACTGTTGTCACCGCCTCCGTCACTCTCACTGATAGTGGTGACGCCATAAGAAGGTGCTTCTAAATCACCTTAAGGACACTGTGGTGAACACCTGCTTTGGAGTCTTTCCTGCAGTGGAAAATGACTTGAGTGGAACATTTTATCTGCTCAAAGTAACCTGGAGACGAGCTGGTGTTGCATACTTTACAGACAGCAGTTCAAAGTTGACGCGCCGTTTGTATCTGCTTGTCTTTATCTAGACTTCTTGTGCGCAGTCGAGGAGCCGCCATATCCGTAAGTGTTGATGGGTTCTCTTCTCTTCACCAGCAGAAGCTTTGCTCGCTCTAAAGGTTTTTTTTTGTATTGGCTGGCTGCTCAGGGGGCTTTCCAAACTTACGAGTTCTGCGGTATCCTCCCCATTAGCTGATGTTGTCCCATTGTGTTTTTATGTGGCAGTGAACAGGAGGTTGACTTCACAGAACTGGAGCTCCTTCCTCCCCCACCTCTGTACGCTGATAACGACTGATCTCCACGTCCTCTGGGTTTGATGGAATGTATTTAAGATAGTTTAAGAATGTTTTTGGTCACTTTATACTTTGTTGTCCATATAGGTTCGTTTTGATGCTTTTTTTACACTTACAGATGAGAAGATGCACAATCTGAATAGTCTTTTTTTTCTTGTTGTTAGGTACAGTTGTGAATCTGTGTACGGAAATGTTCTTTGCATTTGGGTTTTATTTTATTTTTGTTTGTTTGTTTTCATGTTACATCAAATAAATATTTGACACTAACTTGTACTTTAATTTCCTTGTTTGCATTTTGTTTTAATTTTTTATTATTTTTAAACCCTCCTGTGCTGAGCAGAGCATCCCTCAGCGCTGAGAAAGGCAGTGTGGGAAAGGCTCTCTGGTAAAACAGCCATATGGCATTAATTGGAAGAGGAGGAGCCGGAGGTGTGTCTTTTATCGGGGGCTGTCACAAGACTGGACTTACCCCAAAGGAAGAGAAGAAAGGATGGTCAGAAAGTAGCGGCTTGTGGCCATTGAGAGACAGAGAAAGTGCCCACATTATCTGCGCGGTGACTTTCTCCGTAGGCTCGAGACTTACACGAGTCCTCCGTAGGATTCATGTTAAAAAAAGAAAAACAAGCCATTAGACACGTGCTGAGCAGACCAAGTACTGAAGCGGTTATAGTAAGGCTGCATTCCTTTTTATCGGAGGCACATTAAACGTTTTAAATGCAACGCTGTTTAATATATGAGAAGACGATGGCAGCCGAGAGCAAGAACGGCGGGAGTTCGCTGAACAACAACAACAACAACTGCAAAGACCACAGCAGGAGAAAGTTGTTGGTCGGAGTGGATCTGTTCTGCTTGTTCTTAGGTAAGGACTCCCACGGGTTTACCCACACTTTCCGACATGAGCCACGGGGATGTATTTAGCATCTTATTTTGCGTTGTAACCTGCTTCTGAAGATAGTTTTGAGTTGAACTGTGTTTTCCTTGTTAATTGTTTTAGGACGTTTACATGACGTCATAAACGCATCATATTAGCCGGAAAAAAAATACTGTTGATATTATGTTCGCTAATAGTGTTTCCCTCATAAAACAACTTGTTGAATAAAGACTGCTGTGAGAAATAAGTGGGTATTTTCATGTTAGTTAGGCTTTAACGCCAAAATTGAATTAAAACCTGTTGAAAAGCTGTGTTAAAGCAGCAACATCTTAGCAACCAGCTTAGAGTTTTCCAAATATTACAGTAGCTCGGCTTGTTGAACTTTGTTTTTCTCGCAGAAACGGGCTGATAAAGGGGATTTGTAGGGGGTTTGTGGTATATTTCTGGGGTACCCAACCACACCTGTACTATATGGACTCTGCTTTGACTTCTCATTATATTTTCCAGAGTGACTCACATTCCTCATGAGCAGGAATTCTTCTGATGTGAACATCTGGCATAATATACTTGCGTTTGTGGCATAATTAAGGGAAGTGGTGAGAAGGTCAGACCTGAGTGAGTGTGTACATGCTAATCGCTTCGGGTCCTGTGATGTTCAGCAGCTGCAGACACCGAGTTAAAGTTAGAATTGTGGGTGAAACATTTTTACACTGATGTTTTAACCGCAGGAGGCCAGCCGCTGGAGTTCAGACTTCTGGCAATTTGCTTATGCTCCTCCGTTCTGTTCACATTTTTATTTTTTCTTCTCCAGCCACATATTTACAAAGTGTTGCTCTATGGAACTTTTGTTTAAACTCGGGATCACAAGCAATACATCGCCATTCAACTCTAAAGTAAACCTGTTGCAACCTCATGGGGAAATCCAGCTATTGTTAACAATTTCACCAAGGGTTTACAGAATAAACACTCTATTTCTAACAAGCTATATTTAGTTTTGGTCTAGTTTTCATCTCAGTTGAGGGCAAGTCCCCATCATTTGTTCTGCATACTTCCCGCAGAGAAACTTGTCAACAAACCAGCAGTGTTTTTCTGGCTAAAGATGTGTTATAAAAGAGAACGACCACAAGGAGGAAATGGTGGGCCAGGACTAGTAATCTTCAAGTCTCCGTTCTCACACAATAAATGTAGCTCTGTCTGCATCCCAGGATGCCATTCTCCTGCTCTCCCTCTCGTGTGTTTCTTCCATTTGATGCAGACCATCGGTGGTAATGATAACACGGTAGAGAACGTCTCCGTGATTCAGCGTTGACCAGAACCCATCCATCCCTCCTGGGGTGATCGGGTTCAGTTCACAGCATGTCGCTATCATGTAATCTACTTAATCTTTTAATCGTGTTTTGTAATGAGTCGACCCTCATTGCTTCATATTCTGCTCCCAAGCTGCCAGGCTTTCTTCTAATCTTTTTAAAGTGGACTTGAGCAATAGTTCTCCGGACTTTCTGAAGGTCTTTTAAAGTTTTATCTTTGGACACTTGGCTGCTTTTTTTCCCACTCATTTTTGGTTCAGTCGTTGGTTCTGACCAGTTTTAGAAGAGTGTGTCTTGTATAGTTTATTTAGGGTTACACTGACCTATTAATTAGTATGTGAATAATAAGAAATTAACCCAACTCAAGAGGTTAAATTTGTCTACAGATAACCGACAGCTTAGCGAAGAACCAGGTTTTAATTGTAGCAGTGTGGGATCATCTGAACCAAGAACGAAACAAAAGCAGCCGACATCCAAAGAAGAGCTTTGGAATGTCCTTCAAGAAGCCTGGAGAACTATTCCTGAGGACAGCTTGAGGAAATGACAAAGGCTCGTCCAAACAGGTTCGCACTGTCTTGAAGAATGAAGATGGTCAAACCAAACGCTCGTTCGAATGGTACAAACTCTGTTTTTGCCTTTTATGTATTCATAAATCCATTTATATTTAGTCAAATTTCAATAAACTGCCTCACCTGTTTCCTGGCAATATATAAAGAATTGAGGAGTGGTTCTAGACGTTTGCACAGCACCGTAATGGCTCCTTTATCAGTGATGGAGGAACAGCTCGAGTGTGCGTGGAAACCATCTCAAAATCTAAGTAAGTCGGAGTAAAACTGAAAGTTTCAGATCACTTTAGCGATTTGGTTCATCTTTAAAAGTTGCTGTCCAATCACGCGGTTCGTGTGTTTTCGCCACCGTTTTACATATTTCAGGTGAAACTATACTGTACTGTATCAGAGTGTATAAAGAATACTCATAAAGTGCTGTGTCAGTGGTCTCAAAGCGCACTGCTGATCAAACGAAACGCAAAGTAAGAAGGGACACTTGGGTTTGCTTATTTTCATCACTTCTGAACAGCTCAAAGTACAAGGTTGCTGTAGATGGGATTTCTGTTCAAACAAAACGGGCGACTCTTGATTTTATTTAAATTTTTTCTACTATGAACTAAGTTTTGCGGCAGGCCTAACTGACGTACAGACAGCATGTAGTGTGTCGGCTGCTGAGTGTTAAAACAACTGCATCTGTGTGTGTGTTTGTCTCCCCCCCCCCCCCCACAACTACCAGCAGACGTGCACACACAGCCCTGCAGCAGACAGTGAGAGATCCGTGCAAGTGGAAAATGTGCGTCTGTTTGTTTTTACAGTCACACTTGGTGCTTTGGCAAATGCCTCCAGAATATAGTGAGCTTTCATTTTCAGCGTCGGGCTTTCGCATTCGTTCTAGTTTACACGCCAGACGTAATGACACGCGCTCAGTGATGTGCTGAAGAAACCGTCGTCATCGTCCTACTTCTTCATTTGCAGTGTTTGCTTGTTTAAAGTCTGGGCTCTTTCGTTGATTAACTGCTTCAGGGCAAAAATGAATGGAAGACACCTGATGGTGACGCGAGGAGCGAATCTGAAAGAAAATCTTTTTTTTAGCGTTTCTTTTTGTCGTCTTTGATGTTGAGTTGGTGCAAAAAAAAATCATCCCCACACTTGCTAACAAATGTTGACGTTGGCATAATGGCAACAATCCCCACGCACACACTCTCACGCCCCCCCCACCACCTCCCACGTTACGAGCGGGAAGAACGGAAAAGGGTAGGAGGGGAAAATCCCAAGGCGCCGCACTCACAGCTGATGCTGCACTGTTAGACGGACGTGAGGGGTCAGGGGAGTAAGATGGGAAGAAACACTCAGCCGAATTCCTGGATGAGAGATCCTGACAGTTTTTGTTTTTTTTTCTTTCTGTATTTCCAATCAGTTGTTTCAAACACTTGACCCCGTTCAGGCTGCCCTGAAGCCCTGGACGCTGTTTTTCATCAATCCATTTGCCACCTCTCTGCCTTTGTCAGTCTCTGCCTCTGGCCTTGTGGTTTGTCTGTGAGACTTTGAATGTGTTTCAAGGCGGTTGCAGGGGTCAGAGCTCTGGGGCAATGCGTTTCGCATCCAGCATTTTCAGCCCTCTGTGCTCTGCTCTCCCCCCTCTGCTTCATATCAGCAGTCTTTGCAGCCCGTCTTGTTCCGTTTACAGACAGATAAGCCAAACTGAAGGGGATCAGGCATTCAGGATCCCGAGCTCCGAAAAGTCAAGTATATTTTTACAGTTACAGAACTGTTAAGACCGTCCCAGCCTAATATTTCTTTTTCTTTGCTCTTGCTTCTGAGCAGAATGTTTCTCCATCCAGGTATTTGTTTGAAGAGCAAGTGAAAGCAAGAAAGTTAATAATGTGAATCCTGCTGAATGTGAGGGAAGGCCGACATTCTGGATTTCCCAGAGCACCAGAACTCTGTCTGTAACCTGAGCCGAATCCAGCTGGACCTTCAAAGTCACAGGCCAGCTGTGTGTGTGTGTGTGGGTGTGGGGGGTGTTAGAGGTTGAGGGACCAAGCAACTGAAGCATGTGTTGACATTTGCCCCCCCCCCCCCCCCCCCCTCTCCTCTGCCCAGATCGGCAGATCGTAGATTTATTCAAAGAGCCACTTGAAAGCTAAACGTCACTTTGAAGTGATTTTGAAAGTGTTTTTTCCCCCCAAAAAAATCAGTCTGAGACTGAGACTCTCCTGGGTGCCACGTTCACCCCTCAAATATCCCCCACGGCGGCTTTGTAAATACGAAGAAAATAAGCTGTCATTTTTGCCTCGCCTCTGAGTTACACCCATTCTGTTTGTTGTCGTGAGATAAATCAGATGTTTTTGCCACTTTAAGTGGTGAAAGACACAAAACTTGATCGGACACAAACACCCCCCCCCCCAGGCATTTTCAAAAAGCCCACTTGAAAGCCTCGGCCGGAAAGGAAGGCGGACTGATGGTGTGTTTTTTCAGGACACTGCCCACCCCGTTAACAATAACTTGAGAACTTGATATTCTCTTATATTCTCAACTTAGAGGGTTGACTTTAGTCAAATACAGTGGTGCCCTGTTGAGTTTGACATTTATTCAAACAACTTTTGACTCTTATTTATTTTTTGGATTACATCAGTTGGTGAAGCAGAATTGATGGAGTTACTTTCTGTGCTTTAAATCTATCAGCCTATAAATGAGTTTGTGTATGTTCCTTTTTTTTTTTGTTTTTTTTGTATTTCTGATATGTCTCTAAAGATTTACCTCACCTGCACTCATGTGTCTGTCAAACCATACAGTGGTGCTGGTTGGTGTGTTTTTGCACAAATCACCCTTCCCGCCATACCAGAGAGGATTCTTCTGCAATGACAACAGCATCCGACTGCCCTATAAGAACAGCACAGTGCCCACCGCCGTGCTCACAGCTGTGGGCGTCACTGTGCCCGTGATCTCTGTAAGTTTTGGTGGGGTAGAGCAAGAAAACAGGGGAGCATATGTTGGAGCGGGCTCAGTTCATCAGTGGCTGGCCTGCGAAACCACAAAAGATTAGATGGCTTCCACGGGCTCTGATTCACAGTCAGTGGATACTGTTTTATTGGCCGTAAATCACGTATGCTGTACATCACTGTCAACCATTTCACACAATATATTGTTATCAGCTCTTAGATTTAGCCGTCTTCCTCCAGGCAGCCTTTGCTTTCCATTTATTTCACCATTAATTACTGATTAACTGTTATTTCCTCATCTAAAAATAGGTGAGAATGTTGGATGTGCCGGCCCATGATTGAACGACGCGTCTTTAGAGTCAAAGAAAAGCGTAAAGTAAGCACGTTCTGTGTGTCGTACGTCCCAGAAAAATGTGTTGTTAACCACTTCGCTAAAAACAAGAACGGAAGAAAAGGAGGAGAGTTCGTTTTAACCAACCAAACTGCTTCGATGTGATATCACAGAAAACAGAAACATTTTTATTTTTATGGATTGATTTGATTCCTGTTACAGGATTAGCAGAATATGAGCACATTGCGGCTGAGAGAGAGAGACTCAGTCTGACTGTCGTAAAGGTGAATTGGTGTCCGAGCACTCGCACCTCCACTGTGTGCAGCTCCAGTAACTACAGGCACACACAGTCCATAACAACTGCATTACAGATTGGTTAACTGGGCCCTTCAGTCCATTGAACATGAATCTGATTATCTAAGCTGGTGTGTTGCCTTGGTGCTTTAATTCAGTTTTACTCATCCCAAAATGAATCAAATTTTTCCTGCAGTTTAAGTAAGCAGCCAAAGCTCTGCAAATTCTGGCTTTCAGAGGGGATGCGTTTATCTTATGAGGGCTACACAGTTAACAGCTAAATGGCACTGTCTGGTAGTTCGAGGCTAATGCATATTGAGGGCCTGTTTGTAACATTAAGGCATGAATTCTGCTTTTGTGCGTGTTTAAATAGCCTCTCTGCTTGTCAGAACTCTATGACTAGCTCCACTGACTTTAGACCAGCCCTAAAAACCCTGAACTGGAAATCTCAGAACAAATCGTTCCACAGTTGAATAGTTGTCAGGACTTAAGTGACTACTGTCTAAAACACCAAACCTACTTTGTGGATTTCTTAGACCTTCTGAATTTCCTGCCTTAAATACCATTGGGCTGTAGGGATTATTTCACTTTCGATTATGAATATTAGCATTTCTGGCCCTACGTCGACCCCCTTTTTAGCATTCTTAAAGCATCTTACATTGCCATAAAATGATAATCCAAGCTGCCTGGAGAGATAAAGATCAGTCAAACCCAATATGATATTCTTAAGGAAATGGCCGACAGGAAAGCAAAGCATACATAAACTTCTGTTCACTCATGAATAAACTGATATGATCCAGAAAGACGCTGCAGTTGTTTACACTGAACAAAGCTGCAGTCATTGGTTACAGATAGCAGCCCCAGAACGAACCGAGCAAGCTCCAGATGTTCCCCTGTCACTTCTTGCTTGTACCCACAACCTCTGTAATTTGCGTGTCATTAACCTAGCACCTCCATCTCTCTCCCTCACCCCCCCACCCCCTTCCTTCTCTCTGTGCCGCTCACTGCTTCCTCACACTAGCCGGCCTGCCTTTCTTGGTCATTGAGACCAGCGCTGTTCAGCCTTACCGTAGGGGGTTTTACTGCGATGATGAATCCATCAAGTACCCGGCAAAAAACGGAGACACCATTAGCGATGGTGTGCTCAGCGCGGCTGGCATTCTAATCACCATCCTCTCTGTAAGTCACCTCATTCTAATCACTTATGTCATCGTCACTTTTCCTGTTTCAGCAGCTTTCACATCACTAGCAGCACCTTCGACTGCAGCAGATGGTGATCACACGATTTCTCATCCTGAAACTACTGTTCATCAAGTTTTATGTGTTTTATGTATGATTTTAATGTTTTAAACTGTCAAATCCATTACTATTGTCCACGTTTCCCTCAACAAATGCATGATAGCTTTTTTTGCACTCGAACACGGAACTTTATCTGACAGCTGAGGCATTGTGGGTATAAATTAAGATTATCCTAAATGATAACAACTCGTCTTCATACCTGTGTTATCAGCCACTGTTGCTGCTTTCAACGCATACTAGATAAGAACCAGTCAACAACATCCATTCAGGGCTTTCCGTTGGTGGCATACGATGACTCAGCTGATTAAGGCACTTACAGTAAAGTGAGGTTTTGAGTACTTTCTTAGTCTCCTCAGTGTCCTGGGGGAAAAAACATGAAGGAGTCATCCCAGCATCCTGTAAATCAAAGTAATTTTTCTCCATTTTACCACCATAGAGGTAAAAGCTTGCAAGTAAATCATGTAAATGATGTGTTTAAGTTTATGAATTCCTCTTAAGAAATGCTCCGGTGGACGGCTTGAGTGTGCCTCCAAATGTTCAATGTTGATAACTGAAGTAATGTTTTATTTTTGGATTAATTATCACGGCTGCAGCGGTATTGCAAAAGTAATCTGTAGGGGCCAGTTAAAAATCTGTGGGTTTGAGTTTAGATTTGTTTCTACCAGTCTCGGATGGAAACAAATGTTTGAATTGAAGGGAAGCAGGTAATTGGAACTCAACACTCAGTAAGTCATTTGAATAGCTTGGCAACTGCTTAAATTCTTGACAATTGGCGTGAAAACCGCAGAAACTGTGGCGTCCACTCCTCAATGCATTGGAGCTCACAACTAACAAACCAACTCTTAGAAAGCATTCTGAACACTTTGGTAGCCATTTAGCAGCACATTAGCAACCACAGATTAGTGATGTGTGTTCCTGATGTTCAACAGCCGGCTCACCTAAAAAGCTTTTTACCTTTGAGGCTTAAGTGGTCACCTGGAGGCCTGAAACTGATCCAAAATAAACATGCAAACTAATGTACCAATAAATACAACAAAATATAGAAAAGAATTTAGGCAATGATTCATGTATAATATTTGAAAGAAATGAATATTTCTGCTCAACTGTTTTTATCCATTTATTTAGTGGTAGTACTTAATCATTTATTTATTCATTTTTTTCCCGTCTCATTCCCTCATCCATTTTCCTCCCTGTGTTTATTTCACTGATCTTATTCATTTGTGTCTTCTTTTTACATGTTCTGTATCCATTTAAGCTTCAACTTGTGAATAACGGGGGTTGTCTTCCAGAGCAGGTCCTGGAAAGAAAGCTTTGTACTTCACTGAGACCGGAAGTTAGCTTAGTTTGCTGGCTTCACCAGTGGCTCAACTTGCAGTCATAAAAAATGGTCTAAAAGCGGTCGGGTGAGCAGTTTACCCCTTTGTTCTAACTCTGAAATAAACAACTGAGTTGTGTCAGAGCTGCACAACAGGAAGTACCCATTTTTTTCACTACTCCCGGTTTGTGTCCGTGTGAAATGAGATCTCTGCACTCTGATGATCAACAAATTTGAATTGGGGGGGGGGGGAGAAACGCATTCAGAAAAGTAAAAAGGAGACAGACATGAATATGTTTGGGGGGGGAGCAAAGATGAAATAAAAAATACAAGTATTTCATTAAAAAATACATTGTAAAATGAAAATTAAGAACAAAATAATAAATTTCCGGGACATTAAATAATGGGGAAATTTAAAGAAACAAAAAAAAAAAAACATACTTCAGTGAATTCTATTGAAATTCAAGTTTTCTAAGTGAGTTATTCCCTACAAACTTTTCCATGTTATATGGCATTTATTGGCATATAAAATTAATTATTGAGCAAGTTGTTTATTTTGAATGGGGACAGATTCAGTGCCCCGTACAACCCGTCTCAGTTCACAGCGTTTGGCTTGTGTTGCGTCTCCACCGGAGCAGACTACTACACGGGCTTGAGGCCACGAGGGTTTTCATGGTGAGAAGGAGGCCCGGCTGTGTAATTATGGTTGACGCAATGGTTGTCTGGTTAAATACTGTAATTGGTGGGGTGGAATTGTGGTGAGAGCCCCAAACAAAGCAGAGCTTGCCAGATATCTCATTCTCCCCTGGCACAACATGACTTTTGAATCCATCTTCCCCCAGCAGAGCTAACCTTTGTGTTTCACCAAGCAGCGCTGAGAAACACAACAGACTATATCCATTGTAATTTATTTGAAATCGTTATTTGGGAAAAGGAAAAACTTTTGAAACGAGCCACAAATAAGCATCTTGCTTAGCTACATTTACAACAATGCAAACTAATTTATTCATTCACACAGTCCCTCACACAAGGGGAACCAGATGTGTAACCCCACCCCCCCCCCTCTCTCTCTGTTTCCCATGAAAACAGCTGGGTCATAAGGAGTTGGCTCTAAAGGCCTGGATGGTGGAAACGACACACTCTATCAACTTGCTAAATCTGCTTCAGGAGATCTCTCGCCACTCAGTGTTTCCCAGAATGAGACTTATTCCTGCGCCCCTCGAAAGAATTTCCGATGAAACTGAGATACTAACATGAAAACAGCCAGACATCCCTTGTGAAATCGGAGTCCTTTCAGTAAGGCAGCCTGCGCAGAGAAAAACAAACGTGCCCCCGACATGCGCCTGGTGGAGCCTGGCCACCAAAATCAGACACGTTGCTTAGCTCAGCGTTTCTGTTGATTAGAACCAGCGATGCCTCCCCCACTCCTCGTTCCTCCTCTCACCTTTCTCCCCTCCTCTTTTCTTTTTCGCACTCTTTGTTGTGCTTTCCCTTTCAGTCACTCCCTGTCCTCTGTCCTTCCACGTTTTCTCTCCCCCGCTCTGCCCCTCCACAGTTTTTGAGGTTGAACAGCTGTTTTGAGTCATGGCTGCCCCCCCTCCTCCTATATGCGTTTTCTACCCGTCAATCATTGTCTTGCTGTTTCCTCTCAAACGTGGAACAGCACAGGCACAGGTTTTAGCTGTCATAATAACAGATTTTTATTCTAAAACATGTTTGCTCTCTTGCACGCACACATTTCTAATCAGGAGATGAGAATTTGGCAATGGGAGAAAAAGGGAACAGTAGGAGTGCGCGCGACAAGTAGTGTTACTCACGTCGCCTTCCTTTGTTTCACTTCAGATCATAATCGGGGAGAGCTACAGGATCTACTTTCTGAACGAGGGATCCAAGTCTTTTGTGGGGAACCCCTACATTTCTGCTCTCTACAAACAAGTCGGAGTGTTCATCTTCGGCTGCGCCATCAGCCAGTCCTTCACTGACATTGCCAAAGTGTCGGTGGGACGCATGCGTCCTCACTTCCTTGACGTGTGCAAACCCGACTTCTCCACCATCAACTGCTCTCTGGGCTACATCACCGACTACGAGTGTCAGGGGCTAGAGAGCAAAGTTCAAGAGGCCAGGTGTGGCAATGGATGACTGATGATATTAGAAATAGATGAGACACAGTTTTAGCAAGAGTGTAAAAGTGTTTGTTTTCATGAAAGAGGTGATAAGTTGCTCACTTTTGTCTGCTCGCAGGAAGTCGTTCTTCTCTGGACATGCATCATTCTCCATGTACACCATGCTTTACTTAGTGGTGAGTCATTAAACTGTTCTGAACTTCTGCTTTTATTCATTCTGCTGCTCTGCGGAGAAATCATTACGATGTGAACCCACAACTCCGTTCCTTTTTCCAGTTTTACCTCCAGTCCCGTTTCACTTGGCACGGAGCTCGTCTGCTGCGCCCGTTGACCCAGTTCACCCTCGTCATGATGTCTTTCTACACTGGCTTGTCTCGCGTCTCTGACCACAAGCACCACCCCACCGATGTCCTGGCTGGTTTCATACAGGGAGCCCTGGTGGCCTACTCCATTGTGAGTGTTGACTGTCTCATGTCAAGATTTGTGTTCAAATGGTTTTTAAAAAAACACAAGTTTTAAAGAGAGGAAAAGCAGGCTTAAAGATGATTGTACTGTTAGCAAATGAATTGGTGACAGGTGAGGGTGTCAGAATTGGGTATAAAAGGATCATCTACCAAAGGCTTAGGCTTTAAAAGCAAAGATGAGTGGTGGCTCACTATCAGTCTCTGTTGGGGACTCATCAATAACTTTAGTTATAATCACCAAACATTTTAACATCTAAATAACGTGATACTGTGAAAAGATTCAGGGACCCAGGGCAAGTCGAACTGTGTAAAAAGTCCAGATACCAGACAGAAACCACTGAGATACACTCAGTGTGTGCCTTACTGGCCGGCTTCCAGTCCAGATCTGTCCAAGTGTGTTTCACTGTTCATCATGTCTGTAACATCACATGTGAATGAATAACAAACCCCGACGGCCATCTTGTAGCTGAGAAGATTCTCCTTCAAACCATGCAACTCGTCCAAGAAACCCCACGCAACTTAAAGTTTTAACGAAGGCAAAGCTTTTCTGTATGCCTCCTTTGTGTGGCATCACAAAAAAATATTTGTATATTAAAATCATTTCTCTTGACACAGTTGTTTCCTGCTGTTTTCAGCTTGCTCCGTCTCATGGTGCTAAACTAAGCATTGGCCCAAGCTTACTGACAGCTTTATTGAACCGTACAAAAGAGAAACGTTTCCCAGCTACCGCTTAGCTTAGCACCTGCCTTCAGAGTGCTCTCACTTCCTGTGAAGCCCATCTCCTAACAGTCTGTTACATCAGAACATTAAACTGCGATTATGAACACTTGACTGATTCTGCACGGTTTTAGCTTCATGGAGGATTAAAAACAAAACATTTGACCCTGTTAAAAGTAGATCGTGAGACGAATCCCCTATAAAAATTAATTTAAATGAAAAAATACTCTATCTGTCTCTCTGTCTATCTAATCTATCTTTTAGATTTATCATTTTGTATTTGATATTTATCAGGAAGAATGTTTGAGATACTCAACAATGATTTTCCCAACATTGTGGTGTACTTGTTTTGTATTCAAAATGATCACGATTGTTTTTCTACAATCCTGCAAGTTAGTCTGTTAGTTTCACAGTTTTTCAAAACTTCAAAGAGACTCTTCTTTCTCTCTGCAGGTTTTCTTTGTGTCCGACTTGTTCAAGCCCAAAGGACGACGTTCCTGCCCGTGTCCACCGACAGTGAAGAGAGATCTGGTTCCCACAGCAGACCTCAGAGAGCGGAGCAATCACCTCATCATGGCATAGAGAAGGCCGCGAACTAACTGCACAAAACACTGATCTGTGCCTCTTTTTTTTTTTCTTAAATCACAGCCACTAGTCATTACTGGATGGAGTAAACTCAAACAATCTGGAAAATGCAGAGGAATCTCGATAATCTTAGAGGATGAGAGGCAGCTGCGGGGAAAAGCAGTCCGGACGAAATGTGCTTTCTCGGCGGAAATTTTCAGCTTTTTTTTCCCTCAGTCTCACCAGACATTTGAATGTGGAAAGGAGAGACGACCCTCTTTTTCTCCCTCTCTCCTGTTTTGAAGATTACTGGAGATTTTCCAGCGTTGGAGGCTTTTCCCGGGACAAAAGTCGTAGATCAAGCAAAACGTAGTGACGGCAGCTGTGAGCGAAGCTGTGTGAGGCTTTTGTGCGTTCCTCTCCCTCGGCTGCGTGCGGCGTGGGAGCTACACCCATATTCCACTCACTGTGTGACTCACGCTAACAAATCAAGACACAAAAACAAATTCCTGAATTTCGGGAAGGATGTTGTTTTAGTTAGGTTGTATTACAAACATTGTACATGCGATTTTATAGCACTATTTTAGTTCAACTCAGTATTGTTTGTCACCACTTGAATGACCCGTCAAAGCTTTTAGAAAGCTTTGTAAGTCTTTGTAAGCTTTTACGATGTGTATAATTTAGTGTTCTTTAGAAGGTGCACATGGGTTACCGTCGGCGGAAAGTACAGTTACGGGCTGTGTTTTTTGGACGCGGGCCTCTTTCTGCTGGCAAGGATGAGCCCCCACTGAGCCATTTAATGAAACAACTGTCTGCTATGTATGCCAGACAGATGCTCACAAGTGTTATGTCAGAGTGTGTGTGTGTGTGTGTGTGTTTGTGTTTTAATGTGCCAGTGTGTCTTAATGTTAAGTCCATGTATTTTAGTGTTTATAGCCAACAAGTGTGCCTCTCTCCAGCCAGAGAAGAAGCACCTGCTCCAGCAGAAACATGGACCTCTAAACAGGAACACTGTGCAAATGGTAAAGGAACAGCACGCCAACCTAACTGTTACTAATCACACCGATTAGTTACCTATAATACAAAAATGGCTGATCAATTGTACAGTGCAGTTTCACATACTCGTTGAATAAGATGCTCAGTAACTCAAAGTCTTGTGAAATTACGCAACTGGGCCGACTATGAAGCTGCTTTACGACGATATGACTCTAATATGTTGGCATAATTTTAATCGAAGTAAGTTTTTTTTTTTATTTGAAAGAAACATTTTAAACCACTGCCTGAACATTTCATAACTCAGCTTTAGATAACTGAGACTTTTAAATGTTTTCTTGTTGCTCGTACAGCAACAGAAAATTCAGCGTGCTGCGTTGTGTTGCGAGTTGCTGTACTGTGTGTGTCTGTGTGTGTGTCTGTGCTGTGTGTGTGTGTCTCTGTGATGTGTGTCTGTGCTGTATGTGTGTGCGTCTGTGACATGTGTGTCTCTGCCGTGTGTCTTTGTGCTGTGTGTGTGTGTCTCTGTGCCGTGTGTGTGTGCTGTGTGTGTCTGTTATGTACGTGTTTCGCAGAATCACCCACTATGAGACCTGTGTAAATGTAAAACGTGCCTCTTGAAGAGGCAAATGTCATCCAGTGAACTTGTGAATATTGACTTTTTAAAAAAAGAAAACAACAACAAAGCTCTCAAAGCTCTGACTGCTTCTGTACTTTTTTCTTTTTATAAAAGTTTCTTTCTGTATTTTTGTAATGTGAACTTTTTGTATGATGAAACTGTAAGACGTATCAAAGATAAAAAATGTCTTTAATAAAAACACGAAAGATCAAAAGTGTGAGTGTTCTGCGGCTTCATTCTGTGTGCTCTTAAATGATTTCAGAGTTTTGTATTGGATTACAGAAGGTGGGCCAACTCTGCCTGTGATGGAGAGATTTGGGCGTGGGGCAGTGGTAGACTTCCATGCGCTGTTTCCTGTGGGGAAATGGTGTACATTCCAGGCTTTAACCCCTCTCCCCAATGGCCCTCTGGAATAATATGGGCTCCACAGAAACTCTGCCAGAGTGGCAAAATAAATTCACATGTGAAAATGCTTAGAAGCTGTATGATATGCCTCTGCTACCGTGTGTTATCCTCTTATATCGCTTTGTCTCTATCAAATATAAACTGTCCATCCACAGGTGGTATCATGCTGCTATAAGTGTGTTCACATGCTGTCCTAAGCTGCCGGATTCTGCTGCAGATCAGGCCCGATGCCCAGAAGGAGATTAGAGCTGATTAGTTCAATAAGCTGCAAAATATGTTTTGTTGATGCAACTACGTCCAGGGCAACAATATTCCGGCTGCAGTGTGTTATGGCTCCTACTAAATTACAGTTTCCTGTATGTTAATTGGGCCCAAGGCTGCACCCCACAGAGCATGTGCTCTCCGGTAGATCTTTTCTTCCTTTTTTTTCCTTTTTTGTATTCATTGTCTGGCTCCGTTGATGGTTGCCAGTCAGGACACAGCTTAGAGCCTGCACATTGGTGATGGTGGGAATGCTGTTTAATGCTGTACTTCTGCATATTTATCATTCCGTACGTTTCCATACATGCTTTACTCTATGTCAGCCATTCAAATATTAAGTTCCTTCAGGAGATGGGTGCTATGACTTTTGGTGTTCGCAGAACTTTTAGTTTTTGAGTTATTTAACTTATTTTTTTTCTTCTTTTTTTTAACTATAGCTATGAAATGATTGGACAGTCCTTAATTTGTGGATGACTGCTTGCACCACGAGTAAGGTACCTTGCAGCTTTATTGTTTTACAACCCAGGCAAAATGACCTGTAATTAACAGTTTCAAACTGGATAAACAGTAGGGCGGCTTAGCACGCTATGGGTGAGAGTCCAGGTCATACATCACAGTAACCGTAACGCCGTAAGCTGTTATGGCATACGATTGCATTTAAATGGCCAATTTTTGGGCTACCCTGGTTGCACATATCTGATTGAAATCAATTGTTATTCACCAACCTGCTGAAGTGCTTTTTCAATCAGGCATGTTGCAGCAAGGACACACAGAATACACATAGGGCTTTGAAAACACAGTTAGAAAGTGTTTCTGTAGTGTTTTTGCACCATTTTAAAGCAGCGTCCAACAAAACTTGATATTGAAAATTATTGTAGAGGTGCTGTTTAACCGCATTAAATTGTACAATCATTTTACTGCTTCATACATGCATGTTTATCTTGTATACCTTCTGTATACTTAATGACCTCCATTTTTAGCACAATGGCTCTTGAAGACAAAAAGGCAAATACAAACATATTCAGCACTTTGATTTATAGAGATAACCAGAGACAAATTGACCAAAAAGTGCTGCAGGTTTAGTGCCATTTAACCTTTATATTATCACAGTTCCTTGAGTTACGAATACCAACGTGTTCCATAACTTGTTACTTGTTAGTGTTAATAATCTGTTGATGTCAGCGAGTACAAATACTTCTACTTGTCTAAAGCCATTTTTGTTGTTGTTGTAAAGCAGTAAAATGATTGGAGAGAAATTTCAGAATGAGTCATGTTACAGGTGTACTTTGTAGCTCATCTGGTTAAGCTGGTACGTTGCGTGTTGTTTGTAAGCAGCAAGCCTGGGTTCAAATCCCTACACTGACCCTGTGTTGCTTGTTTAAATTCTTATTTTTGAATTTTAAAAAAAGCTTTTTTTGCAATCATAAAGCTTTTAATTTTTTTTCTCAAACGTAATGTTGTTGAACGATTTTTCTGCTTTCTTTAAAGCCAAATATTCCTGCACTTTGACAACACTTGTTAAGCTCTTTATACTTAAGTAACTTATAGTTTACTTCTAAATATCTTCATTTTCTTTGTTATTAGGAGAAACATCTCTAGCTGAGTCCTGAAATGTGGTTCAGATAGCCATTAGCTGAGTTTCCCCTCACTGAAGATCTTTTGAAAAGCCAAAAATGATTAACAAATGTGAATTTGACTGATTTCATTAACTTGATTAAGGTGAATAAACTAGGCAGTGTGGTGTTGCAAGAGGGTGGCGGGATAGAGTGTGTTTCTAGTGGTTGTGATTTAGTAAAATAAGCAGCTGTCCTAACTGGAAAGAAACCTTTAGGAGGAGAACAACAACCGCTGCAGTGGACGTCTACAAGGGAAAATGGAGAAAGTTATTTACTCAGGAATCACTTTATATTATATCACATCTGGGAAGACGCTTGTCACGTCAGTTTATTGTTTGCCAGTTCAGGCTGGAATCACTTGTTGAGTCATTTTATTTTAATCTTTGCCAAGTCAGACGTGATTTCCACAGTTGTTTCCATTCCTCCTAATTTGTTTAAATTCCTCCTCTAAACAGGCAAAAACACTCTCAAGTGAGTGTATAAACTTTTCTAAAACCCATTTTCATTTAGTTTTTCTCATTGTACGCTAAGTGTGAATCCAAAATGACAGTGGAAACCCCATCTCAGGTTAGCAGAAACTCAATAATGGCCCAAACCTTTTGTTCATGTGGCAATGACAGAGCAAGCCAAGATAGCGCTGGTGCTAACCTTGCGAACAAGACTTTTTACAGTTATAGCACAATTACAATCTGGAGGCATAAGAACACGTTACACTGCAACCTAATCCAACACTCCAACAGCACAGAACCCAACCCCAGCATCGCCAGTATTGGACCAGACCTGATCTGACCTGGAGGTGGTTTTCACTAAAGGGTGTGAGAGGATTTTACATCGCCGTTATATTTGACTGAACTGCTGCACGCTATACCGAAGGGCAATGAACTGTTATGAGATAACCTGTCAGTCCTGTCAGAAGAGTTGCATTCACACCGTGCAAGCTTCAGTTGTGCATTTTCATATAGACTGAGACAGCGTTGTGTGGACGTGAATTTTTAGGGGAATGAAGGGAGAAAGTTACTTTTTTTAAAAATACTTGCGTCGTGTACTTATTCTCAATCTGTTCCTTCTGTTGTTTGGTTTGTCTCTGAGCTTTCTGCCCTCCCTGTACACCTGGATTCGATTAGCCAATTACCACACTTAGTTCATCATTAGCTCCCGCTGTATAAATATTCTCCTACTTGCTCAGTGCTGGATCCTTGTTATTCAGTATCACACTTTTGGCAAGTTTGGTCACTTAAAACTTTACTGTGGAAAAACAATCCTCATGTTATCTTTGTCGAGAGGCTGCTGGAATAGACATTCGAACACTGTTGGAAACATGTATTGTGATCTGATGAAAACTGATTCATCGGACCGTGAAAAGCACCTTCCAAATTGTTAACAACCGTCCTAAAGCCAGGCTTTGGGATGATATGGTGTTGTATCAGTGCCTTTGGAAAAGCTTGTTTCCACTTACGTAGTGGCAGTATTAATGCAGAAAAGTACACTGAGGATTTAGAGCAACAAATGCTGCCTTCAAAATGACTCTATTCCAAAATGATTCTATTCCAAAATGATTCTATTCCAACCTGTCCGAAATTTGGGGTTGTAGGATTGAAAGTCAACATCACTGTTTTCATGAACATGCTCATCTAACAGAGATAAAAATCTACATGAGTAGATTCTCTCTTCCTCTTTTCGTAACGAAGGTGGAGCACTTGTTAGAAGTCATCGAAAAAGTGGAAAAAAGGGCATGAATTCTCCTCTTCTACTGAAAATGGTCGGGCCTGTAATTTAAAGAGAATTGTGCTAAAAGTTACACAATACTTATCTCTGTGAAACAGTCTTCACGCCTCCATTAAGCCATCATTACAGCAAGAAGATAGCATCTGTTGTAACTAAAAACTATAAAAGAGGTATGCCGAGTGTTATTTTGGGATTCGCCAGATCAACAAATAGCAGTTTTCTGTTTTCCTTTTTTTTTTTTTTTTCATTTTCAGCTGAAGCGTTTGTCTGGATGTGATTCAAAGAGGCTTTTAACATTCGGATATTGGAATCCTTTTCATGTGGTCTGGAGGGAATAAAAAGTTTTTTCATGCCACAGTTAACCCCTGTTGTTTGCGAAGCAATTAGCCTTTGCGATTTACAAATCCTTCTCATGAACTCTGTAGCACTGTTGTGGTTACTCTGAAGTGATCTCTCTTTCTTGTTTGCCCCCCCTACACACACTTTAAGCAACATCAAGACTCCCACAAAGATTGTTAGTTGCAGCTGTCATCAGTTAAGTTACTGAAGCAACATATTTTTCTCACCGTGCAGTCACATTAGAATGCTTGCACAGTCTTTACCATGTATCCTTTGATTTAACCGTTTGTTTCTGGGCAGCTCTCTATTGGTTTTGTGTGACTGTAAAGGAAAACCATCAATAATGCACTTGAACAATGATGAACAGTGCAAAAGTCTTGAGCCATCACTCGTTTCTTTTTCTTTTTTTGCCTTCAAGCAGCCAGACTTTCTTGCAATCTTTTTAAAGTGGTCTTGAGCAATAGATGTTTGTGCTTCCTGAAGGATTGTAGTTTGGACATGGGCTTCGTCTAAGCCTCTTAACTCGGACTAACAAAACATTGAAAGCATAAAAACAGCATCTAAGTTGGGGTGCTGGGTAGCTCAGCTGGCTGAAGGTTCTTCATTCAGTTAAGATAGGTTTGAGGCACAGCCTGTAGTCCTTTGAATGTCACTCCACTCTCTCTGCCTTTTTTTCCTGTACAGTAAAAAAAAAAAGGCCACTAGTGCCTGAAAAACTTCAGAAAAAAAGGTCACCTAACTCAAGGGATGAGCCAGTGTTGTGCCAATTTCAAATCGTATCTTTAGGCAATTTGTTACTAGTAGCCTTTCAGAAGGTTACATAATTTGTTCCTATTTTTTTTGTTGCAGTGCGTCTCCAAAGGGTTCCAGAAGTAACTCATTTTGACAGACATAAGAGTATTTAAGAGGATTCATAAAGAGATATGAGTCAAAAAACTTGGCATATCTCAGCATGGTGTGCAAAAGAAGAACTGTCAGAAAAGGAAACGAGGAGAATAGGCTGAGCTATGCCAAATGACACAAGAATTGGACTGAAAATCAGTGGCAACAGGTCTTATGGAGGGATGAATCCTCCCCAGAGGCCTGACCTCCACATTATTGAAGCAGTGTGGGATCATCTTGACAGAGAATGGAACAAAAGGCAGCCAACATCCAAAGAAGAGCTTTGGAATGTCCTTCAAGAAGCTTGGAGAACTATTCCTGAAGACTACTTAAAGAAATTACTTGAAAGCTTGTCTGAGAGGGTTCAGGCTGTGTTGAAGAATAAAGGTGCTCATACTAAATATTTATAGCAACGCTCGTTTGAATAGTTGAAACTCTGCATATGCCTCTCAGTAAAGTGCATCTCTTATTTCACATTTTCCTGGAAAAGTGTCAACAAATCAGGGGTGGCTCAAGGCTTTTGTGCAGTTCTGTAGTTTCTCAGTTAAAACTTTTGAGATAAAAATGGAGAATTCTGACCTGGTTCATTTTCCCAGAAAGCTTTTCATCTGAAAGCTTTGCCCGCCTCCTCCTTCAGTCAACTTGCAGCCTGTCTCAGAGTTTGACGCCACATGACATTATTGGCGGTAGCTGCAGAGGACATTCCTCTACTCTCTGACAGATGGAGGGATACAGAGAGGAAGCGTGGCACACCCTCCGAATGCCCTGGCTGATAAGTGACCTCATTACAGCTCCACTGGGCATGTTTTTCATATTCCAGGAATGGCATTGATGATGGCTGGCTCCCCAGGAGACTCCTCAGCCGTGCCAAGTTTTAAGAGTTTTTCTTTTTTTAGGCTTATGGCACACAATCAGTTTCCTAGAATTTCAGCAGCAGGCTTAAAACATTCATACGAAAGCGCACCGCATCTTTAATCCCTCTACACTGGCTGTTTACAAGAACGCTGCATAGAGATGTAGCGAGGCTAAACTATGTAACGCAAGTGTCTCTTATCTGCCCCTCAGTCATCCTTACACAGTTCATGCAAATGCCCCTGCTAAAAAACAGTCTTGGCCTCAATGCTATTCATAAAATGCTGCGCCCGTGCCCAAAAAGTCTCACTATTTGAGTACTTTTGGTTTCTGTGCTCCAGCTGTAAATAATTGTGTCACCCTGTCTCTATTGCCTGCTCTCTCCCCTCTGCCTGGAGAATGTAAACACCACGATGGAAGCCAAACTTCTGCCATCACAACTTCTCTTGCACCAGATATGAAGACAGGGCGACGCTGACCAACAATCTCTGTCTGAACCAGTTTAACGTACAAGAGTGATCAGGGTCTGGATTGTAAAGGCACAAAACATTTGTTGACGAGTAAACTCTTTCCTTAAGGTTTTCCAGCTCAGTGTCAGCGTCTCAGCTGTCTGTCTCACATGTCTCCTTTTCGCCATGGAAGTTACCGCTCAAATGCAGAGGTAAGCAATCCAAAGCATTTCTTCGAGTTAATGCTTTTCATTGCTGGTGACAGAGCTATACATGACTTGTAATGATGGCCAGTCAACAAGCAACAACTTCTTCTTTTCACCATCTGTTTTTCTCTTGAGTAAGTTATTTCATGACAAGCCGAGACTTGTGGGACACTTTAAGTCTGCATAAATCAGGAATAAATATGTGTTTGTTGTTTGTCACAGTAGTTGGTAAGAGGAAAAGTCAAAATAGCACTGAAGGGAAGAGTCAAATCAGTCATGTCACCCTTAGTGTGTGTCTTCTCACAAACGACCCCATGAGTAACGGGCAATTATGTCTCTATAATTACCTACTACATGATATATTGAAATAATAGTTCAAGGAAGACATTATTTCTCCATGTTGTGAGAAACAGCTGCATCTGATTTGTCAAAATGACATCCCTTAAGATGATGATAGCAAGGTACAAAGAAGTATTTCAGTCCTCACTGCGATGTTTTTCAACACAAACCAAGTAGTTATTATTTCTATCTCTTCTTATTTGAGTTATTTTTTACAAAGTGCCTTTACTTTACCTTCGTTTTGAATTGGAACTATGCAAATAAACCGAATTGTGTTGAGCTGCTGACATGTCACCGAGCATCCACAGCCTCAGCAATTCAATCAGTTTGTAATTCGATCCAGTGGCCACGTTGAGTTGTAACCTTTAACCTGCAGTACAGAGCAGGGGATTTTTCTTGTATTATTTCTTCTAAGTCAGAATTTTAGCTTGTTCCATAAAAACTTGTAAAAGCACACTAACATGTTACTTGAAATTCTTTAAAATCCGTTCCTCACAGAAATCCTGATTACCGGTGCGCCAGCAAACCTTACTCCCCCAACAAATCCCACCCTCTCAGATTGATTTCCAGCTCTAAATTCCCAAGGCCCGTTTTTTTTTCTAGCTTAAGAATTTGAACAAATTACATCCATATGTCTCCTGAGGAGCCCCAAGGGAAAAGGGCCAAGAATGAATATATACTGCTGACAGAACACAAACAATGACTTCACCAACCATCGACAGCGTGTTCTGATGCTCAGCACATGCTCACCTGGTACTGGCAGCTATTTGCTGACAAGACAGCAACATCTCGTCAGTGAGATGGGTTCAGTATGTGAGAGGAGGAGGAGGAGGCTGGTGATGGTGGTTACCGACACCGGTGAGGAAACACATCACCGCATACGAGAGGATTTGCGTTTCCCCAGGCCTCCAGATGATAAGTTTATAGAGAAATAGCAACGTGTGTCAGCTGAAAGTCTTTTGTTGTGTACAGTATAATAAAGATAATATCCCCGGGCCCCTCTATGGGGCCCCGTGTGTTTTCAGCCAGTAACTTGTGTAACAGCGAAGAGGGGAGGTCATGATACAAAGCAGAAGAATTTAGATAAAGAAGGAGCGAGGAAGAGAACTGTCCCTGTGTCCATAACTTTTAACCTCAGCAGCAACACTTATTCTCTCCGTAAGCTTTGTTTCCACTGGCATCTGGCCAGAGGCTTGTGACCTTGCTTGCTTTCTTTCGTCACTCGGCATGTTGATCGGGGGTGACCTTTCAGGCAGTGAATACACATCTCAGGAGAAAGATCTCTTACATAAAGTCATCGTTGGCCTTGCAGAGAAGCATCTCCTAAATGAGCACAGCTACAATTAATCTGATCATCAATGTGTGTGGCGCTCCCTCCTCCCTTGCTGCTGACTTCAAACATTAGGAATTTGTGATTCACCAGAGGAGCAAAAGGGTGGATTGTTACTATCTAGTGAGCTCCAAGCTGCACTATACCTGACCCATCCTATCTCCTCCCAAGGCACCACAATATGTAAAGGGAGAGTAAGGGGGAGATATTGTCAAGATTTAGCGATAACAGGCTGAGTACGAGTAGAGCTATTGCATTGCAAACAGTTCTGTTGTGTGACATTTAAGCATGCTGTTGGACAGGTCAACAATAGAAGTCAAATAAACCGTTTCACTTAAGACAGAGTTTTTTATTTTCAGTTTTGCTGTTCTGGAGGACAATGACATTTGCAGATTGTCACAACATAAAAAGTGACCTTGGAGGCAAACATTACTTGGCTGGAATTTTGACTGATTGCCTCATCACTTCTTCTTGTTGACCTAATGATGAAATCACTCAATAATAAAACACTTTTTCACAGTTTAGAGACCTGATAGGGACTTGTGGGAGCTGGCAATTTTAATGATTTACCTTGTTTTTTCAACATTAGTTATGTTTGACTATATCACCATTACGGCAGTAAAGTTAGTTTCACTGTAATAATAATGATTACAGCAAGTTATAATTTACAATCTGCCACATCTAACAGAAAGTACACCTGCTTTACAAGACACCTCACCTGGATGGATGGATGGATGGATGGATGGATGGTTGGATGGATGGATGGATGGATGGATGGATGGATGGATGGATGGATGGATGGATGGATGGATGGATGGATGGATGGATGGATGGATGGATGGATGGATGGATGGATGGTATTTTTGTACACTAAATGACAATGAATCGGTGAATTTGGTAACAATTTAAGACTTGGTTTAGCTTATATTAAGGAAATAAGTGACTTGCAGGTAATGTCATTGTGTCTGACTAATGATGAATAAATTACTAAAAGTTATCTATCTGGTTCAGTAATAAGGGATGTGTGTAAATGCCTCCATGGTGCAGCAAAAGAACAGTATCCACATGAAGGTCTATCAGCTTCTGAAATTTTGTTAAATGAAATTAAGAGAAAAGATAATTTGAATTCATTTGGTATTTTACTAAATATTTTGTATGAAATATTGAATTTTGTATGAAATATTGAATTTTGTATGAAATATTGAATTTTGTATGAAATATTGAATTTTGTATGAAATATTTTCTGTAGGTTTGTTCATTGCTCTCACATATCTGTTGAGGAGAGCTTTATTAATACATTAAAGTTTATCATAGCATTAAATGTTGCTCAGAGATTACAGCAGGAATGTCACAACATTTTCAGAAACATGTAACTCCCATTGCTATAGTGAAATGATTGTGTGCAGATGTTCTGTACAGTTGTAAGAAACCCACAGATAGCAGAATGCAAAGTCTCTGCAAATGTATAAAGTAGATACAAGTAATAGATTTTTCATCACTTGTCAAATCATTTAGATATGTTAAGTGCTATGATAGCAAACACTGACATGAAGAGGAAAAACAAGGGAGTGCTGGGAAGGAGATCAAGCCAAAAGAAGATTTAAACATTTCAACGTGCATCAGTTTCCAGAGATTGAAGTGTTTTCTAAGGAGGGTAGGAAGTAAGGGCTTTAAAAATCTCCTCTTTTTGGCACTGGGTCCTCGAGCTCCTCCTACCACAGGGCAAAAGAGATTCCGGAGTGATGCCTGGCCTTTCTCCTGAGCTCTGCGAGGAAAATCCTGTTTAACGTCTCCACAATAACATTCCCCGGGGTTATTTATTCAGGAATGTTAATGTGCTTAGAATCTACTGGCCCCTGTGGCCTCTGACACGGGCTCCTCTGGGTTTTCCTATCAAGAATTCGATCAGGCACAGCACAAGCCCTTTGGTGCCGCTGCCATCTGTTTAAACAACAAAGATTGATGCAGCAGGAATCTATTGACGACCCTGCAGTCAGACAGCGTGGGCAATCTGTTGGTGCAAAAACCTGCCACACTGACTCTGCTTATGTTTTGCTTCAATAAGACTCTGCGAATGCTGGATTTTTTTTCTCTTTGTGTCACAGTTTGAATAAACACAACACAATTATAGGTTGCAAATGGGCCTCTCCATACATATGAGGCCCATCACTTTTTTTCACATTCATTAAATCTCCCTGAAGGTCCTTAAATGGAAACAGATGCACAGAGCAGCATGATCACTTAACTGGAGATTCACGAGCAGCAGAAGTTATTAACCAACAAGTCTTTATTTAAAACTATTCTCTCTGTCAGAAGTCCAATATTTTTGATAATATGCTGACATTATTTATGTTAAGATATACACAAAGTCGCAGATATCGGTGTAGTATATGAAATGAAATCTCAGGATCTGACAGCTTTCTTGGCACACTGCATCGACTGAAAACAGGAAGCAACAGCAAGCCTATCTTTTTTTTTGAAGCTATGTAAATGAATTTACAACACAAACTTAATGCACGTATGATGGCATTTTTTCCTCTCTACTGTCAACTTCCTGAGTTTTTTCCACAGAACCTTGATTGTGGGAAAGAAAAGGTTTGAGAGCGGCAGCCCTGTCATGGCATCCGGTCTCAGAGTGGCTACAGTTCTGTGGTTTCTTAACACAATGCACTTTAATGTGTTTGTCCCTGGGTTCCATCTTCCATCCTGACTTACCCTTCAAGCATTTTTTCTTCTTTCTTTTTTTTCCTTTCTGTTGCATTTGATTTTGGTATCAGGCATGACGTCAGACGCTGTGCTGTTTCACAACTTGGCAGCTTTTGTCACTGAGGCCCCAGCCAATCACGCTCCAACAGTTTGCTCCATTTGGAAATCAGAAATGTCACACATTTTACTTTTTTCTTATCAATCTAGAAGGTTGAAGTACTTCTATTTATGTTGTCAATTTCCAAACCATATGACCTTGGATGCTTCCATCCATCTATCCATCCATCCAGCAGAAATCCCTGTACCTCCCTCTCCCCAGCCACCTCCTCGAGCTCTGGATGGACACCAAGTTGTTACCAAGTGAACCGAGAGAATTAGTCTCACCAGCGGGTCCTGGATCTGCCCCAAGGCGTCCTCCCAGGTCCTCCTCTATTAATGGACACCTTATCATGGTGGATTGGTTTAATTGCCCCTGCGATCTCAGGAGCTATGTGTCAGAGACAGCTTGCAGCTTGCCCCTGGTAGCGTCTCCCAAAGCAAATTGGTTCTGGGTGAGGGCCCAGACAAAGTGCAAATCAAAAACCCTTATGATGTCAAATTCATGGAGCCCAGTTTCCTTACTTGGGTCAGGGAGACTCAGATTGCATAAAGTGTGGCTCAGACCACCATGCACAAGTACACAGAGTTGGACAAATGACCTTAAATGGTTATTGTATCTTATGCAATTGTCTAATGACTGCAGCCTAAAGTGATTAACTTCAGATTATGGTGTGCATAATTACTGGAAAGCTTCATTACCACAGGTGAAATGGGGCATAAAAAAGAGATTAGACTGACAATGAGATGTAAAAAATAATAAAATGCCTATTAGATGGATGCACAGCTCATATGCACAAGTATTGAGGCATAACCACTGGACAATGCAATGTCTTCTTGCAAATTGTCGACTCAATAACGCATAGTGAAAAGTATGTAAAAGCTAAAGATGAAGCAACCAGGAACTTTTTCATTTTGCACCGCCACCATTTTCCAAATATCAGTATACGCCGTGGAAGAAATGGCTAGTGTCAAGAAGGCTGAACATGAATGTCACTGAACAAGATTCACAAGTGTTAAAATTGGGCCAAGAAATATTTGAAAACAGATTTGCTAAAGGTCTTACAGTCAGATTAACCCAGAGAGACCAGAAGGGGACACATGTCGGAGGATATAGGAACATATTCCCATACCTGCTTCTTCAGTGGTATTTCCACCTGTCTTCATCCAGTCTTCTCAAATCTCTTCTGTACTATATATTTTTTTAATGAGACCGTTTCCACACCTGGGAGCTTATTTTTCTTGGGAAACTTGAACAAATGTATGAGTGATTTCTGGCTTAATTGTGCAATAAAAATCCAGGGGTCCCCACCCTGCGTGATTGACTTTGTTTGCAAGTGAGTGCCTTCAAGGGGCCATGTGAACTGACAGGATTTCCTGACCCAGTGGCCTCATTTATAATGCTGTTTTTCTGACCCTCAGCTCAAACACACACACACGCATCAGGTTCACTCACAGGGGAACTGACCTGCACCATGAGGATGTCAAACATCTAGTCTTTTTCAGTGAGTTGAGCGATGTCTCCTCAGCAGTCCACGTCAGTGAATGTGGTTTTTTACGTCCAGTCGTCATGTTTTAGGTGGTTTGATGAGGATAAGAAAAAAAAAAAAGCTCCGGTAATAAACTCTACATTCTCTTTATGATCCGTAGTAAATCCCATTTAATTGCGCTGACAAATGCAGTAAAATCATATCTGCTCATACTGGTGGCCTTTCAATGACATCCACATTTTGACCATTTTTTTTTACGTTTGCGTAAGTTTTATGGTTTCCCTAAAACTGGAAGTCAGAGGCCCTGACTCATAAAAAACATAATTCTTTCTCTGTGTAGCATTTTTATGATTGCCCTTTACCTCATGTAAAGCTGACTTCATGGTCAGCCCCACATTGCCTAAAACGGGGGTAATATTTAACATGCCACCCCACCCGGTGTATAACCTGATTTTCGTTCTCTCTCATTCCAGCCTCCCTGTTGCTTTTTTGTCCCCAAGAAATTACAAGAATGCCGAGTCAAATATGACAAATTCGGCTGCTGAAATCATGGAAACTGTTAACAGCAGTTGATCGTGTTTTTGTTGAGAGACGTGGGCACCTAATATCTGAGACGAGCCTATAAAATGACAAAAAAACATATTCCTCGGGTTCTTTAATTCATGAGATGACCTCAGCATGTTGACTTAGGATCCGTTTTCAGGATCGCTCAGGGTATGATAGCCTTGTTGGTGCAACTTGATCTAAACTCCGGAGAAAACAGACCTAATGAATCCAATCCCAGAGGAGCAAGATTTAGAGGGGATTGTTGAGGCACTGATGACAGCCACTGCTGGAGTGCGTTCAGATGGTGGGTGTCTGTCTCCACCTGCAGGCCTGATTTCAAACTCCAAACAGTCATAGCTGAGGTGAAATAATGTTTAACAATCATTTAGTGTGATTTCAGAGGTGTTAGTTTGTCTGTTAGCAGAAGAACCTCATGAAACTTATATTTATACTTATATACTTATTATATAAGGTACTGTCTTTCTATCATAAGGTGTTTAAGGGTTTCATATTCAAGTTACCTTCGAGTGATTTCTGTTGGAAGGAAAGAAAAATCCCCTTAAAGTATGTAGAATACTTTATTATCTGTACCAAGCGAGGAAGTAATCAGTTTAGAGAGTAACAAGGGCTGTTTAATCGTGACAAACAACAAGATTTTTCATGGATAAGATGCTCAAAGACACATTCTTAAATGTACATTCTCATGTCTGAGACCAGAGGTTAATCTTTTGTTGGAATATTGTATGTAAGATAACAAATATTTTTAAGCCAACATGGATGATACACGCTCCAAAAAGATGTCATTTGAGTTTGCAGCTCCAGAGAAAGACTGTGTGACACAGTCAGAGGCTCCAAAACAGCCACGAAGAAAGTAAATTGTTTTTGTCGGCAGATAAAATCAACATATTATTATAGAAAATTGCTTCTTGTCCAATTTCTAAAGTTCCTTATATCTCAGGAACTGAGATATATATAGGCCTCGGATATCATGGCAGCCATAACTTGAGCCACACACTCATGACCTCGATGGCTACTTTCTTCTTTCTGTTTGGATAATTGAACAATACATCTGTTTTAATATAACTCTGGCTGTTAATAAGTTGTGACCATTTGCAGGTTTGTGCAAGCTCTGCTAATCTTGCTGCTGTCTTTTCATTTGACTTTTAATCCCACAGACAAAAAAACTGCATTCATCTGCGTATGTTTGTGTCCTGCTAATGATCTGTATAATCATTATTTAATTACTCGGTTGCTGTGGCTGCATCATGCATGCAAACACGGAATTACAGCTCCCTGTGAAGCAGTGTGAGCCTTCCTCAACAGTGCTTTTTGAAGCATCATAAACCCAATCGTGCTTACTGAAAATGCATTTTCCTTTTGTCTCTCTAAACAGTGCAGTTATTGCAGCCGGGCTAAGTCCTGCATAACCGTTGCTCTGATTCCGACAGCCACTAATATGGGGCAAGATGACGGGCAAATAAAAATAAATCATCTATTTTAGTGGGTGGCAGATGTCAGCCTCCTCGCTGCTTTCTGGCCCATCTCTGTGTCTGAAAGTGGGCTGTGATCTACAGTAGAGACCTGCTCTTTTCCCACTTTTCTCTCTCCAGAAAGCATAATGGCAGTATAATTTTTCATGAATAGAAAAATGTTCCAAATATTTGGACGTTACAGTTACAGCTACTAATACTTTGAATATGTATTTTCTTGTCACGCATTGTGGACAGCATCAACAAATATATGATTTGTCAAACTCATATTTTTCAGAAGCTTAACTTGTTTATTTGGAGATCCATTTTTAAAAACTTCAAAGCACAATATCTTCATTGCATCTTAATGCAACTTCCATTCTTTAAGTATTTACAGCTCTTATCACTGAAATGATCCCAGCCCATCAACCAAATTATGGGGGAAAAAAAATGCTATGCCATGTAATGCCAGGGCGAGGTAAGCGTCATTATTCTACTGCATTGGCTGAACATGGAGAAAATCATTTAAGATGTATAACTGATTGTCTAGCTCTTAGCGTTGATTGTCATATAACTGGTACTTTAAAAGAGAAATGGTCAGCCATTCTGCAGCGAAACACAAAGTTACAAAGTAACACTTTAGAGTGCTCATATTTTTAAAAAGGTAACTAGTAATTAGTTTTGTAAATCAAGTAATGCATTATTAGTTGCTTTTTCAAATAAGCGATCTGTTTCTGTTGAGATTTTGTTCACACAAAACAGACAAAAAAAGAATAAAAGAGAGAAAGGCAAAGAAAATCCGGCTCTGCATCCCTTCTGATTCTCAGCAGGCAACCAGCTCTCTCAGCAAGCGAGATGAGGACGGCGTTTAGCCCATGTTGAAATGCACATTGTGCCCGGGCGACAGTAGGTGTCTATCAGCAGCAAAGAACTGTGCTTGGGACCTGAAGAATCACCCGCCAGCAGAGCACAGCTCCACAACAGTGCTGATGTTTCAGCCCCAAAACAACAGTGGCTAGCTTTCAAC
The DNA here is from genome assembly GCF_036924035.1 of Leuresthes tenuis. Classification (NCBI taxonomy): domain Eukaryota; kingdom Metazoa; phylum Chordata; class Actinopteri; order Atheriniformes; family Atherinopsidae; genus Leuresthes; species Leuresthes tenuis. The sequence goes on along the minus strand of NW_027325368.1, from coordinate 22,771,096 downwards.
TCAGCTGAAGCTGAAGCTGCCATTTTTGAAGGAAATATATGAACATCTTGGATCATTAAGATCATTAATAAAATCTCTGTAACTTGTTCAGCTAAATGCATTAAACCCCACCAGGTTGCTAGCCAGAAAATAAGGTGAAGACAAGTTTGTTTAATCAGATAAGAGAGCTTTTAATCCTTGTGCCTTCAGAGATCTTTAAATGCTAACTCCAAGCTGGGTTCCATGGACATGTTACTCAGATTGGCCAGAACTGATAGAATGCTTCCCAGATTATCACCCTTTCCCATCCATGTACACAACTTTTAGAACTCCTTATTGTGCCTGAGAACAACTATTATCTTTTATTTGGTTGTGGGACTTTGGCAACAATGACAGCCTCTTAAGGTTTCTTGTAGCCATTAGAAAGCAGTCGTATTATATCTATCAACTGGTGGTTTCACCAGTAATCATTTATTGTCTTCATTCCTATGATGCATTTAATGTATCCAGAACTAGAAGCAAGAAAGCAGACCCATAGCATAGTAGAACCTCCACCATGTTTTACATCCAGGTCATGGTAATCCTAAGAGCTTAAATAAGGGCACCTGGAATCCTTCTGCAATCTTGAAGCCATTTCACCAAAGATATTTTAATGTTTGCCTCCCAAAAAGAAAATAACAAGGGCAGAGCCTACTAATCAATCACTGATCTTGGCTTTATAGTTTGTTTGCAGCCCTTGTGAAAGACCCACATATGCATTCAGCCAAACATTTTTCTCATTGTTTGTTTTCCATTTTTAGTGCAGGCAAATCTTCATTTCAGACTTTGTGCACTGGTGAGTTTAAGGCTCAAGCTGTTGTTGTGACATTCACAATTTGAGGGCCATAGAAGTCACATGTGCGTCACTGACCCACTCACACTGTGTTGTTCAGGTCGTTGCCACCTGTAAGTTGTTACCATCATGTGAGATGTTCGGGGCATCAAATTAAAGGTGGGGCTTGAATTTGAATGCCAGGTGGCGCTTCATAACACGTTTTAAATGCCCTGTGAAGTTAGATGTGACCCTTTTGGCTTTCCAGATTTTGTCATTTTCTGGCTCATTTCTGGGAAACCAATCAATCATGGGTTATTTCCGGTCATTAGAGAAATGAATATGAAGAATATGAATAACTTGTGTTTTCTTCGTGTTTCTTAAATTAGTACATATGAATGTATGTGAATACTCTGTTAAACTCTGAATGAACAGTCATTACAAACAATGATCTTTTTGGATTCAAATAAAAAGAATCTTACAAATATAGCCAGTTTTCACGTGATTTCATATATTTAAACTATGTCGTGCGCGCTTACATCACCGGCTGCTTGGTGCGCGCAGGTGTTTCCGAAACTTCCCCATGTGACCTCCGGTGTGTAACTCCCACCATTGTTTAAGGACTTCACAAAGAGCATTTTCACTTTTCCAGCACAATGTTTCGGCGCACATACCAGCAATACGTGCGTTGTATGAATGGTGACAACAGTCAGCAACTACACGCGATTTGTTCGTACATATTTCCAGCGTTTTCACGGCTTGGTCTGCGCTGTAGCGACACATTTGCCTCTCGTCATGTTTAACAGGGGATTGTTCAGGAATGTAACGTGTGGACTCTGCTGCAAGTCGATAAGAGTAGGAGGTCATTTGTGGATGTGTGTTTCTTCTCTCCCGGGGTGTTATTTCTCACAGTGGTAAGTTGGAGGGTTTGACAGAATTTACGCACAAGCGCTTCTTCATCCGCGGCCACTGATTGGGATACTCCGCGGTAATTGGGGCACGGTGGAATGGCCGAGGAAACCCTCAACGATTTCTTGCCGGATTTAAATGAGCTGGAAAATAAAATTGGGAGGAAAACACCGGAAAGTCTTCTGATCTGGATGAAGGAGGCAGCTGACTGCGAGGACGGCTTGAGGTCTGATGTGTTGGACAGGGAAGACCAAAACTCAGCCGCCTGTGACAGTATATCTGACAAAATTAACAACTTGAAACAAGAGATGGTAAAGCTTTATGTTGTGCTTTTATCAGATAATCTCTCATTGTGTGCGCTTTGTGTGAAGAATGCCTCTAAATGGACCAACTCCTTCGCTTCCTGTGCCTCTTCCTGTGCTTCGCTAACGCCACAACTTGCTTGACTTGTTACAGCAATTGCTTCTGTTTGCGTGACTGCTTTGAGCTGCAGAAATGTCAAGTCCACAGAGCTCCCCGAGACGCTTCATCTGCTCGTTTTTGTTTTTCAATAACAGATGCTATCACCTGTCTCCCCACCACACCCCGCATCTTTCTACCGTCTCCACCTCCTTTCAATTTGCACGTCTTGATTGGATTCCTCCTTCCTTCCCTCATTTCTTTCAGCTCTGTTGATATTTTCTGCCGTGTGTTATAGTGAGACGAGCAAACAATCTGGGGCCTCATTTGTCAAGGGGCAGAGTAGCCTAAAGTTATGTCCGAGGAGCCACATGAGAAAAGTCCAGTTAAAGTTCTTGTATACAGAATCACCTTTCCCAGGCTCTTCATACACACATTTACGTATTCCCTCCACAATGTTCACACAGAGGTGTCTCCGCTCTGCCGATGTGAAGATTCTGCGGCAGTTGGTGGCCGTGCACGAGGGTATCGAGGCCATGCGCTGGCTGATGGAGGACAGGGCCACTCTGACCAGTAGCTGCAGCAGCTTAACAGGAAGCCTCAGCAGCCTGGCGACTGTGGAGGAGCACGGGCCCTCTACGCCCCCATATAGGTATGTGGGCCTGTGCAGAAGCTTACACTCATTGAAAGATTTGCACTTTGTTAATTCCATAAGTCACATCAAAGTATGAAATGGTCAAATGAGCTCGTGGCTTAGCTCAACCACAATGTCATTGATTTAGTGGAGGTTCATCTTTATTATAACTGAGGATGTCTACATTGCAAAACTGACTTCAATTGATAAATGTAACCATATCACAAGTTTACAGACTGACCCAAAACCACTTTATCTCATCTTCAAAGTCCCTTTCCAGAAGTTATCAATCCACTGAAAACTAGCCTGTGTTCCTTTGTAATAGTTGATTTTTAAGTTGTTGTGATGAAATGGTTAATAATCTTTTTTGCAGGTTCATACTATAACCTTGTTGTGGCTTTTACATCCTCTCGATTGTCAAGTTTTATCAACTGTCTGTATGTTTATATATGGCCCTAAAATTGCGACTTCATGACTGTACATATTTTTCCTCATTTAGTGGATATTTAAATGTCCTAATTTGGCTCCACCCACATCTCGCCCTGCAGATAGTGGCTTGCACCCGTTTGCTCTGCCGGACTAAGTCCTATTGGCTGGCACCTACTTGTTTAGCTGGGCCACATTATATACTGGCACCTATGAGGAACAGATGAAGTGAGAAGTTAGCCAGGAGCTAGCAGGAGGCTAGCACCCAAGTTCCAGTTGCAAGCCCCTTCTGTCCAGCCCCAATTAGCCCCTGTCAGCATCTGAGTTCTCCTCATAGCTTGCACAAGTTTCTCATTTAATCAGTTCTTAACAGCGGATCAGAATAGTTGTATGGTCCTACCCTACAGGTAGTAAGGATTGGTTCTTCCAGTGTTCTATGTGGAACATACGTAGACCTCACCTTTCTAATACTGTAGATGGAGCTGGACTAATCCCTAGCCACAGCATTGATAGCTAATTTTGCTCATGATATGTCTTGTAAAAGCATCTAATGGTTTAAAACTTAAATTTGAAATAATGGGGACTTTAATGGTTTTATATCCCACATAAAAGTATTCACACTGCGCTTAACTGTAGAGACATAAAGACACAAAACTGGCATCTTATTTAATCATTGCAAATGTCCACAAAGTGAAAACTTTTGCCGTAGTGCTTCTGTTACACGTGTCATTGAATGTTTCTGCCAATGCTCCCACAGAGAAAGCCTAAGTCCAGCCTTTCCTCTGGATTTGACTGAAGCCACTACTGAGAAACGGGGAAATCAAAGACCACCACAATCTGACAGGGGGGATTCAAGCCACTCAGACACGCTCAGCTCGGAGTCAAGTGAAGCAAGAGCTCCAAATCCTTCCCCGTCCAAGTCTGTAGTCCGTCGTTCAGCACATGGAGGTCACTGCCAGGAGCCAGTTACTCCTGCCAACAGTTTGGTTGATTCTGATGAACCCAAGTCAGAAAAACAGGACTGGAGTGCGACACGTTTTCGAAACATCAAAAGCGGCGCTGAGACCATCAGAAGAGTTCTGCTCAGATCCAGCAGAGTAAGAAGAGGACTGAAATTGGATTCTGGTAGTGCTCAAATTGGTTCTGGTTGTGCTTTAACTCAAGAGTTGGAGAAGAAAAACACAGCAAAGCCAACTGTAGAGAGCTCCACAGCATCTCAGGACAATAAAAATGAGGAGGAACAGAGTTCCCCCGTTGGAGAGAATGTATTGCTGAGCTATGATGCTCAGTGTTGCTGGGTGGGGACACAAGATGATGTGACATATTTATGATCTTCTGTAAGCACAATTTAGATTGCTGACCCTTGCTTTTAAACTATTCCCGTCAACAGTGAACTGGCTGTGATGCAGTAAAATGTCAAATGCACTTAGATACCCTGTGTTAAAATGAGATGGATGCTTTCAGATTTCTGTGATGAATGTCTGCCCCTGTCTAATCACGCACTCTGCCAGTACTTTTGATCAGGATGTGTTAGACATTTTCATTTGGCTATGTATTTTACAAAAGAAATACAACTGCCATGTTTTATTAAGAGTGATGTTAATTACAAAATGTATAGATAATGCAATTGTATGATCCATGTTACACACTTTAATATTTGGAAATTAATTATGAACATCAGATTTGGGTTTTTTTGTGTTTGTTCTTTGTGTTTTTTCTGTGTATCTTTCAATGATTTTCTTTTCATTTCTTTTCTTTATAAAACGAAATTTCTGGGTGACAATTTGTGCCTATTTTCACATCTAATGTCTATCTCCTTGAAATATCTCTCAATACAGTATTTAATGCAAACGAAAACTGTGAAGACTTGAAAGATTATGCCATCTTCCCTGATTCAGTTCTTATGAAAAGACAGCCTAATTGTTTTTTTGGAAATAAACAAAAAGTCTTTACTGGTGCTTTTTATTTCTTTGTCCCAGCAGAAAGTGTGAATGTACAGAATGGATTTTTTTTATATATATATATATAAATGTTTAAAGATAAAACGTCAGCTGTACATCCCTAAAGGAAATTATATTGTTGCAGCATATATAGGTGTGTATATGTATAGATTGATCTATATTTACAGATATATCAATATATCATATTTTTTTGCTCTGATAATTATGTTGTTTGTATCAGTTTAATTAAATGTATTGTACACATATTCTCTCATGAAATGAACCAAAATTACAATGTTAATGTCAATGTAGGAAGTTTTTGTAATATTTTCTACAGTCCTCAAAGGCAGCATCCAGAGACTCACGTGACGTCACGTATTCGCAAAGCAATCAGGAAGTGTTATGGACGTTAAATGAAATATGTAGGTTTTTAGTGAACGTCTGTGTGATATTACAGGTGGACACGGGAAGATGTGACAAACCGAACGATCGGAGAGGAAACATGGCAGTTTGTTATTTGTTCGGTCTCCTTTTCGTCGTCCTGACGGCTGTGACATTAGGAGACGGTAAGTGTTTCACACTGAGAGGTCGGGTATTAGCAGGTTGCTAACAGTTCTGGTATGTCGGTGTGACGTTACCTCAGCGACAGAGAAAGTAGAGAAACATGGCGCTACATGCAGACTGGAAAATCTTTCCCTCGAGAATCTAACTCGTGGATATTAAAGGACCCCATCTCTCTCTCTCAGTTGCACATCGACTCGGTTTGAAGGTGGCAACAGGAGACCCAGTCAGTATATCTAATGCTAATTGGTTATGTAATTCAATAGAAGTCTGTTGATAGCCCCTCCTCATAAGAAATCATGTTCCATCTTCCGTAAAGCATATAGTGTTATATATCGGCATACAATGTAAAATAACTTTGTATAACTCGAAAATAAATTTGCCATAATTTGCGGAATATTACTTTTCCATTTTTAAAAAGTGGAAGCAAATTTCCACATGTTCAGCATGCAACAAAATGTAAGTGCACAACTGTCTAATTACATTAATGTAAATTCAAAATTGTATCACCTCTCAAGAATTGCATTATTTCTAAATTAAAAGACAGATTATTATATCTCAATTAAAATGATCATTCATACATATATAAAAAAAACTCCCCTCCACGTAGACTTTGTTTAGGTTCTATAACCTCTTCAATTACCTGTTCAAAGACTCAGCAAATTACCCCTGCTTCCATCTTTGAACCTTACAGGTGAACCAGCAAGGCATTAAAAACCTGCACCAGTCGCATGTTGAACAGGGCATGGGAGTAGAGCTTTTTAAAGATACCTTGATGGAGCTAAATTAGATTCAAGTCAGGCAACATACCTTTCAATTCATACTTTTGTGAGCTTGTTCTTCTTTGGAATCTCTTGTGTGATTTCAACAGTGTGTTTAGGTTGCTGTCATACTGGAATTTTCCCTTTCCTCGCCAAGCAGCTGTTGCTGTTCATTAGTCATTGTACGTAAAAGGCAGGAGTGACCCTTGTAATGTTCTTTGTTGCAGCAGAGCTGAAGAAGCCTCTGACTAAACACACTTCGTTGTTTGATTACTATGCTACATAGTGTGCAGTGTTGTCCATTATACTAAGCAACTTGTGCAGCATGTTCAGTTCTAACAGTTCCAGGGGCTCTAAAGCATTCCATAGTAAAGAGCCAGTTTTCTTTATCAATTTGCTCAGTTTGTTTGAATAACTGACCACTGTCCCAGCAGATGGCTGCAAAGCAGAGTGCCCTTTCCTCCACAAATTTATTCAAGACATGCAACATCTTCCTGCAAACACTGAAGGACCTAATCAACTGACAGCTAGAGGGGTGTCAGTCCTCTTCCTTGTCACGGCCGAGGTGCCCTTGAGCACTGTACCCTGTACCATGCGCTGTGAATGGCTGCCCACCGCTCCAGTGTATGGCATCTGTCAGCTATAGTACACGTTTGTTCGTTCATTCATTCATTCTTCTTAAAGTATTGGTGAAATAAAGACAGATAATGCCTTATTTAGCGGCTGCATCGTCGCTGCCCCATTAACTCCGTTATATGGATATACGCCGATCGCGAGTTTTCTAAAGAGCTTTCGAAGGACACCGATTTTCGCCAAACCGTTCTCGGTGAGTCGACAAACGTATTTCATGCCAGAAATAAGGTCTAGGTTTAAAAATACTGGAGTTCCCCTTTAATGTCATCTCCATTTGGCTCACAAAGTGCACTTCAGACTGTAGCCTCAAAGCACTCTTCACAGTTTGTTCAGCTTCCTGAGACCTTCTCCTCAGATTCTGGGCATAGGAGCTGTATCTGTCTTTTGTTTGCATAGAATAAATGAATAAATAAATGTTTTCTCTGGTGGAGCAATCGACAATCTGTTGGAAGCGTAGCAGAGAGGTTGAAATAGAGCAAAGCAGTATTGTGGTAGTCCTGGCCAGCTTCACACCCAAAGCCAAAATGTTGAGAGAACTTATCTTGGTATCATCTAGTATTTGATCTTATCTTTTTTTTTTCTGTACCAATTCTACCATTTGTTGCAGACTCTGTGACACAAACATGGTTTTCCAGTTTTAAACAACAAAAGCCTTTTTCCCCTACAGATGGGCAGGTGACTTTTGTATCAGAGCGCTCGTCCAAACCTGCTCAGAAGCTGTCAAAGTATGGTTGGTACGGCAATGTCAGGCTGCAGAGGTTCCATATTCCTGAGGAGACCGCCATTGCCCGCTGGCTGTTCTCCGTGACAAAGGGCCACAGCTTCCACTGTGGACAGCACAACGTCACTATGTAAGACGCAGCACTCTGATCATGAAAACATCAGTTTCCTTGCAAAATTTTGGGACTCTAAACTATCTCTATTCATCATCTGCTAATTCAGTTTCTCTGAGTTTTCTTGCCATATAGCTTTTTTCTTTTTTTTTAATTCAGCATTTCTCTGTCATTTCTAGCCATATTCGGTGGGGCGCCCCTCCAGTCATCAACCCAACAGGGTTGGTGTTTCCCAATGCAACACTGTGGAGCCCCTGTTTGTCTCTGAGCCTGCCGGTAACCTCACAGAGTTCGGCAACTTTCAACCTCACCGACCCTGCTCCAGGTGATTGGTATGTCGCTGCTCATTTGCCGGAGGATGATGGACGCATAGAGCAGAAGGTTTGTACAGAACTGACGCATCAAACATCCGATAAAAATTCTCAAAACCATGTCATTTGTGTATGTGACTTTAACAGTGCAGCAAGAAAAACCCTGTGTAAAGCAACGTGGCTGCAGCGAGTCACGCTGTACGCTCAAGTCTTAGAAGCAAAAACTGTGTACAGGATCTTTTTTTTTTCTTTCTAGTTATGAGCTTGAAATGTGGCACAATTACAGCAAAACTAAATCTACACTCCAACACATAGTAAAGGCATGTGGTGGTTGTGATAAAGAGGGCAACATCTCTGTGAACCTTGTTTTTGGGGAGTGTCTTAATGTACCTTCAGAGAAAACTGTACTATATTCTTTTTTTAAGCTATTGTTACCAAATTCTACCAAACCTGGACGGGGACTTGTTAAGGCTTCAGGTCTGATTGGGTTTATCAGCTAACAGCTCACAACTGTTGTTATTCAAATGTATCCGTTTACAAAAGAAACCCCACAAATTGAGTCTGAGTCTGACTTCATGGACAATTGGAGTATTAGCTTTTTAGCAGCTTCCATTATATTTGTCAAAATAAAAAGGCTTCACATTGAGCACGACAGAGCAAATGGTTTCAGTCATGCTCTAGTTGCAGAATTCCCATTTACAACCAACCTGCTGAACTGGAGCAGGTGCATTGTTCTTGTATGTTTAGTAGCTGAACCACATTCTTGGGGTTTGCAGCAGATCAAGCAGTCTTGTTTTGAAACGTGTTGGTTTGAAATAAACTAAAACCTCTGTTTTTACATCTATCTTTTTGTTATTCTTTCTCCTAATTTATCGTTCCTAACCCTCTAACACTTTGAGAAGTATGCATCGGCATATCTGCAGATAATCCTTTTTGTTCTCAATTTGAAATTCCCGTTTTGTGTTGATCTATTAGGGTTTTCCGTCCTGCTCCTACTTCTTCCAGCCTCAGCTATCAGTCAGGAGAGCAGTGGACACACCTGTTTTACAACAGGGCACTGCCCTAACACAGACTGCCGCCCCTGACAGACCTGCACGCCTTAAGTAATAAGTGTTTCCACACTTATATCTACAAGTTTTACTTCCTTTACTTCCCTCTTAATATATGAAGTCAGTATATTGAGTGGAATTGTTTTATTTTTCAGGTTGTATGTTCCAGAGTTTTCCTCCTCTGTGTCAGTCTCTGTGGCTGACTGCTCTTCGGGGGAAGCAGCAGGGAACGGAAACTGTTCGCTGCTCCTGAGACTCGGCTCTGCGTCTCTGCAGCAGGGCCCGGTAACAGTGAACTGCTCAGGGATTAGCTGCTCTGCGTCTCTCTCTAACCCTCCTTGGGACACCTGGCTACGAGTTGTCGTGGAGAGCAGCCAAGTCGACCATAATATGACGTTTAGTGTCGCCTCGAGTTACACAGGTGAACACAGAAACTAGCAGATCTTAAACTGAAGTTTCGTGCATTATATCCATCTTAATCCACCATGTTTCTGTGTCCTTCTCCTACTCTGCACGTCTACTTCAGTGGGATGTAAGCCAAAAAGCACAGGCCTTAAAGCAGATGATGACCTTAACAAGCTCAGTGTCAATGGCAGCCACACCAGCTCCACGTCAACAGGCAACAGCTCGGTGGTTACAGACACAGCCACCCTAAGCAACCAATCTGCAGCTCTGGTAACACCACTGTCGGCCTCAGCTTGCGTGTGGAGCATCCCTGTCCTGTACGAGGAGGTGGACGTTCTGTCACTCCGATTCACACCCGTCAGCGGACCAAACGTTAGCGTTACGGACGCACACCCCACGCTGCTCACCTACCCCCTGCACACACAAGCCACGGGCGGCACACTCAACCTGCAGCTCACACTCAACACTGTGAGTAGCACTGCATCACTTTACCCCTACATATGTGTGGTTAGATCTGAGAGGCACAGAGGGAAGCGGTCATGATGTCTTGCTTTGACAAATGTGTTTGCGATGTAATTGTAGACTAATGCAACTTTGGGGAACAGCAGCAGTGTGGTTGCCTGTTTGTCTCCCTGGGCTCCAGTCCTTGAACTCAACCAGTCTCAACCCTGTCGCACAGGTACTATCTGAGTAGTAAATGACTGAACTTTTAACACTGTTATTCCTCCATTGTCTTTGCTTGCTAAAGTAGATCTACTTTGCTCTCTGTCTGCACTGCAGTATTTTCTCTTGAAAAATATAAACTAAATAAATGTCCACAGCAGCCGCACTGACAGCGCTGCCTGCATTACAGAGCTGCCTGCATTACAGAGCTGCCTGCATTACAGAGCTGCCTGCATTACAGAGCTGCCTGCGTTACAGAGCAGCCTGCATTACAGAGCTGCCTGCGTTACAGAGCAGCCTGCGTTACAGAGCAGCCTGCATTACAGAGCTGCCTGCATTACAGAGCAGCCTGCGTTACAGAGCAGCCTGCGTTACAGAGCAGCCTGCGTTACAGAGCTGCCTGTGTTACAGCGCAGCCTGCGTTACAGCGCAGCCTGCGTTACAGAGCTGCCTGCGTTACAGAGCTGCCTGCGTTACAGAGCTGCCTGTGTTACAGCGCAGCCTGCGTTACAGAGCTGCCTGTGTTACAGAGCTGCCTGCGTTACAGCGCAGCCTGCGTTACAGAGCTGCCTGTGTTACAGAGCTGCCTGCGTTACAGAGCCGCCTGCGTTACAGAGCCGCCTGCGTTACAGAGCCGCCTGCGTTACAGAGCAGCCTGCGTTACAGCGTAGCCTGCGTTACAGAGCAGCCTGCGTTACAGCGTAGCCTGCGTTACAGAGCCGCCTGCGTTACAGAGCAGCCTGCGTTACAGAGCAGCCTGCGTTACAGCGCAGCCTGCGTTACAGAGCCGCCTGCGTTACAGAGCTGCCTGCATTTGTAGTTTCATTTTGTGGTCCTCTGAGGTAATCTGATCTTGAACGATTGTCCAATAAATTAGTCAGATGAAGTATGGATTACCTGAGGATGGTGATTCAGTACACAGTTAGTACTGTTTAATGTTAGAAAGTCACGTGACACAGAAAGTACACCCTCTGAGTCCACCATGAACTCCTCTGTGTACCAAAGTATTCTAGAGTCAAATGTGAGGCCATCTGTTTGTGAAATAAAGTTTGGCTGAAACTGGGTCATCAACAGGACAATGATCCCAAACACAGCAGCAAATCTACAACAGAATGAATGAAAAAGAAAAGAATGAAAGTGTTACAGTGACCCGGTCAGAGTCCAGAGTCCAGACCTCAGCCCGACGTGCTGTGGTTGGGCTCTAACAGAACTGTGATTAAACACTGCAAACTTTAATGAACACGAGCAACATTGTACAGAAGAGTGGGCCAACAATGTAATATAATGACAACATCATCATGTGTCATGTGTTGACGTTCACCTGCGGTTGTATTTACCTCATCATCAGAGCTGACAGGAGCAGGTGGTTTTTATTTTCTTATGTGATGACATGTAAAAACTGTACAGAGGGTGTACTTTCTGATTCACAGAATCATTTATCCAGTCCACCTGCAAACACGCTTTTCTTTCTTTTTCTGTCAATCAATACTCAATAAGTTTCAATGACAAAGCCTAAATGTGTTCTAATTTTCTTTTTTAAAATTCTTGATGAATGGGACTGTGCTGCTTTCTGTTTTGGGACAAGAATGAACCTGGAGACAGAAATAATGATATCAATCACTGATTCCCCATCAGCTTTGTTTGGAGGATATGGTGTTGCTGTGAATGCCAGCGTTCCCAAAGCTGTGGTCAGGCTGCCTTTCCCTCAGTCAGCAACATGGTACCTCACCCTGCAGCTTACATGCAACAGGTAACGCACACACACACACACACACATACACACACGCTTGCTGCAGCAGTTTGTTTGACCTTGAATCTCAGCAAATTCTCTGCTTCTGTGACACCGTTTCACCCTTCTTACAGACAAAAAAATCTGTCCATTCTAATTCTACAAATCTATCTAAGAATTTATGCATGTCGAAGGAGTTTGTTGTGATTTCTCTTTTGATCTTTCGTGAATGTGTCTATTTGCAGCAGCAGTAACTGCGGTAATACCTCAGTAGTGTCAGTGGTCCCAGAGGTGTTCATCAGTGCCTGTGTAGAGGACTGTGGGCCTTACGGTGAATGTAGGCTGCTGAGATCCTTTAGCTACCTGTACGCTGCCTGTGACTGCAAGGCTGGTAAGACACACACAAACGCACACATCCACGTAGCCAATTTCCCATCTTCTCACCCCAGCCTTGTATAAACGAGTAGCAATACCATTAAAAAGATAATACGTGTCCTCCCTAATCTGCGTTGTCGTTACTACTGTAAGTGATTGTAGTCTCGCATTCATTCGCTGTCACTTTGCACGTCTGTGTGTCTGCAGGCTGGAACGGTTGGGGCTGCACTGATGATTTCACAGCCCAGTCGTACAGTCGCCAGCTGACATCGACTCTGTTGCTCACGCTCAGCAATCTGTTTTTCCTGCCCGCCATCGTGGTGGCCGTCAATCGTCTGTACATTACCGAGGCCTCTGTCTACCTCTTCACCATGTTCTTCTCCACGGTAAAGCAGCCTGTAACGTGCAAACACCAGCGCATGCATGAGGGGGTGTCGGACGGTCGGAGACCGCTCAGGCAGATTTAGAATATACATCTCTCAAGTTTTATTTACAAAAGACAAAAAACACAAGTTTCTCTGACAGTATCGATTGGGCCCTTAAGAGGTCAACAAAACAAACTTTTCAACTTCGGCACCAACTGACCTACCAAACTGAGACATGAGGGAAACTATATACTGGCTGATCGAGCCATTCAGACCCGAAAGGGGGTAATAGTCTAACTACTCAATTAAACTACAACAAAAAAACAGCATCATTACAGTGCTGAGTAGTAACCTATGAGTAGATAAAAGAAAAAACGATCCAAACTCAGAAACCCACTGTACTATAAAACTTAAGCCGTCCCCCTGCAGCCTGAAGAACTTGGTACAGTCCAACGAGGCATCAGCCTTATTTCAACAGATCTGCGGGTCAGGTAACTGAAGAAAAATATGTTCAATTCACGTGTTATTTAAGTTAACTGAATGCATGCGCTCAAATAGTCAACCGTTATATCGACATTTGCTGATAGACATTTGAAATTGTTCTGAAAAAAAAGAAAGATTAGGTTTCTGATTATTTTTAACTGCTTTTAAAACGGTTGCTAGCCTGACCTCACACGGACGAAAATGGAAACAAGGATCTTAAAGTTGTCTGAAACATAATTTCCAGCTTAAGTAGCACATAGATAGCATATTAGCACGATGTAATTATATTGTGAGACACTAATGACTACAGCGTGTACATTATGCATAACTTAGAATACAATGAACACAAGTTCCTGCCTTTGGGACAGAGTTCAGTGGATCCTCAACGTTCATTCCTGTTCCTTCTCATGTAGTTCTACCATGCGTGTGACCAGCCGGGTGTCGCTGTACTGTGTATAATGGAATATGATACCCTACAATACTGTGACTTCCTGGGGTCCATCTGCTCCATCTGGGTCACCATTCTGTGCATGGCTCGTGTCAGAGACACCGCCAAATATGTAAGAGGCTGAGTATGGGGTCTTCTTCTGTTGCACTTTTAGCACTTTTCATTAATGATCGATATCATACGGTACAAACACTTTGAGTCAGTCCTCAGTTCTTTACATTTTCCTGTAATCTCCTAAAGTGATCTTGAGCAGTAGTTCTCCAGACTTTCTGATGATCTGTCAAAGTTTCTCTTGTGGCATCGGCTGCTTTTTCCCTCATTTTCGGTCCAGTCCTCGTGCCTGATCATTTTCAGGGGAATGTGGCGTTTTTGTGCTTGTTAAGCCACTTACCTCTGATCTATGCATCAGTCAAGCATAACAAAGGCAAATGTCAAATGTAACAGTTTGACAGACGTAAAATAGTATTTTTACACCAACAAAGTGATTCCCAAAAAGCTTTTAGGTGAAAACTTGTCACATCTCAACATGGTACATAGTGCGTCTTTGAATAATTTGAGGAAACTCGACAAATGGTGGACAAAAGAATAAGTGTCCAACTTAAAACGATCTCCAGTAGATGGACAGTATGGTGGGATCATCTTGGCAGAGAACGGAACAAAAGGCAGCCGACATCCAAAGAAGAGCTTTGGGATGTCCTTCAAGAAGCCTGGAGAACTATTCCTGAAGACTACTTAAAGAAATGACAGAAAGCGTGTCTGAGAGGGTTCAGGCTGTGCTGGAAAATAAAGGTGCTCAAACCTACTAATTTGATCACCTTCCATCTCGTGTGTAGACTCTTTTCATGCTTGGGGCTCTGCTGATTGCCATGTCTTTGCAACTGGACCGCAAGGGCCTGTGGAACCTGCTGGGCCCGATCCTCTGTGCTATACTGTTCATGGTCATCAACTGGGTAAGAGACACACGTCGGGATGTTATTCTGAAAATCTCTGCGTTGGTTAAGGTTGAATGTCATCATGATGGAACTCAACTTTTGTGTGACTGCTTTTCTGCTGCTCTTCTCTTCATGTTCACAGGTGTATCGAGGGGTCCGTCGTCGACGTTGTTATCCGCCCTCTTGGCAACGCTGGGTCCTCTATCTAATCCCTGGAGCACTCTGCGCACTAGTCGGCGTATGTCTTTACATTTTTGCCGAGACAGAAGACAACTACTACTACACGCACTCGCTGTGGCACGTCCTGGTGGCCACCTGCGTGGTGTTCCTGCTGCCACCGAAGGAGAAGGACAGGGAGGTGCTGGGCTGGAGCCGAGGCTCCAGTTGGAGCTGGAGCTGGAGCTGGAGCTGGAGACCCCGGGTTTGTGGATACACACTCTGTCAGAGCGGCAAGGACGAGCTCTACACTGTCACATAGCACATCAGGAGATTCTGTAAAGAGGTGAAAGCGACTAATCATTGATGTTGGACAACATTATGAAGTTTGAGACATTCACAAGCACTGTGTGCCTGATGAAATTGTACAATCTCACTCTTCTCACCATCTTGAATGATGCATTTTAAACTAGGGTTGTCGTGAGGATTGACAATGACCGTGATGACAAAACCAAAACATTATTTAATGCTGATTGTTTTTTGGACAGTTTTTAAAGTTCCTTACCTTCTATTTTGGGTGTAATTCGTTTATCAAGAGAAAAGTAGACAAAAAATATGAAAAAACCAAAATGAAGTAGTCCGATGGTAATGTAGTTTTCTCAGGTTTTGTGTTGGAATATCGTAATCGTCAAAGCTTTCGGCCGTGATAAATTGTCTATTGAAAATCAGACACTGCGACAGCCCTATTTTAAACTTAAAGTTTGACCTCTTTTCTTGTAGGTCTGCCGTTTTTTCGCACACACATGCCCATCAAGTGTGAAATTCTTCACATATTTGGATGTGATGTCTTTCCAAAACTTGCGCACAAACATTTAACTGGACCCAAACGGAACCTGCTGAAACGTCCACAGCGGTCCACTGAACCAGCTTGGATGCGAGAACGCCAGCCTTCAGGTAGCAGAGCTCCTGATTTTTACCCTCAGCAGCAGTTAGTGCTCATTGTGTATTACATCACTAGAGTAGTACATGAATGTTGATAATAAATATTTATAAGGAATAGCACTTTGTGGAACTCTTTTAAATCCAAATATTGGGTCTATCACAGAGCCTCCTCACATATTCTGCTATGTTCATAGCTGATGTGAAGACTCCTCACGCTTGTATATTTGTTTTTCCTACAGGTCTGGGTAAAATTGAAAGAATTTAAACCTCTCGATGAATTTTAAATGTGCTTGATCTTTAACTGCCAGATATTTGCATTATCCTTAACATACTTAAAGAACTGCATTCTATACTGTGGTCTTCCTTGAATGAGAAATCTAAAAAAAAAGTCTAATCTTAAACCAGAAAACTGCTCCTTTTGCCAAAGTCTGCTTCGCACTTATCGTTTCCTCACACACTGTAATTAACAGCGTCTTCCTCGTGTTTTTTCTTAAAAAGTATCAAAACGTCTCATTCCAGGACTAAAAATACTTTTTTTTTAATTGACACATTCGTCATCTCATCGCTAACTTCATCAATCATAAGCGGGTGATATTCTCATCTCAGTCTGATGCTGCATTTGGTACCAACTTGGAATTTTGGGTCTTTCATTTAAACAAAATAATAAAAAGCTACAAGAATTTGGATTTAACTTGTAAGTAACTTAGCCAAGGCTTTCAAAACTCTTTTTCTAATAAAGCATTATACAAAGTACATTTGTCTCATCTGTACGTTCAGCTGAACAAACTGCATAATTGTTGCAGAACATTTTGTTACTATTTAGAAAGCAACAGGCAAACCAAAGGGGTGTACTATGAAGTAAGATTAAGGGCTTTTAATCTGGGACCTTTGTTGCAACACATGTTGGAAAGTATAGAGGTGGCATGAGGATCAAAGTTGATGAGCAGCTGATACGTCTTTGAGCCAGTAAGTGAGGTAGTAACAGAAGCTTTTACTGTCTTTATGTACGCCGGCTACATGTGTGTAAGCACACACTGATGCGGGGCTGAGCCGCCTCTCTCCCACAGCGGTGGGTCAACATCTTTTTGCTGCAAATAAACTGCAACCGATGTGTGGAGAGGGCTCTCGTGAGCTACGTTGAGCTGAAAGTCCAGATTTTCATTTTATCTCCTTTAACCAGGCTGGAACACCATACGCTAAACTAAAGATGCTCCAGAGCAGTTCATGCTGAGTTTCGTATTAAGTCGTCTGTGAAAAGTTCCATCCTTTCGTTGGTTGTTGTCCTGACGCCACTCCAGATAGCAAAATTACACGTAAGCAAACCTATGTGTCGTCAGGGAGACGTATTCATTATGAAATATTCATTGGTCAAGTCCTATGCATTTGAAAAGATAGTCAATCGCTAATTTGCTTTGATTTCATCAAAGACTTGTGTGATTTCCACAATACGATGGGACAGAGTCAGCCATAGCTATCGTGACAAAAACCCTATAAACCATGTTTTTTTTTTACAGCTAACATTTTCTGTAGCATTCTTCTCGTCTAAAGTTTTAGCTTTTATTGAGCCAGCAAACAGAAAAAAGGTTGCCTGTATTGAACTTGCTTCATAGTACAAACCAGCCATGTTTTTCTTCCACTTTGACCCTCCAACGCTCTAAAGTTTGTGACGGAGGGATCATTTGGAGTTCCAACCGACCACTTCCAAGGTACATCAGATGCAGCACACAAATCAGGTTTTCTGCTTTTTAAAAAAACTTTTTATACCAAACCGATGCGCGCTACTGTACTCGAGGCAGTTTATGACGCTGCTGCGTTGAACTGTATTCCATGTGTCTGTCTGCATTGTAATTCTGGGGCATTTAGGCAACTTTAGACGTGGACGGGTTGCCAAAAGATGGCGGCCTCCACACACTACTGTATGTAGAAATGAACATGCAGCTCCTGCTGACACTAAATAACTCCTCGTTCTGTGTTATCTGTTTTGTTTTGAACTCATCAGTCTACAGCATTATGCACTTTGCTTGTAAGTTTATGAATTGTACTCGATGAATGTATACTTATAAAGTTACTATCTAGTGCCTCCTCCTTTCTGTTTTTTTTTTTTTTGTGAGTGAACAGTTTGTCGTGTCTTGAGAGTGTGTGAAGCTGTTTGCTTTGTCTCTTGCACTAGCAAACCTACTGAAGTCTTGTCTTTCCTTACTTAAAGAAATGAGAGACATATGCTGTGGTTTATTTGTTGTTCATTCATTTGTCTGATGTTGTTGTGATATTTTCCAGTTGTGGTTTTGCACATTTTAACTGATCCTTCGTCACACTTGAACGGCCTTCCTTTCATTGTTCAAATGTTGTTGTTTTTTCATGTATTTCATGAGTCAAAATCATTTTTCCACATTTAAGGAAGGGGAATTTTTCCACTACGGCACATCATCATTTTCATTGTAAAAAAAGGCAAACTGAACGGTTCATTGTAAAATCTGGGTTTTAATAATTTTTTTTCTGTTTAGTTGTTTTCAGTCTGTTGAATGTCCAAACAGCATTTAGACTACAAAAAACAATAAATCTGTGGTATAAAGAGAGATGGCTCCTTTTGTTTGTTGTCATTGCTGTTTGTGTGGACATAGTTTTTACCTCGTCTTCCCTCCTCAGTCACACACACTTTCACACCAGCGAGGGGCTGGGGAAAAGAGGAAAGAGGATTATAATAATCCTCAGACACGCAGAAATGGGCTGTGTTGAAATGCACATATCCGTGTGTGTTCCCTATCAGAGCTTACCTCCATTAGTAAATTTGATGGCTCTCCCAAGCTTACAGATCAAACATCATCAGGCTCGACTTCTTGTCCGTGATTACCATGTGAGAAGATTCAAACATGTATGAGGCAGTTAAAAACTTATTTTTTTACTTTGATTTATTATAGTCTGAGTGTCAAGATCATACCTTGACTTTTACCCCCCCCCCCAAAAAAAAACAAAACAATGATTTGCCTTTGATGGTTTTTTTCTCCTTATTTTTCTCTGAAAACACTGTGCACTTTTACTCTTTCAGCCATAAGTTTAAACTCTCGAAGATTCCCATTTTATGTGAGGTGCTGAAATACTTTGAGGTACTTTGACCACCTGCAGCCAGTAGAGGGAGCCAGTCTGGCACAGGAGCCAGAAGCAGAGAAGAGAAGAGTGAGGGCAGTCACCGCAGAGAAAGAAGAATTCCTGTCGATTAAAGGCTGACTTATGGAAAATAATTACTTTTTCTGTGTATATTTGGAAATATTTGGGGGCTGTAGTCAGCGGTTATAAAGTGGACTTAAGAAAGAAGTGCTTATCTGTACATTGTTGAATATATTTTATCTCAAATAGGAAATTTGTCTTCTTTTTGGTTTTCCTTACTTATTTTGAAATTGGAAATGGGCACTGTAGCACTGTAACTTCCCAGTACAATGACAAACTTGTAAACAGGGGTGAAACCTTACCGGTATAAGCAACAGTTCTTAACATGAGTCTCCAACAACATGAACGCAGAGGAATGAAGCTCAGGCTTTATGGAGCCGATATTTGCCGGAGAAATTATGACATCGTTTTTGACCATGGCATTACTGGCTGTGACGTAATTTAAGCCTTCCTGTCTGTGGTGCTACATTTTGACACCCTGCACCAATTCAAAGCATTATTTAGATTTAGTGTCTAAAAGAGGTCTCAGTACTGAGATTCTAGTAAAGTGTAATTGGCATAAAATTTCTGTTCAAGTAAGCAGAGGTGTTTTGTAGTCTGAGCTTGATTTGCTTTGTGAGCTCTCAGGCTGACTCGTGTCATAGATTATTGAGTGTAATTTGTTTACAAAGTGGTGTTGGCATTGTTGCCAAAAGCTGCACACTGATCTAAACTACAGAAAACTCTGACTAAAGCCCTTTCCACAACCTGTTTGAGCGTAATTTACCAAAAAAAAAAAAGGTCACCACGGTTCCTATTTGGTAATTCACACATACTGGTGGCTCAGCGCCGTATCAGTGTGTGCTTATTTACATCAAGCCAGTTTCATGGAGTCAAAAGTGATGGCAACACCGTTGATTAGAGTGGCGAGTTCTGGGGTCCCTGTTTCACCTATGTTTCCCTTATCAGCTCAGAGGCGTATCGGTGGCAGCTCAACGATGTGCAACAAAAGTGTAACAATCCTGGCTTTAAAGACCACTTCAGTGGCTCACTCACTGCTATGAACAGAGATGTAAAAACATGGCTGAAAGGTGAGCTGTTATACTGTATCGCTGGGCTATTGTGACGAAGGCATGTTGCAGAGAATTCATGAAGAGCTCATGAAATTGTGTCAACTTGAGGGAAAGGGGCATTAAAAACATTCTTGCTAAGCAGCAGAAGTGGAAAGGAGCCACATCCACTCACTAACGGACCTGTAATAAACTGACCATACACTGTGGCTGATATTTGTTATTGTAGCATCTAGAGAGAGCTAAAGGAATGGTTTAATAATCAAAGTATCATAATCAAATACTTCAAAGCAATTGTTCCTTTTATAGTTTGAGGCACAGCTCAAACAACTGAGCTTTGATAAAATCCCCAAACAAACCACACGACCGCTTTCAGTAGAAACTGTTTATGCACTGTAACAAATCTGTGTTTTCGTGAGTTTCTACGCATTCTTGCACAGAAAAACGTGTGTAATGTGAATGAAAAGAAAAAAGAAAATCGCGGGAAAGCCTGATTGCAGGTCTGCACGATGATATTCACGAGCACGCAGAGCTGAGGCCAAACACGACACTGACTGCAGTTGTGACACTTTATTGGGATGAAAACATGCTTGAGCAAAATTAACAGCAACAACACATCACAATGTGCAGCTCCAGCATGAGATGAACCAGGCAAACAAACCGTACAGCAATCACAGACATGCTGAGGCAAGTATCTCACTAAATAGAAGTCTTTTACCAGAACCTGCAAATTACTTACAGAATATACTTTATTTCCAATATATCTGATGCGTTGAGAAAGAAAGGAAGATTATAAATGAGGGATGACATCTAAAACAAATGAACACACTGTTTGAACTGAGATGGGATGCAGACGTTTGATGAGGATGCAGCAATAAAGGTTTTAACAGTTGCACTAAACGCGCCTTCTCTGCCGCTTATTGCTAGCTTAAATGAGCTGTCGCTCTGGTGTGAACGCTGAAATTACGCTTAAATTAAAGCTCTGTGAATGTTGAAGTGATGACAGAGGAGCTCTGCCTCTGACTTGAAAGACAGGAAGCAGAAGAGAGCTCTGTGGATGGTTGCTGTGGTGATCGACTGAAACAACGTAGACTGCGACTGAGTCCTACGCTTCTTTTTTTTTTTTTATGAGGGGGGCCCTCCATCAGACATGGGAGCTGGCTGCAGAGTTGGTACCTGCTTGATCTGCCCCCTTAGCACGCCCATCTTCTTCTGTTGCCTGGGTGACGGCCTGAGCGGGGGAAGGACTAGAATGCCGCTGGCGTCTCATGAAGGGGAAGACACTGACAGGACGTAGAGGAAGTCATTAACGTAATGCTTGTTTTCATTAGGAAAGGAGAATTGGGTGGCAATGAGTGTTAAATTTTACCTTTTCTTGGTTTCCTGAGGAACAATAGCCTTGGCCAGCATGTTTTTGTAAAGGTCAGATTTAAGATACCTCGGGTAAGAGTCCTAGACACACACACACACACACACGCATGTACAGGTCAGTTTATCGCTCATGGGAAAACATGAAGTTCAGTAGAAGATTGTGAGAAAGAGTAAATCAGAAATTCATTAATCCCAAACACAAATGCCAGATGTCACAAGCAAGAGAGTCCTGAAAATGACAGAGTTGAAGAAACCAACATTTTTTTTGCACTATGAAATAAATTAATTCACTTCTTTGCTGATAGAACGAACACGAAGCTGGAAACAACATGAGGGTTAGCATAAAACCAATAGGATGAAACAGCAAGCTTGGCTCTATTCAATTGTGGGCTCGCAAATGCAAAACTCGCTAATTTGAGTGATATCAGTCTTCTTATCAAACGAAGAAAGTCTACAAGCATATTTCCCAAAAAAGTGCTTCTGTGAGCACGAGTTAGTCGTCCAAAGCCAGAAAACACAGTCTCAACAACCCAACAAAAGATGAAGAAAAGAAGAAAATCAACTTTTTTTTAAAACAGAAATTTGGTGCAAGGCAGTGGGGGGAATATATTAGACAACAAGTGAACATTCTGTTCTTGTAGTCCATGTGTTGGACGTAGAAAAAAAATTCCACAGTCACAGTATCTCCACTACTCTACGTCTTATTGAATGTTCCTGTGGTCAAATAAAGGAAAATCGTCCATGTGGTCATGGGCTGATGCATGTGGGGATGCACTACTGGAAGAGCACAAGTTGATGGGGTTAGTGTGATGTTTTGGGTAATGTTCTTTGGGTCCTGTCATTCATAAGGATGTTACATTTAGCTGGTTGAAAGGGTGTGCTACTTTTGACACGGTGCTGTGGAGGGGTACACCTCTAATGACAGGTCCTACTAGCCCTTGGTGAAAGGTGTAGCCCAGTCAGGATTTCAGCAGGATGACGCACCGAGCCGTACTGCAAAAATGGTTCAAGAATTGTTTTAGGACCACAAAACACGTTTGTTTCCTAAATATCTATCTAATCAAGCCTCTGTGGGATGTACCCACAAGTCAGATCTGTGGGGCTTTTACTACAGCGTACCTTCAGAGGTCTAGTGAAGTCCATGCCTCGATGGGTTAGGGGGTCTTTAGGTGACCAAAGAAGCACCTGCTCTATATTTCAGGGATGGTCGTAATGTTACGGATGATCTATGTATATTTCCCAAAATTCCTTCATTTTTAAAAAAAAAGTTGTGTAGTCAAAATTGTAGGAGTCTGGGGTGATCAGCTGGAACCAGACCTTCTTCATGAGGAAGTAGATGTGCATCTGTGCATCGTCCATGACAAAGCGATGCGGCCGTTTGATCCCCTCCAAAGTTTTATCCATGGTCTTACTGTCGATGTTGACCCAACGGGCTGCTCCAGGGGCCAGGAAATTTCTAGATAGCAAAAAGTGTGGCTGTCACACGATGAAGCTGAACGTAAGCACGTAAAAGGATTTCAGCTGGTTAGGGAGGTCACACACTCACTTGTAAACTTCTTCCACTTTCTCTATGATCTTGGAACTTTCTCCGTGTCGAATGTCCTCGCATGCCTGCCAGAAATACAGGTTCTCCGCTGAGAGCAGAGACACAAACACACACTGAGGTGAAGGAAACAATGATGCAAGTGGAAATGACACACAGTGAGAAACTTTTTATAGCATGAAGGTCTCTGTGGAAATATTTTAAACGATATGCATGGATAGACAAATCCCTCCCCCGCCAATGTTCTGCTTTCCTCTGTGGTATACTTTAATAATTGCCTGGGACTAAACCTCTCTCCTTCCGATTGTTTTTCTCTATCTACTTATTTCAATCCTCTGAGTTAATCTCTCAGTCAAGAGTGAGAATCAATTAAAAGTTATTGCGAGTAACTTTTTTTCTTTTTCGCTGTAGAACTCTGTACCAACGTGAATCAGACTCAACTCGGTAAACAGAGGCGTGCTTCATCTGAAATTGCCATGCAACAGCTTTTTTTGCCATGCAATATCCAACATTGCTGCCACTGTTTCTCACCACTAAACTCTTTCTCCAGGTAGGTCATGAACTCCCTCCCACCCATGGCGTCACTGAGAAGCTCCATGAAGCTGAAGCTCCAACGCTCCACTCGAAGCCGTGTCGGGACAGGCACCCTAAACAAAGAAACGCACACTATGACGCAAATTATAATAGATGGATGCAAACACCATGATGTTACGAATGGTATATTTGAGCCGCTAATTGCTCAATCCCATGCCACATTTTGATTTATTGTGTCTTTTCTTTCTCTTATTCGATGATGCAGTGTCTTCTGGCTGAAAATAACACAAACACATGACAAAAAAAGACGGTATGCCAGTGTGTTAGAGCTGGTAATGATGCTAGGATTCTAAAGGAAAACCTCAGGCAGTCTTGATTTTCCAGCAAAAGTACAAAAATAGCTCATATACTAATTTCTCGGTGTTTTGCAGTTGCCCAGCCACAGCTGACAGATGCCGACCGACCAAGGGGCCGAGGACCAACCTTACACTGTACCTTTTTAGTCATAAATCACAGCACTCTCTTCCATCTATTCATTCCTGTCCCCTCAAAGAGAAAATGAAGCTGGTAAGCATAAAGCAGGAGATACTGCCAGTTTAGGTTTTTTTTGTCTTTTTTCATGAGAGAGGAGCAGTTGCAGAGTGGCTGTGAGCTCAGATCTCTGCACTATTTGCTAAAGCTTTTTGTTTCTGCATCAATAACCATAAATAAATATGACTTAAAATGTCATTTTAGCCACTTTAATGTAGCCGGTGGCACCTGGTGGTGTCCCATTTTGCTTCGACTGATTGGGAAAAGAGCCTGATGGCGACAGTGGCATCACTCCACTCTGACAGAAGTTGTGGTAAAGCGAGCTAATATTCTAAGCTTGTCGGGTATAATGCAGGCATTCCATCTTAAAAATTTCATTGGCCAACATAGACATAGCGGGTATAGAATGATTTAGTTGTTCATTTTGCGTCGCCAAGATTGTTGCTCTGTTTTCCCCGCTGTCCTTTGAATTTGGCTTTGTATAATTTATTTGCTTTAGTTTAATCTGCCCGGCCTTGAATGGCCTGTGGACAAAATATTTATTATTTCCAGGAAAAAACTTAAAAAACACAGAGAAATGCTTCAAATATATCATCCTCCTCCTGTCCTTTATCACTTGTTCATGACACGTTTTAGCCCAAAAAAGTCATTGGTCAAATGAAAATTCTCTTTTCATGAAAATGTTTGCATGTGTGGGAATCATTTTGCTCGAACTGTACATTAACTGCAACAAAACATCGAACTGTGTGCGGAGTGTTGCTGTAAAGTGTCTCACATTTCTGTATTCATTGTCCAGTATGCTGTGTCATCAGAGATCCAAGGGTTACTGGGAAGGCAGCCTTGCATAATGGGATCATGGTTCTGGTACTGCTCGCTGTATTTCACAAAGCTGCTCAAATGCACAGGCACGCATGCACACAAAAACACACACACACACACACACACACACACACACATAGATTTATTGTATTAGTGCAGCAGATCATAACAGTTAATGGCCACTAATTCTAACTTGCCCCAGGAAGCATCCATTAGAGGCTCTCATAGCAGGAGCACTAAGCTCAGTGTGTGTGTGTGTGTGTGTGTGTGTGTGTGCGTGCGTGCAGGAAGACGAAGAATTCAGTTCAGACAGTAGCACATCCATTAGATCTTATGTGTTATCTGTGTGTGTGCCAGTGAGCCTTCACCAAACTGACACATGCCTTTCTAAGCAGATGGAGGACTTTACGCGGTTTCTTCCGAGGGCCCGTCTGGATGCTTCAATCTGTTAACAAAGGCAGAGACGCGCAAATGTGACACACCAAGACAAATGTCAACACTGCGCTCAGAGTGGCGGCGTCACTTACCTCTTTTTTGTAATAGTCGCTGTTCTAGTTCTGCAAAGAGTAAGACATTGTCATCACAGAAGGCCACGTCGAATGTGTTCACAGTGCAGTCACCAGATTTACACTTATAGTCAAAATATGGCTCTCTGTGTGCTTTCCTGTGATGGCTCTACATATGAAAACAGGGCATAGTCTGACAATGTCATAACATAATAGGTATCGAATTCTGTTCATTGATGTTATTTCAATTGTTCTAAAAAACACCTGCAGACTGCAGACGCCACTCGTGTCATGCCAGGTCCTGCATGTTTAACACTGCTTTCTACGTTTAAAAATAGCACAATATCAGCACTATACTTAGTGCTCCGCACTTACTTTGAAAACAGTCCCAGAAGCACGAAGGGTGGAAATGAGAAGGAGAGTTACGCACAGGGAGTGTTACAACTTTACATTTGAATAGGACGAAGAGAAAAATAACTGACCAGAGTGACTCTCGTACTGAAGTTATTTGGTCGCTCAAGGCCCATGTCCAACACATTATGCACCCCAGGCTGAAAAAAAAAATGCACGTGTACATTCAGTTACATTGAAGTATAGTGTGTGTGTCGTGTGCGTTTGTACGGGATGTGTGTGAGCCTGATGAGAGCATGCGTGTTAGCGAGCACTTAACCTTCCTTGAGCTTTCCACATCACCAGCTCTGATTTTTATTCCCAGGTTTCTTTCTTTTTCTCCATGCCCTCGTACCTAATTTATAAGGTCAAGACAAGATGGAGTCCCTCCTGCAACAAACACTTCTCGTCTGTGTCACGCTCGTCTCTCCTTAGCAGTGCCTCTCTGCTCTTTCCATCATCCATTTCTTGCTCCCAACTCTTTCCTTCCCCATTCAATGCATCTGTTCAGATGTCTCAGTGTAGAAATAAAGCAGTGTTTAGGTAACTCAGAACGGATGCAGTGATTCGCTTTCTCTCTTTATGCCCCCCCCACCTCACGGTTTCTCCCTTTGTCAGTTAATGCTTTTACTAGATGGTTTGAATATTTCATGTAGACAGCAGAAGAATCTGTGGCTAAAACAGTAAGATAAAAACAGATTGTGTATGGTACATGCTTTTATATAATGCACTGGCATGGTATGGTAAATTATAGCATTATATATCATAGCATAGTCGTTGTGTAACATATTGTATCAAATATTGTGTTTTATTCAATACTGTTATTGAATCTGTTCAAACCATACACACCTGTCACCTAACCTAACCTTGTCCATATACATGTCTGGTTTCAGTTAATCCCTGCCGGACTGTCCAACCAGTTTACAACAATGTCTGTTGACCACTTCGTGATATTCAGCCCTTCTTTTGTTAATACATTTAGCTTTTGCCAAACCACTAGAAGATGAAAATTTTGTGTGAGGGTGCACAAAAGTAGCATTCACCAAGGTCTTTCCAACCAAGGATGAGTCCTGGCTCGCACCTTTGCGTCAAACTCAATCAGAGAATCACAAATAAGTTTGAAAAAGATATTTCTTAATGCAAGATTGCAAAGAACTTTGGTCTTTCACATCCACTTCGCATAATCGTGTGAAAAGGTGAAAAGATTTACAGGGTCTGAGGAAATCTAAGTAGATGAAGCAAAAGGGTGGACACAAGGGTTGGATGCACGTGACCTTTGAACCCTCGAGCAGCACAGCATCACAACACATCGTGCCACCATGATCACATGTGGCTGCCACATGGGCTCAGGAGAAACTTTGAAAAACAATTTTCACTCAACACAATCCAATGCTGCATCCAGCAGTGTGCCCTGAAATTGCATTTCACAAACAATGCCAATTTCTCTGGACATGTGTTCTGTAGTCAGATGACTTCATGTTTCAGCTGCTTTTGGAGGGAAAGAAAAAGGTGTCTGGTTCTATATACCAAATATGAGAAACACCATCCAGGCCACACCATCAAAGGAAGGTGCAAAACCCAGCATCTGTGAAGTCATGGGGGTGCATGTCATGGATGAGTCACATATGTGTGAGGGAACCATTGAAGCATTACAGATTTAAGTTTTGTGTGTGTATATATACACCCACACACGCATGCTAATAAAATGTAGTGCAGAGTAGTTGTAGTTGTGTTGAACGTACCGGGGGTCTGTTGATGAGCCAGTAAGCCTGTTCCTGACATTCTAGAACAATTCGGTCTGCCTTCCGCCTCTGTTTGGATGCTCTAAACAGAAAAAAAAAAAAACAGGGTAAATTCGTGTGCTGTTTTAAATTGTGGGTGCCTGCATGCGCGCAGGTGTACCTGAGTTGCTCTCTGGCCTGCATCACCACAAAGTCCCAGGTGTGGTTGATCCTCTTGTGCAGCAGACTGTACCGTTCCTAAAAAAGGAAAAGGGGGAATAAAAGGAAGAAGAGGGAATGATGACACAGGGCTTTTAAGTCGATGTCCTTCCTACATGAGTGATCATGCTGTACGCACATATTATGTGCCTCTTAGAGACACACACACACTTTCATCACCTTTTCATATTCCATCAGCTCTCCTTGTTTTCTTATGTTCTTTTTTGCCAAATATATTGCTGTGAATAGAAAACAAAACAGAAAAACAAAGGTTAAGTACCATATATAAATCTATACACTGGCATGAAAGAGAAAGTACATCCACTGTCACCTCTAAGGTTTTATGTATCAGGATTTATTCTATTCTATTAAAACCTTAAGCCAAAATTTAGAAGCAGTATTTGACAAACTAAGTGCACCCCAATGTTTAACAGCTTGTAGAACCACCTTTATCACCACTGTGTTTGGAATAATTGTCCTGTTGTACGACCTCCTTTCAGCCTGGCTTTATCTTACAGTCAGATGTCTAGAATACTTTGGTATACAGAGGAGTTCATGATGGACTCAATGACTGCAAGGTGTCCAGGTCCTGTGGCTGCAGAACAAGCCCAGATCATCAGCCCTCCACCACCGTGCTTGACAGTTGGTATGAGGTGTTTGTGCTGATATGCTGTGTTTGGTTTTCTCCAAACGTGCTGCTGTGCATTATGAGCAAACATCTCCACTTTGGTCTGCTCTGTCCAAAGGACATTGTTCCAGAAGTCTTGTGGTTTGTTCAGATGTAACTTTACAAACCTAAGCTGTGCTGCCATGTTCTGTTTAGAGAGAAGAGGCTTTCTCCTGCAACCCTCCCAAACAAGCCATACTTGTTCAGTCTTTTTCTAACCGTACTGTCATGAACTTTAACATTTAACATGCTAACTGAGGCCTGGAGAGTCTGAGATGTAGCTCTTAGGTTTTTTTGCAGCTTCTCTGATCATTACACAGTCTGACCTTGGGGTGAACTTGCTGGGACGTCCACTCCTGGGAAGATTGGCTACTGGCTTGAATGTTTTCCACTTTTGAATAATCTTTCTCTCTGTAGAATGATGGACTACAAACGATTTGCAAATGGCCTTATAACTCTTCACAGATTGATGGGCAGCAACAATTGCTTCTCTCAGATCATCGCTGATGTCTTTCCTCCTTGGCATTGTGTTAACACAAATTTACCTCATTTTAAGACCTATTAGGGACTAGACGTTTTTTTTTGTCCTGATAAATAAAACTTCAGAGGGTATACTTTCAATTTTTTCAATTATTTTTCTATTTTTTGGTTTAGCATCACAAACAGAAATACATCCACCACCTTCAGTTTTCATTACCATAGTCCAGCTCTGTGGCAGGCCACTTCGTACTAGTCCAGAAGTATGGAGTCTGTTAAAACACGTGACATTTTTTCCTATTTTTAAAATCAAGATCAATGTTAAGACGGTTTATGAAAAAGTGGCAACAGAGAGTAGCAGATGGATGAGGGATTACTGGAGAATGTGGGCTAATGGAGTAAGTTTAAAAAAGGAAGACAAACTGTAACAGAGAATGTGACAGTTTAAAAAGACATGTGGAAGAAGGGTGTTTTTTAACACACGGGTAGAACAAACATACTGTGGAAGGGCTAATCGTCTGACCTGGAAGCGGTAGGGCGTCTCATCAGGCCGTAACACGAGGGACCGTGGTTCTTTGAGAGGGTAAATGTATCCGTATCGCACCAGCATGGCGCCAAGGTGCAGAGCCTCTGTTAAACACCAAAGGAGAAGTCTCAAACTTATAACTGGCCTGCCTTTCAGAGGTGAAACACCCCAGATCTAATTAACTCCCCGCATCAAATTAGCCTCCTATCATCTGCACTAAACGTTAAACATTATATGTGTTATGAGACGGCAGATTTCTGTTCATTACTGTACCATGAGTGATTACATGTGGCAGAGATACTAACTTTATTAGAGCTAAAGCTCTGAAACTGAGCTGATTCTGGGACATGGTTATAACTGGAAAAGTGCTTTTCTATCAAACACACACCCGCTCTCTTAAATCAAAGCTTTATTCCGTTGATGAAACACCTCATCAATCTTCCGTCTCTCATTTGTTAAAGTGCCTCACTTGCTTGACTGACAGCTCCCCTAAAAAATAAAAAATAAATAAAAAAGCTGTGTGTTCCATAAGCTCTTTGCTGACTAACTCCACTCTCTCCACCTTGGGTCCACACTGAGTCAATAGGGGCCAAAGAGCTTCTATTTTTCAGTTTTTTTTTCCAACCTCTAATTTAACTCAGGCGTGTTAATATCCCCTGAGCTGAGGACCTCCAGAGGGATACTAATCAAACACGCATCATCAGGTGACTTAATCAAACCAGGTCCCTCTGGGGCTCAGCCCCATTCCTGATTACTGGAAACACCAACCCCCTATTACACACGTAATTCCCTGCCACATCACCAGAGAAAACACCATATCCTGGCAACACATGCGCCAGACAATAACAGCAGTCTTATAACACACACGGCACTCACCTTCCTCACAGATGTTGTACTTTTGGAGCAACCATGTAATTATATCATGACCTGTGAAACAGCAGAAGACGACAAATAATTCAGAGGAAAAGTAGAGTAAGTCCCTCCTTTCCTCTGCAAAGCACACACAGCATTCACTGGAACTTTCTGCTGTATTATGTATGACTGCTGGGACAAACACAAGCTGCTAACTGTGAGTCCATACGTGCACGTGGATTCTGGTGCACGCTGGCATGAAACGGATGCACACACACCTGTCATAGCGTGTGGAATAACGGTGATGAGGAGCCTCTGGTTTCTCATCTTCATCCCCATGTCAGGGTCTTGCATGGCCACAATCACTTTCTCCATCTGTCGCGGGGAGGCGCACAGATGCGCGCACATACAGACACAAGCATGCATGTTGACACAATAATGAAGACGCACGCGCTTATGTTTAAGTCTGAAGTTGATATAAACGGTGCTCAAAACTACAGTATGTCCATATATGTGTGCTAATTTGTTTTAATTTATGAGCACATTCCAAATATGTTGGATATTCTCGGACTGGTTGCATCTACAATATAATGTTTTACAATATAAAACCAACATCTCAGAATAACGGCCTCTTACCTTCAGAAAGCAGACCATTTGCTCCCGGTGCCAACCCCCTTTAGCCATGGTGTTGATGGTCATCTTGCGGGCTGCTTGCCAAGCAGTGCCTGGGATCACCCGATGGGACCGTAAAGTGCAAAACACCGAAGTGCTGCCGGGAGCGCGCAGCAGCGAGAGTGCACAACCCGTCTCCCTTTTTATCCGAACGGTGCTGTGCCTGGCGGGGGCGCGCCTGTGAGTAGTTTAAGGATTACAGTGCACCACAGGGATTTTCATCATGTCAGTTAATGTTTGATATTTTTAAACGCGACAAGTGTCTGACAAAGCCACCGAGAGCGAAAATAAATATAAAACCGACAAAAAATATATTGTTGTCCAAAACAATGTCAATGTCACTTCTTCTAAGCATTTTTTCTGATATTCCAGTGTTTACTTATCAAGGAGAAAGAAAAAAAACGAGGCTACGTACAACGTTGCAACGATATTACCACTTCGAGGAAATGTTTTGTTTTCCTGTTTGGAAATTCAGAGATAAACGCGTTTTTTATTCATTTTAAAATTCTGACGTGAATGTAATGTCTATTAGGCTGAGCTACAACGCTAACCCGACTGTTAACGAATAAAAAATGCGTTTAAAAATGTACCCGTTAGCTTTAAAACGGTACGGTTCATGAACCTCAGAAAAGACCCCAACTCATGAGATGAACAAGCGTCTGACACATAACAGATAATTTAGCAAATAACCCATTTTAAACAGTGTCTTTTGGGCACTTTGTTACAACAGGCTGTCTCAAAGGCAAACTTTTTGTTCCTATTTATTTTGTGCCTAAGAAAGTGCTACAGATAACCCAGTTTGACAGTTTTTTGCAGCAGTAGGATTATTTCCACTACTCGCTGAAAGCTTGGCATATTTTAGTGTATCCATTAATAATTCGAGAAAAGTGGACAAGTAGAGGACAAAAGGAAGAAGTCAGGCATAAAAAAGGGGGGGTGGGGGGACTACAGCAGATTAAGAGTATCTATAAATCACGTCTTTCAGGAATAGGAACAAATCCAGCAAAAACCAGACTACTGAAAAAAAAGTACTGTTCACTGAAGCCTCATCAGAAATGGTCTCCATGGAAGGTTGTCTGTGCAGAGCTTTGCCAAATGACACAAGAAGTGGACTGAAAATCAGTGCCAACAGGTCTTATGGAGGGATATGTCTTCCCCAGAGCCCGGACCTCAACATTACTGAAGCAGTGTGGGATCATCCTCACAGAGAAGAGAACAAAAGGCAGCCAACATCCAAAGAAGAGCTTTGGGATGTCCTTCAAGAAGCCTGGAGAACTATTGCTGAAGACTACTTGACAGAAATGACAGATAGCTTGTCTCAGAGGGTTCAGGCTGTGTTGAAGCATGGAGGTGCTCATACCAAATACTGACTTTCAAGCTCGTTAGAATTGGACAAAATTCCTAATTTCATGGTAATATACAGTATAAAGAAGTACGGGGGGACTTGGAACTTTTGCCCAGTGCTGTATACAAATGTATAAATATGACTACTTGTCACTGATCAAAATGAGTCAGTATATAGACTTTTCTTTGACATTGCGTTAGAATAAGATTTTCATTTTATCTTTTTTAATACATATGGACAAAATGGGAGATAATCACAACCAAAGAGAATATGCTGTGATGCGCATGCAGCACATTTACTTCAACAGTACTATATATTTAAGAGGAAAGCGTCCCTGTGTTTTTTTTTTGTTGTTTTTTTTTCAGCCACAGAAAATAGCAAAACATCTATTACTTGCAAGAAATATTTTACATAAAAGCAAGACATGATGACTATGATGCAGAGAGAATATCTCACAGGAACAGAATGCAGAAACACATTGGACTGTGGCAAAAGGACACACAAAAAAAGTTCATCCCAATTCCTCTATTTGGCCAAATCACATGGCTCTACTCTCCATTTTGCATGGATAAGTAGTTGGTAATCTTTTTGGAATAAAGAAATAGTGGTCATAGAAAAGGCCACCAATGCCCCAGAATGGCTAAATGATCATTCCAAAAAAAGCACTTTATCCAGTCAAGGGTCAAGGCAAAGTGGTAAGACAAAGGAGAAGAATTAGAATGGGTGGAATCAGAGGACTCCAGAAAATGTTAGTATTGCAACTTTTGGGGCGGAAACTGTTGTAAAACCTCAAAATACCTCAACATTATTAAAGCAGTGTGGGATCGTCTTGACCAACATCCAAAGAAGAGCTCTGGAGAGCTATTCCTGAAAATGGCAAGAAAGTTTGTCTCAGAGGGTTCAAGCTGTGAAGAATAAATGGGCTCATACCAAATACAGACTTCCAGTTCATGCTTGTTTGAATTACACAACTGTGTTTCCATTTATGTTTGAACCTGTAAATTGCTGCATCCATTTCCCTTTTTTCTGGCAATATAATAAAGGACTACGGTCTGGCCTTTTATACAATATTGAAGATGTGAATTTTGTGAGCAAACAGACACAATGGAATATTAGTTTATTTTTTCATTAGCTTGCTGTCTTTATCCCTCCTCCTTACCAGCTGGTGGCGGTAAGGAAGGAGCAATATCCCGACTGTTGGGCAAATAGTGTTGTTTGCCAAAGGCCGAGGAAGAAGATACAACAATAGCAGCAGCAGAAGAAGAAGTAGTGCCTCTGTCGTCAGTTTGAACAACTATTCTCTCGTCTCGTCTTCATTTTTTTCATATTTAGTGAATTAAGGACCCTTGGACGAGGTATGAGCTTTAACTGTGTTTACTAATGTTTCAGGGATGGTTAACGCACGTTAGCTTTGTGACGTACATGAAAAAAGTCACTACATCTGACATTGCTAACGCTAGCTGTAGCAGGATGGAGACCAACTGACTCACTGTTGAGCTTATCACCACAGGCGCCGACCTTAACTTTAAAACTAGGCTTTAAAACGATTTTAACAATTTTATCATCCTCATTTTGTAGCTGGACATGCGCACAAAGATGATTAATGTATCGTTGTATAACAGCTCGATGTGCTCCGTTCGTCTAACTTCCCTTTTGGTAGCATATAAGACATCATTTCCAGGCTTAACAACGATAAATCTACAATATTTTTACCCATGTTGCATCTTTTATTTAATTAATTGCTGTTGAAATAACCTGCTGGCACACCAGTGTCACTCATGGCACCCTGGATCTATCAGCGCACGCTTTTAAAAGTATGTAGTAAAGGTTTTGTAAAGATATTTTATATTGGACTTATTTTTTAATGGTTTCTGTCAGGTTGTGATGGGTGACATTCGTCAGTCATTGCTGCCTCGGGATGTGCTTAGTGCTGCTAAGGAGTTGCTGTACCACCTGGACATTTACATCTGTAACCTGGTGCAGTCTGGGAGGCAGCCTCCTCAAGTGGACTCAAAAACCCTGGAGCTGGTCGAGGAGTTCATTCTGCACGCACCCAAGGACAGAAATGCCTCAACCAGAGTACGCCATGATTACAAAATCCTTATAGTCAAATATAACTACGTAATCACACAGATATGGAGAGCCAATCGTTTTTGTCTTGTGTATCCTTTCAGAGGATGAGCGCTCTCCAGGAGCTACAGCTGTTGGAGATCATGTGCAGCTGTTTTCAGGAGCAGAGTCGAGACACTGTCCGTCAGCTTATGTTCTCCGCCCTCTTCAGTCTCCAGGGAAACCAGGCAGATGAAAGTCGCATGGCGCTGCTGGGCAA
This sequence comes from Leuresthes tenuis, assembly GCF_036924035.1. NCBI lineage: Eukaryota > Metazoa > Chordata > Actinopteri > Atheriniformes > Atherinopsidae > Leuresthes > Leuresthes tenuis. The sequence goes on along the minus strand of NW_027325368.1, from coordinate 22,736,636 downwards.
GCTCATTTCCATGGCAATTGCTATGGGCAGGGTTCCAATCTTGGAGTGTGCTGCCCTTTGGTTACAGGTGAGGATCAAAAAGGCATTAGTGTGTTCTCACTGTCAACAGCTGTACTGATTGTGACCTACGGTTGTGTTTGTGATGTGCAGAGGACACATCGTGTGTACTGCGTACGCCTGGCGCAGGTGCTGGTAGACGATTACTGCAGTATGGTACCAGGCTCTGTGCCCACATTACAGAATATCCACAGCGCCAGCCCACGCTTCTGCTGCCAGTTTATTACTGCTGTCACCACCCTCTATGACCTCTCTTCGGGTAATTTGGGATAACACAAAACTACAAAACATATGAATGACTGAACTTCCATAAAATGCGATGAGGTGCCAACAGCATCTTTGTGCTTTCAGAGGAGCTCACCCCTCCACTAGAGCTCCTTCAGATGATTGTGTCATGGATCCAAGAGGACCCCCGCCTAGTTCTGATCACCTTCCTGAACACGCCCCTCTCTGGCAGCCAGCCAATCAGCTCTTTAGATGTCACACCACTAGGGGGGTTGGTACGCTGGTGCATTAAAGCGCCGCTGGCCTACAAGAAGGACAAGAAGCAGGCGCTGACCAGTGGAAGCTCTCAGAGTGAACTAGAAGCAGGTCCTCTCTTCTCAGCACTCCATTTAAGTGTCCTACAGGTGCGTGTGTAGTCACAGGTGGTACATTTATGGAGCACAAAACCCTCCAGCACGCAAAGGGAAGGTTAACAAGCTGTTTTGTTCTTCTTCTGCCATATGTAGGTCTTCATGCTTTTGCCTGCCATCCTCAATGAGAAGGGGCTTTTTGGTCGCCTGGCGCTGCTTCAGATGGAGTCCTTGGCCCCGCTGACATCTGACCTTTCCAGACTTTTGGACCAAACTGACAAACACACACACACATCATCCACCGAAGCGCATGTATCATCCCAGCTGGCACTCGACCGGTTGGCACAGGCCCTGCAGGTGGCTTTGGCCAGTGGAGCCCTACTCTGCTCGAGAGGTACGAGTGTGGAAGGATACGAGTGGTACAAAAAGTTGAGGACAAGGACAAGTGGGGGAAGGAAAGGAAATAGGAGTTGGATTTTAGATAAAATTCTTGCCCTTCCACAGGCAGCATGAGCATTTCACAGCAGGCTGTTTGTTTTTTTTATGATAGTTTTCTGCAGTTTTGGGCTTAAGATGGCATTAATAAGGCTTTGAAATCACATTTGAACATCAGTTTACAAACTTTGTAAAACAAGATTCTTCTTGCAATTGAAGACCACCTGCATCCTGGAAACGCTCATCCTGTCGTCCATCTTGAAAAATTGATCCTCCTTCAGTACATGAAGCGGGGTAAAAGGTCGGGTTTAAAAAGTCTTTTTTTGATCCAGGAAGGTTTTTTGGTGGAATTGGTGGCATGAGCTGGCGATGTTCTTTAATTTAGCACAAGATATACTGGCTAATGCTGTGTGAGGAAAAAGTGGCTTGCCGTCCTACAATTGTTTGATTCTCAACATTAAAAGAAATGCTCACTCATCATCATGCACTTACACTTAATACAAATCATATAAATAAATATGAGGACAGAGGGTGACTGCGAGCAACCGTTCTGAATGTGACAACTACACAGTTCACTTTTCTGACCTCTTATTTCAAAAGAACAGCTGCAGTGATGAAGTTGTATTTTCCACGTTAGCCTGTTTCCATTCAGTAGGAAAGAGTGAAGCAAGTCTGAAGCTATAGTTTGGAAAGTTCCAAGAAAGAAATGCGAATCAGACACTTTTCCATTAATTGCTTTAAAGTGAATAAACTGGGCGGAGTTGTGCCGCCAGAGGACGGTGGTGCACGCTGCGTTGCTTGTGGTTATAATTCAGTAGAAGAAGTGGTTGTTGAACTGGAAAAAAAACTTCAGTGAAGAAAAAAATACGATGACAACGGCAAAAATTCAGAGAAAGCTCTGAATATATCCAGATAATGTCTGGGATATTATCAAATCAAATCAAACCGGAAGGTTCTGGTCAGTCACATAAGTTTAATGTTTGCTGGTGGTGAGTCACACCATTTTAATTTGCCAAGTCAGACGCGAGTCACTAAGTTGTTTCCATTCCACCTTAATGCACATAAACCTCAAACCAAGGGTATAAATTCTTTTGGGTTTTTGTAGATTTTAAATATTTTTTTTCCCCATTTAACATTTTCTTATTCACATCTTCTAAAACCGCCCGGCTATTTATACAGATTGCATGGAGCGTGAACTGCAGCAGTGACCTTATCTGCCATATGATCGGAGGAATCGGACGGGTGACGGCACTGTCCAAACTTTACTCCACGATTTTACCCCGAGACAGTTAGCTGCCATGTTGCTCGTTACACAACCACCGCACGCATGCCATTCCAATTCAATTATGGCCACATGTATAAAGATTATTGTTTTATGCGTTTTGTCCAAACTCGTGCAAATGTCACATGCACGCCGTGTCTTTCACAGACATGTCTGAGTGAAGCGCGAGGAACGATAACTGAGGTGTGATCGGTGTCTGATCGCTTTAACGGCTTGAGGAAGGCGTTCGTTTATGTACCACGTGTCTGAAAAGCGACTGAAACCTTTGATGTTTTGTATTCCTCCTTTCCTGTAGCCCTGCAGAGGCATGTACGCAGGTCCAGCTTTCAGCTTTTCCATTGCTCGTCTCATTATGCTGTAGCACGGAAGTGCTCATAACACTTGGTTTTGTCTTTCCAGACGACCTGAGAGCCATCTGTTCCCGCCTTCCTCACAACAAGTAAGAGCTAATGAAAGTGGAACTTTTATTTTATCCAGAATCCCGCGCTGTACTTTGTGGTTTTAGTTTAAAAATGATACGAGTGAACTATCTTGCAATCTGCTGCCTCATAAGGAGAGCAGCTCTTACTGTGACGTCATCTACTCTGTATTTTGGGTTGGTTAAAAAAAACAACAACTTTCAGTCGTAGCAGTTTTTTAATGAGTGTACTTTAATATTTCCCAGTCATGAGTCCAAACGTGATATTTTTGTGTCTTTGCGTTTCCAGTCTGCTCCAGCTGGTGTTGTCCGGCCCAGTGATGTACTACAACAACATCCACACCCCTCCGCTTGCCTTCAGCCCACACGCTGCTCATTCGCCCATCGCCTCACACCCCACTCTCCCTGCACATCCTGCGCACACTCCACACACACCCCTTGCCACGCATCCCGCCTCTCACGCTCAGTACCCCGCTCAGCCTTTCATGACGGGCATGCCGTTCCCGTTTCGACCCAGCCACTGAAAGGAACCCAGCCCTGTGCGGATGATGAGTAATGAGTGTTGTTGTCTGTTTTGATAGTGTGCATGAATTAGTGAGGCGTTTCTGATGTTGTTAGCAAAATCTGAGAGGTGTATGTTGAATAAATATTTTTTTACTTTACCTATGGTGTAGTTCTTAAGGCTATCCACTGGAGGTCACTGTTGTCCTGTTCGCAGCAGCGAACACCTCAGGTTCACATGTAAGGGCAGGTCTGTGTCTTAGGACTTTTAAGACAAAGAAAAGGACTTGCAAAGAAAACACTTTTGTAGGTTTTATTGTCTTTCATTGTGCTGTAGTCTGATTTTTCTGTGGCATAAGAGTTTAAACTGAATCATTGTCGCTTGAATGAAGCAGACTGTGGGGAGTGGATATCGAGTACAGACGTGTGCAGAAGGGCACCTAACTCAAGGATGAACCAGTGTTGTCTGCAAATAACAGAAAACTTAGCAAAGCGCCAACTGTATCTTTACTGTACCTTTTGGCACTTCGATACAAGAAGCCTGACACAAAGACATTTGTTTCTTTAGTTGCATCTGTGAAAAATGACATTGTCTGACAGACATAAAATCGTATTTTTGCACCAAGAAGGTTATCCCCAAAGAGCTATTTATGGACAACTTGGCATATATCTGCATAGTGTACTCTGCAAAAAGTGTCTGTAAAAAAAATTATATATATATAAATGAAATGAGGAAACCGGACAAGTGGAAGACAAAAGAAGAAGTAGCAGGCCCAAAAAATCTACCAAGAGTATCTGAATGTGATGTGAGACCTGAGAGATGCATCCTCTGCTCACTGAAGCCTCATCAGAAATGGTCTCCATGGAAGGGTGGCTGTCAGGAAGCCATTCTTAAGGAAGGGGAACAGGGAGAAAAGGCTGAGCTATGCTGAATGACGAGGGATGAATCCTCCCTAGAGGCCGGACCTCAACATTATCGAAGCAGTGTGGGATCATCTTGACAGAGAAGAGAACAAAAGGCAGCCAACATCCAAAGAAGAGCTTTGGGTTGTCTTTCAAGAAGCCTGGAGAACTATTCCTGAAGACTGCTTAAAGAAATGACAGAAAGCTTGTCTCAGAGGGTTCAGGCTGTGTTGAAGAATAAAGGAGCTCATACCAAATACTGACCAAGCACACCTGATTCAGATCAATTCATAATTTGCAGGCTTGTGCAGAACTTAACAATATTTTGAAGAGATCCATTTCATCTGAACCAGGTGTGTTGAAGCAGGGAAACATCTAAAACCTGCAGGACAGAGGCCCTCGAGGACCGACTTTGGACATATCTGCTTTAGAGTTATACACTCCGTGTTGATGCCTTTTATGCTGCATTTCCACATATGCATGCACATGTTTCAGTAAACCGCAGCACCTGTTTTCTTGGCAGTATGAATAACTTAGGTGTGGCTCTTGCAAATACATTTTTCGGGAGAAAATTACGCAGTTATGATCTGTAAGCGTTGCCCCACTTATCACCAGAGGCAACGTGACTCATGATGAAAATCAAATTGACAGATATTCAAAATTGCATCACTAAAGGATGTCACGGTCTTTTTGAGCCAATCCCTTTAAGCATAGGACTATACCTGTTTTGAAACAGATAACACCCCCCAGCAAGACCCCGGCTGTGCTCATATGGGATGGAAATTGCATCATGCAGAGTTCTCAGCAGACCAGCAGCAATAGCTGCTTTATACTTCCTCATTTCAACACAATACCGTGAGGTTTTGGGAAAAACTAGAAAAGAAAAGGTAGTTTAGATTGTCATGCATGAATGATCTACCTTTTCTTTTCTGTCCTTACTTCCTTCTGACAAACTTAAACAGAGGCTGGTGAGGAAGTACATTTCTTAAAATGCCTTTCTGTGTTGTTGCTGCGCTGAGTCTTTTCTGCTTCCTTTTCTATTTTGAACTTGGAATGTCTTATGTGTTATCCTCTAATATCTTACTGAGCACATCCTGGAACATCTGTGTAAGTTTTGGATGTGCTTCAGCTTTCCATCACATTGTCTCTCACGAGCACAGTGACAACTGCTGAAGGCTGATTGTAATTTACAGAGGTTTCCTCCCTGCATGGTGGGTGGGACAGCGATATGGATATCTTTTCTCAGAAAGTTGTTGGGCCCGTTAAGGTGACACATAGAGATACTACTCAAGTGAAAAGGCGGGATCTGAGAGAGCGCCTGTGGGCGCCTGAGGCTGTGAGGGTGTTTTTATGAATCATATAACTGTCAGTATTTGTTAAAAGTATTCAGAATGAACACTTTAAAACTTTTCCTCTCCACCTAACAGTTGTATTTATTCAAAGATCATGAGTGGGTTGCTGTATCTTATTTTGTTGCCCACAGCATCTTTTGCGTAGCTGTCTAATGATTCCACCAAACCTTAGTTGACCTTCAGTCAGCATATCACATCAACACAGATGCAAGTTGGAGCTTTCATTTGTGCTCACTGACAGTACATGAAGCAGATTTTCCTTGGGTGTCGGAGAAAATCTTGGTTTGTCTTGGTTAAGTTTAGCCTTGCAGGTGTGTGTCTGTGTGTGGTGGTGTGTCAATGTAAGCAGCTGCCCTCCCCACCATCCCACCCGAAGGCCAAACACTAAATCTGACTCCCTTAGTTCTCCAAACTAAACATAAACCACATGTGTGACCTTTAATTCTAAGTTAATTTGGTTAGAATTAAACCTCATCAGTCATTAACAAAAGTCAATCTTTACTGAAATTCACCATAAGTTTTCATTTTTTTATGCCAAAATATTATATAACTGTTATATTATAACAGTTACCTAAAATTCATTTCTACACAAATTGGTCATCTTAATAACTCCTGAACTTACACCCCTCTTAAAAAAGAAGGGAACCGCAGAAGCCGGATCCTTTGTTTAATTCACAGGTACGTATTTTAAGAAATCTTGAAAGAAAGTGGCACTCTACTAGGACAAATTTTACTTAACCTCGAAAGATAGTATAATAATAACTTATATTATTATCAGCTTTAAAAGAGGAGAGCAAGAACAATCCCAGATTTTCTTTTCTGTGCTGTAGCCAGACAGACGAGCAGTCACAGCTCTGTTGAGCCATGTATTCCTTTAACTCTCAGTAGTAATGGCCTAATATAAGAGAGCAGTGAGCTTACCTTTATGTGAACTGTCAAACTGAACTGAACTGAACTGAAGCTTTTTTTAAAAACGTAATACAAAATCAAAATATGGGCATCGATGTGTCTAATACAAACAAGTCACTGTAGATTAGAGAGTAAATAACAGCATTTGGACAGTGAGTCAGTGATTGTACTTGTTTTGTTATCTATTTTTTGGGGTGTGTGGGAGGTACGAGAGGCCTTTACTCGACGGGTAGACAGAAGAGATGGCAGAGAGTGGGGAAAGACATGCACCCAAGGGCCCAGATCAGGACTCGATCCCAGGCCAGCTGCACTGAGGAACTACAGCCTCTGTATATGGGACACCTGCCCAACAGTTTAAAATGTCTCAGCATCAGCACTACAATATGTGATATCACAAATTAATATTATTCATAGTAGAACTTTGTAGTCCAATAAATAATAAATAATAATAATGAGAAAAAAAAACAACCTCATCAACCCTCATTCAAGGTGACTCTGTCCTTCTAAACGAAAGCAGCCTGGTGTTGGTGAACTCAGGGAGGAAATCATGCTTCAAGTGCAAAGCCTGAAGCCAGTTCATGCAAGAAAGATCACATACTTTAAGCTCTTCTCCTCTGCAGTGAGGTTTTGCTTAGCTACAGTGAAGGTGTTAAACCTGTCCAATTCCACTTCCTCTATCGTAAAGGCCACAACAGCGTGAAAGTCACCTGCTGTGAAAACATCGCCCTGTGAGAAGAAGACAAAAATGAAAAGCAAAACTCTTTCGCGTTGCTTTTAGCAATGTAAAAGACTGTTACTGAAAATGGCACAATTATCTTGGCTTGTTTAGTCATTTCCTACAACACAAGACTTTATGAATAAAAAACCATAATTGCAGCTGTGGCTTCTGTGGGACCACCCTCATTAGCTTTCCTCAAACACAGGATCACTGCTGCTGCACACATCCTGCCAAACCTGAGCTCATAATTGACTTTACCTCAGAGAGAGTCAGACCCGAGTGTGGACACAAAACACTTGTTAGAGAGATTCTGTGGTGCTGTGAGAAACAAAGGACATTTCTTTCTCATAAGAGGGCTGAACTTTTCAGAGAAGCTGACACGAGGGTGAGGTTCATCATTAACGGTCTGACTTTAGCTGTTCTTGGTTTTATGTTGTGATGAATAAAAGCTCCCCGATTCACAGCTGTGCTCATTATTTGTATTCTTTTTTACATCAAGACACATGTTTAAGAAAGGGAAACTGCTCCGGCCATACTAGCAGCAATTTACCAGGTAATAACTATCAGGTTGACAATTGTAACACATGAGCATGCTAATGAGTTAGCGAATCTTAATAGAAAATGCTCAAATTGATGAAAAATCTTTTTGGTTTTGCCACAAAGTAATGGACAAATGCTTAATGAAGTGACTACCAAAGTTATTACTTTGTACAACTCTTAGTATTGGTCACGAATGTTATGGCAATGCATGACTGTCAAGTTCTTTCATCATTTTTAAAAAAAAAAAAGCTAACCTGTAACAGGTACATAAAATCTTTCTAACGTAGCTTTTGCTCATTTTTGTGCAGCGTCACCACTTTTCATGAAATGGCCATGAAACAAGGTGATGAGTCAGCATTTGGAGGTTGGAGCAATTTAGTGATGGCAATGTGCGAGATCAACAAGTCGAATAACTGAGTTCAACCCGTCTCAACCACCGACTTCTTTAAAACTACACTGGATTACTGGCTGCCGAGTCTCGCCCTCTTCACTATGACACACAAAACTTGTTGGACTTATGAACCAGGTATCCTACTGAAATGCATTACTTTGAAAGTTGTGCTGGATGGCATGAAAAAAAGACACAGAATTCGTGTTTATCAGTACACAAATAGCAACAGACTGAATCTATGTTCATTAGGGACGTCGCCACAATCTACATAATCCAATAGAACTGTTCTTCTGTAGTCTACCTTTATCTACCTATAAAGTATTCTTTGAGTGCAATTGTCACATTTGTGTAACATGAATTATGTTTGATCTTGACTGCATCATATTCAGAGGTATGTCTCCTATCCTGCCCCAAAGATGCCAAAAACTGTGCATTAGAGAGCTGTTTTGGCAGAGCTCTTATGGTCAGTTGCATTACACTCTGCACATTTATCTTTCACTTCTGTGGATTGTTATTAATGTCTAAGTGCAACTTTTCATGGCAATCCGTTTTAAATCTGTCCAGATACGTGTAATCTCTGGCCTCCCTGCAGCCTAACCACAAGAGTACCTGCAATGGGATTTACAGATATTTACTTGTAAAAAAGCAGGAACCATGCGAGGGAAACATTTAATACTATCTATGAATGAAAACACACATCATGTGCTTTTGACTCTGGACCACAACTGACTATCAAAAGATTCTGTTAAAAAGGAACGATGCTTGCTCACAAGAGGATGCCTTCCTCAGGGAGAGAAGTTAAGTTAAATTGCACAAGGTTGTTTCTTGGTGATTTCAGAATAGCGGTTTGAGGTACTGTGTTTCTTGGCAGGTTCCTGAAAAGTCTAGATTTTTCCAACGACAGTGCAGAACTTGCTACCTTGTGGTGTTATTCTTTTCAGAGAAAACATTTCCGCCGCTGCTTTTGCACAGTTGGAGAATTATTATGGTGCCATGGGTGGCACGCACAAATACTGAGGGAACACGTGCGCTCGCTGTCCTGCTCACTCCAAACATGTGGGACAATTCAGTCATACAACATAGGCTACGGAGCACTGTTCCTTAACAACAGTCTGATCACAACGGATGATCAAGTAATGATTCCACAGAAAATAAGTGACCATTAAATCTACTCTGGCCCACAGTCTCCTTGGTATCTTTACATTCTTGGCCTTCAGCTTCATGAAACTGCAACAACTACTTCCCATAAAAAACGCTGTTGAACTTTCAGAGCACTAAATCCTTGAATGTGAGGCCACGGCTTCCAAGAGTGCTCAGGAAAAAATCTCGGCCATTTTTTTGTTCGGCAGGAGATAAACAGTAGTGCGATTTGAGGTACTAACATGCGTGTTTCTTGTTGTGGACACACAAAAAAAAAACCCACACCAGCTCCACTTGTGCATCTCTTGACATTTCAAAGTCGTTGTGACACAAAATGTAAGTGAAAATTGTGGCGTGGGAACATTATGAAAGACCTGAGGTGGCATCAACCAATCACTGGTTCCCACAAAGTGCACGTTAGAGCCAGCCATAAACATGTAATTACTGCAGTCATACCAAAAGACCAATTATAGGGACAGTCACATTATCTAACAAAGGCTGTTTGAGTTCAATAATCAATAATTAGAAGTCATGGTAGACTAACATGATTGCTTAGCTCTGGTCATGTGAAAAAGAAAGTACACCCTTCTCCGAAGCACATCAGCACAAAATAATGATAAAAAAAAAAAAAAAATCATCAGGTTCCTACCAAAGTAAAAATGAGGTCAACTCAACCTCAGATGAACAACAGCATATGACGTAGTCCATTGTGTCATTATTTATTTAAAGAAATCTACAACCACCATGTTTAGCAGCAGAAACTTGAAGTGATCATTATCAGCCTCTCATGTTGTTGTGGAGGAATATTGGCCCATCTTTCTTTACCGTGTTGCATCAGTTCATCGAGGTATGGACACATTTGTTTCAATGCAGTTCTCTCAGGGTTCGACCACAGCATTTTAATCATGTAGAGGTTGAATGGACCATCACCGCTGACTCTAGAATTTTCACGGTATGTGGTGTGAGAAGGGAGGACCCAGACGCGGATTTCAAAGTAAAACTCGATTTATTTAGAAACAAAAAAGGCACAAGGAACCAAGAACCAAGGACGCGGCTGAGCCGGATATCAAAACTTAACTGTGAAAAAATAACTAAACAAGACAAGATAAAACGAGACCATGGATGAATAAACAAGACTGTGAATTAATTAAACAAAAAAGACAAGACTGTGGTGCAAAAACCTGACCTGACAAGACTGAACAAACGTGGTGTGAACATGAAGGAAAGGTGAGGATTTCGCAATGGCTGTGAATAAACCTGGAAACTAAATACTGTGGGGAGGTGATTGGTGACGAAGTGCAGCTCTAGAACAGAAACACGTGACTTGAGTGAAACTAAGTGACAGGGGAAAAAAACAAGAAAATAAACCAAGAACCTGAAAACAGAACAAAACAAAACTCAAAACGTGACAAGAATACTTTGGTACACAGAGGAGTTCATGGTGGACTCAATGACTGCAAGGTGTCCAGGTCCTGTGGCTGCAGAACAAGCCCAGATCATCAGCCCTCCTCCACCGTGCTTGACAGTTGGTATGAGGTGTTTGTGCTGATATGCTGTGTTTGGTTTTCTCCAAACGTGCTGCTGTGCATTATGACCAAACATCTCCACTTTGGTCTGATCTGTCCAAAGGACATTGTTCCAGAAGTCTTGTGGTTTGTTCAGATGTAACTTTTCAAACCTAAGCTGTGCTGCCATGTTGTTTCAGAGAGAAGAGGCTTTCTCCTGCAACCCTCCCAAACAAGTCGTACTTGTTCAGTCTTTTTCTAACTGTGTTGTCTTGAACTTTAACATCTAATATGCTAACTGAGGCCTGGAGAGTCTGAGATGTAGCTCTTGAGTTTTTCACAGTTTCTCTGAACATTGCACAGTCTGACCTTGGGGTTAACTTCTGGGACGTCCACTCCTGGGAAGACTGCCAACTGTCTCGAATGTTTTCCACTTGTGAATAATCTTTCTCTATGTAGAATGCTGGACTCTAATTTACTTGGAAATGTCCTTGCGATCCTTCCCAGGCTGACAGGCAGCAATAATTGCTTCTCTAAGATCACTGTTGATGTTCTTTCCCTCTTGGCATTACGCTAAAACGTCTCCTTTTGTAGAGGTCCTCACACTTGATGATAATCAGTTAATCAAGTGTACTTGATTAGCAGCGCCTGCTTTCTACCCTCCTGATTCCCATGGAAGCAGTAAGAGTGAACTTTTAACACACTGCTTCTGCTTTTAATCTCATTTCCATTCAGTAAATAACGACACAGTGCAGTGTTGTATTATATATGTGCATATATATATATATATATATATATATATATATATATATATATATATGTATATATGTATATGCAGGAAATGGTTTTAAGGCAGAACATGATTTTTTTATGAGTGAACATTCAGAAAGAGGGTGAACTGTCGTCCTTAGATGAATATAACATTAAAAAAAAGAACTGTTTCCTAAGATTTACTAATAATTTACCACCAGTGGCGACTTCACTGCCGCTGCCCACCACTAATGACCAATCACAGGAGCTGTTGATTTGTCAGCCCTGTCTCTGTGAACATAACGGTGAGTTATATAACATCCAAACAATTAGTTTTAGCCCGTATTCTAACTGCTGGCATGTGAATTGTGTGTTTTGCTGTAAAGTGAAAGCCAATCGAACCACCTCTTTCTTTGCACTTATTTACCATTTGTTTGCTTCAGTAACAAAGTGAAGACGACTGCAGAAATTGGCATTACAAATCTCAAACTGTATAACACTGCTCCATATTAATTCTGGCCATAGGCAGCGACTTGATCTCTTGAACTGAACAAGTAGTAAAAATAGTCCCAGACAACTTAACTGGAAAAAAAAAATCTGTGAGTCTGACTAAGTCAGCACATACAAGTGGACCAAACTAAACATGCGTGTACTTTCTTTCCATTGCCAGAGCTGAGATTTTCACAGCTGCAGCGAGACTTGCACACTGTGGGGTTGAAAGAGGTCGAAGTCCTGGCACATGGCAGTATGTTTGTTTCATTTCAAGGGGAACAGTCTATGGAAGACGCCAATTTGTCTGTGACCCACAAGGAGTCATTCAATGTAATCCATTGCTTAGAAAAAACACAATTTACATTTATTTTGTAAGGAAAAATGAGTGGAACAAGTAGTTAAATTTACATGATTAAATAAAAGAGGCACGACTAAATTGTAAAACAGGTCACTGTAAAAGCTCTTAATTCAAGGTTTATCTTCAGTTGAATTAAGTATTGTTAACAAACTGTGGTTATGGTATTAAAGTAAGTATAAAATATTGATTATGAGGCAGAAATGCCTCTTTTAATAATATTCTCATACACTATCACAGAATTATTGCCTGTGGCTTAATTTGTAAATGGCAGTTTTAATGTTGTCCAAGTAGAGCTCATTTTTAACTATTTTGTACTTTTTTTGCACAAGACTTTTTCTGCACAAGACCATAAATTCCTCATGTGTGTTAGCAAGAATCACCACAGAAGAAATCTCCGAAATAAGCATTGACCCTGCCACTGAAGGTGACCTCATTTCAACTTTCTTGTTGTCCTTTTTGCAGTAACCTTTAGTTTTAGAGTTAACATTATGCGCTGCCTTGTCTAATCTTTTACTGACCTCACAGTGTCTTATACTTCATTTAGAATCTGTTTAACTGTGTGAAATGTGACAAATCTTCCCGTTAACGCAGAAATAAACTCCCAACAAACGAAAAGCACATTCACACAGTAAGATCGAGAGAGATCTCGCGATGACGGGGCGTGGCTTACGCTCCGCTCGTCCAATCCGTGGAATAAAACTTGGAGCAGCGTGGTCTCAAGGACACGGGCCGTCTGACGTGATAGCAGGGACGCAGTAGTAAAGGGCTCCTCGTGCCAAACGCTGTCACAGAAGAAGTCATAAGGCTTGAGCTGTACTGAAGAGAAGGTGAGCTTTTTCTTTCTTTTTGAATGAACAGTCCGACCGAGTTGCTGGAGTGTTGTTCTGAAGTCGGCTTAATTAACTCCTAAATAACTCCAACTCAGCAACTGTCTTAAGCCTCGTGTTTCTTCGGAGAGGGTAGTAGTAATTTCCAATATCATTTTCTTCTAATGACCTTTTAACTCTGACGGTGAACAAAATAGCAGACCTCGTTTCTATAATATGTTTGAAAAAAATGGAAAAAAATAAAATAAATAATACGGTTACGGTTACGGTAGCGTCACCTCTCACAGACTGTTGCTTCACGGAGCGAAGGAGTTGAAATAGTAACGATGCTGGTTGTCACGCTGTCAATGCGGCAGGGACGCCATGACAAGGAAAGCCGGTAGTCACGTTCAACAATCCCCCGCATAATGGCATTGAGCTTTGCGGGTGAAAAATTCAGCCAGTTTCTGTAAGTGACCCCCTCGCCCCCCTCACACACTGACAGCGGGTAGAAGCTGCCCCTGACCTTGACAGACAGCTCTTTACAGCGACATTTAACTAGACGGCTTTTTTTTTTTAATGAAGTAACGCTCTCGTAACAGCTGGAAATGACTCACAGATGTATATTACTACTTTATGAAACTGTAGTGTGAACGCTGTTTTTCATAATGGTTATAGCTTTTGTTCTTTTAAAAAAAACAACATTTACCCTAAAAGAGGGGTTAATAATTGTCTGTTATTCGTGCCACAAATGTTTAATATGTTCCAGAAATGGATGAATGAAATCTAGTTCCATCTGGTGGGGCAAGTGACCTATGTCACTTGTATGATTTAAGAAAAAGAAGAGAAGAAAAAACTGCAATAAGCTGACCTAAGATCATTACGCAGCCTCAGTAAAAGCGCACAGAAGAGCATCCCCTGTTGCTCCTAATGTCCACTGTTCAGAATGTGCTGCTGATTTTAAAATACTTATGCAGGCCTTTAGAAATGAGATTTAGCCGTCTGTGTCTTACTTTCCCATGCGCTACTTTGAGCTTTTCCCCAGTGTGTGACTCTCACATGATTTGTGGCTGCACAATGACTCCTATGCACCCTCGTTTACCCCCCACCCCCCGTCTCTTTTGGTCTGACACTTCATATTTCTACCTTCCTCTGTCTTTTTTAGTATTTTTGTTTTCGTAGCTCTGATTAAGACTACTTTGTATTTAGTTTCGAGTAATAAAGTCCTCATCAATCCAAACGATATATTTGACATTACTCTCTCCCTCTGCTCCTGCAGTTTGGCTGCTGTGTTTTGGGTGCTGTTAAAACAATTACGGCACCGTTGCATTGTTATGTGTTGCGTGCGTATCTGCAGTTAAAGTCCCACCACTGCTTAGATGAGGTGCCTCCAGGAAGAGCTCATGGGTGTAGCTTCTCATCAAGGCTCCGGCGGCAGCAGGAAGCAAACGGCTTTTATCAGTCAGTAATCAATTTCTGTGCCTCTTCTTGGAATGAAGAAGCGCCGTGCGTTTGAGATACCAGGTGTTACCCCCCCCCCCCCTTCAGCTCTATGACGGCTGCTGCAGTGCTAGGCAATTAAGGATTTTGCAGAAACAGCCTAAGGTATTCATAATCACTAATAAAGTCCTTTAGGAGCGTTTGCTGTGCACACACAGGTAAACACTATTATTAGGTCTGCTGCTGATGCATTTGAGGTGGCATTTATCCAGTGCAGATAATTTTGAACTCTTCATGCTCTAAATGACCCTTGAGAGCAGTTCACAGGGGTGTTGTTGTAATGTTGGAACAGAAGTCTGCTTAATACAGCTCGATGAACCTATTTATGAAGAAAAGATGACATTTTACCCCTCCCGTATGTTTTCTTTTTTCCTTTCATTAATGAGGCTTTGATGATGTTGCCTTTGAAACATTGACCACATTCCTTGTGGTTGAACTCTTGCATGTTTTTTTTTTTCTTTTACGATAATGTGTGACATGTAATCGCTCTGCCTTTTATATCAGAGAAGAAACGGATTTGATAACGGGCAAGACTGGCTGGCGGCACCACATCTTTTATTTTAAAAACCTTGACCATAAGAGTCCAAACACAACCTCCTGTCAAAGCTCAGGGGACCACGCTGCTCGTCCTGCCACTTCAAAGAAGGGCGTGACTCCACTTTGCTCTCACTATCTGTCCTGCACACACGTGCCTTAACATTCTTGAATGAATGTGCAGGAAATTTATTGCCTCTTGGCAGTCACAGTAGTTGGGTTATTTGTTCAATAGTATTTGTGAGACTGCGTATGCATTCTCCTTTTTTGTTCTGTTTTATAATGTTAATATCCATAGATTTCAACATCTAAAAGAGTACTTGGCTAATCTGATTAAAGTATTAGCTCTGCTAAGGTTTGGTATGTTAGGTATGTAAGATTATAGACGTGGCTCTGCCCAACTTACAGAGCAATTAGCTTTACACTGCGACTAATCCTCGCCTCTTACCACTTTCCAAAACCCACGTCAGTCAGCCTTAAAGTTGTGATATCATGCAAGCCTTGAACAAGGAAACAGAGGCTGCTCATTCTGTGTCTTTCCAGCTTGGTGAGGTTGTGTGTCACCCCCCCCCCCCCGATCCTCACCTCACCTCCACGGGTTGTTGAAGTCCAGGATGTCTGCTGCCAAACAAGTTCCAAACTTAGCTGCACTTTACAATGCCAAGAATAGCCAGAGCATTTTCAGAGTTTTTGGGGGTTTTTTTTGGCCTTGTCCTCCTTTGCTTTGTTGAGTGGTGCTTGAAATAAAAGGTCGAGCGTTTTATCTATGTGCTTTTAGGAGCATTCCGCTAGAGTTCATCAGAGTCGTGCTTCGGTTTTGTGTTCACATTGGCATTCGACCTCACAAGCCCTCCTTACCGTGTCCAGCTGGGGATCTCTTGGCTGTTCCATGAAGTTTTTGGGATTAACGGGCAGTTGCAACGTACGTCTCACCCAGAAAGAGTGGCGTCAAATTGCAGCAGAGAGGTTTTGCTTAAACAAAGAAGTGTTTTCAGTTGTTTAGTGCAAAGTTCAGTCACTGTGGCAATGGTTTAACCTTTGGTCATATACTTCACGCTTAAGGCGGCGGATGAAAGATGTGGTATTGACCCACTATAGGTTTGATAAGATGAGGGTTGTTAAAGAGATTTTAGGGTGTTTTTTTTCATCTTTTTCTGAGGCTCAGCCATGACGGTCATCGGTCAAATCGTTCCGTTTGCTCTCTACAGCTGGGATTGTAGTCGGTTAAGCAATGCCTGCCTGTCATATCTGGGCACCTCTGGGGAAAAAATGCACAAATGTTTGAAATGCCGGCCTCGTTTAGAATAATTCCAAATATCATTCGTTTTTGGGCCTCTGTGAACAAAAATCGGAAAAAGGCACTTTGCATTGCTTCATTTCACATCCCTTTGCACAAAGCGGTGCAAGAAAAACCTTTTGTGTCGAAATGTTGCATGTTGGGTAACTTCCCAGAAGGACTCGGACGTCTCGGCAGCAGAACTATTGCCACCTTTTGTTTGCACACCTGCAGTGCAGAGGAGCTCAGATTTGTGAAGCAAAGTGTGTGTGAATCAGCACCAGGTGTAGTGCACTTGCGAAAGTTCCCAGAGCAACAAAGATGTTTGGAGCATGATAAGCTGATCTTGTTTAGACGACGTGACTGCTGCAGCCCTCAGCCAGTAATGAATAAACAGCAGTGGAAGGTCATGAAGCCAGTGAATGGTGTCAAATAGCAGCGAGTCATTAAAAATAGACTCAGTGGTCAGAAAGTCTATATTCTCCTTTTTTTCACTTTAATTTTGTACCCGTGCTTGTCTTCTAGAGTAGAAATAGTTCTTTGTGCATGATAATGTTAGATTTGTGCCGTTCAAACAGTGGACCCATCCTTTGCTGACGCACCATACAGAACAGACCTCCCTCCTGAGGACGATCACATGCCTGGCTCTAATTCCACTTGCTGTGGATTACAGTATGTAAGAATATATACAGAAGACTTAAATTTCCTCTCTTGTTCCCGTGTAAAACTGAAACCTTGCTTTGTTTGGCGAAAGATTTTGAGCTGGGGCTTGTGGGAAGTTGGTTCCTCTGCCGGTGATTGAGTTCACATCAAGGTAGGGAGTCGCTGTACGCTGGGCTTTTGTGCCGTGAGACAGTCCTGCCTTTCAAGTTAGCAGCTTAGGAAACCCCATGGATGTTTTGACAAGAGGTGGGACAGGTTCTACGGACACCGTGTCATTCCCACAATTGAACAGAAATGCGGTACTCGCTGTAATCCAACTAGGATTTCTTGAGACTGAAATGTTCAGTGTTTGTAGACTCAATGTGTCTGTTTAAAAGTCTGCACTGTACAAGTGAGCTTTTTGTTTCATGCTTTGTCTGCTTCTGTTTTTATTTTAGAATCCTGTGAACCAGCCATGGACCAGGCAAGGTCGACGATATCTAAAATTGTAAGCACTGAAACCCCAAAAGAAGCTGTTATCAAGGTTTTCTCCCTCCTCTTCTGAGATAACAATGCAACATTATCATTTCTTTTTTATTTCTTTTGAAATAATCAAAAACATTTTTTTCTTCTACAGTTTTTACAAGTTGTTGTCCCTAAAGTTAATTATCCAGTTATTGTCTAACAAATGTCTGTCGGGTATTTTCTATAAAGCTCAGCAGAAACGGGAAGTGGGTTTTTTTGTAGCAGATCTTCTGAGTTGTTGCATTTTAGCTCATCTTCCATCCTCAATTTTGGTCCACAGAAAGCAACACCTGTTATTTTCGATCTACTCAACTATCACAGGGGATTTTCTGGCTCCAGATGAGTAAAAATAAGGTTTTGCTTTTCTAAACCATCTGTCTCGTGCACAGGCCCAGAGGGTTAACCTCAGATTGTCAGGTATCCTTCATTAACATACTCTGTTCATACCAGAATAGGTTAAATAAGTTGAGTGGGCCTGAGAGGAAAAACTGAGCCTGAATTGGTTTTGGTCACAAAAGGGAAAGAAACTAAAAGGGAACTTTCTTGTTGTGTAATTTCTCCAGCCCACAGCTTTTTTTCTCTCTGTAATAAACACAGTTTATTGAAACTTTGACACGGGTAACAGAATCAAGTTCCTAAATTGGGTGCTTAGGTAAGCGATGAGACCTTTTTTCTGTTCTCCTTATCCCTGCACGGCTCTGTTTTCACTAGTTCAATGGGGAGCCACACTCCTACACGCGATTCAACTTGACGCAGAACATGGAGGGCGACAACAGCCAGGTGGAGATGAAGCTGTCCTCCGACATGGACGAGGAGGTCGGGGTCAACGGCGTAGGAGACCACCTCAGTCACAACTCCCACCGCAAACCCTACATGGCTGAAAAGCTCGGCCGCACGCCCAAGAACCTCTGCCTCGTTGCTGCCACTGTCCTCCTCATCTTCATCATCGGTACGAGGAAGGTGTTGAATTAAGAAGCTGTTTCTTGTGTATTTTCCTCAGGGATCAGTCTCGGGGCCACCGTATATGTCGTTTTAGTGGTAGGCTGTAAGACTGGAAGAGGCTGAGTTCTCTTGGAGCTACATTTAGCCAGCAGGCAGGAACTCTGGTTTCATGTTAATAAAGTGTGCTTTTGGTCATCAGAGAAATGTAGCGCCGCTGGAACCGTGTCTTTGTCAGTCTCCTCTCTGTTGATAAGCTGCTGTTGCGTAAAGGAAGAGTAACTCCTGTTTCTCAGGAGATGTAAAGGGCAGATCCTGAACACTGTTTAATGCAGTCATGGCTGGTCAGAGTAGTGTTCCAGTGCTGACTGTTGTTTTTGCTCTAACCTGATACTTTTGTCCCTTTGAGTCTGTGTCCTCCAGGCTTTCAGTAACGTTTCCGTCTCTCTCTTCTGCCCACTGACATTTTCAGGATACTTGATTGGCTACATGGTTCATCGAAAAAAGGAGTCGTCTCCCGTCTGTGCGGCCTCTTTTCTCCCCTCTGAACCCATTGTTGCTCATGAGACCGGCGCTGCCCCTCTCATGAACTGGGATGATGTCAAAATACTTCTCACTAAGAAATTCACTGCTGCCACGTTAGAAACTGCTCTCAGGTTATTGGAAAAGCCCACTTCTTCCCTTTAAAACACTTCCTTCATCACTTGCAGTGGAAGTGTATCATATTTTTTCTTTTTCTAATGTTCCGTCACAGTGACTTTTCCAAAGTTGATCACCGGGCTGGTTCTCCTGGTGATGAAGCGCTGGGGAACAAGGTGCTCCAGAGGTTTAAGGAATATGGCTTGAAGACTTGGACTGATGAGCACTTTGTGAAGGTTCAGGACCCCCCAGCGTCTGGCTTCAACAGAGTCGTTTACAAGAACCAGTCAGAGGAGCGTTCAAAGGGTTTCCTGTCTTACAGCGACAACGGATCAGTGACGGTTAGCGACAAGCTAAATAGTGAAAGAAAGTGTGAAAATAAATTGGAGGAAAGTGTTCTGGAATGAGTTTGTTTTGTGTCCAGGGTGCAGTGCTGTACGCCCACTACGGACAGGAGAGTGAATTCAGGGTGCTGAAGGACAAGAACATTAACATGAACGGGAGAGTCATGCTGGTCAGAGCTGGAAAGATCAGCTTTGCTGAGAAGGTGGGTGGTTTCTGTAATTTATAGGGGAAAATAAAAAAGTGTTTCCGTTTCCCTGAATCACTCAACTATTTGATTTTTAATGGAGAACTTAATTTCTGCTTACAGGTAGCCAACGCTGCCCAAATGAACGCCTCCGCTGTGTTGATCTACCCAGAGTCTTCTATCGGAGATGACACTGACTTATATGGACATGTGAGTGAGGACAAATTAAAGGCCTGATGTTACATGATGAAACCGTAGAAAGGAGCATTGTCCATAAACGGTCCTAGCTATCGTCTTTGCTTTAATATTTACGGTGTCACATCTAAAATGAACCTCTTAGACCACCATTTGGTGTCTGAATGGATGCAAAAAGCAGTCAGTAGGGCGTTTATTAGCTCCCGCTAATACTGAAGCGCCCTCTGCTGAATCTGAAGGCAAACTTCTGCAGACTGGGGAGAATTTAATTTGTGTGCACCATCAGTAAAATGGCCTAAATGACAATAGCTGCATTTAGTTTTATAGTGATTGTTTTGGGGGATAATGCTATATATTTGGCTTACAGTAACTGAAAATATCTATCAGGGAAGAAATAAAGTTGAGTAAAGCCTGATTGTTAAAGGCACTGTATGGAGAAGAGGTAACATCATGTTTAAAAGCATCATGTAGAAGTTCATTAAGGTGTTGCTAATGATTTTCTTCAATATGGAGTTTTGAAGGTTTCAGATTGGTGTGAAAGCAAAGTATTCCAAATCTAATGGTCGAGCTTCCTCTGTGGATGTTCCACAGGTCCACATGGGTTCTGGTGATCCCTACACCCCTGGCTTCCCCTCCTTCAACCACACCCAGTTTCCTCCGGTGCAGTCTTCAGGCCTGCCAAAGATCCTGGCTCAGACCATCACAAAAGGCGCAGCAATGAAAATTCTGAAGTAAGGCTCACACAAAAAATCTTCTCTGAACCTCTAATATTTCTATAGCGCTGCGATAAAGATTACATTTGTGTTGGTGTTAATGTTGTTTGTCTGCATTCCACAGAGAGCTGGAGGGGCAGAGTCTGTCTGAAACCTGGAATGTTTACCACAAATTAGGAGATGAGAAGGACACCGTTACTGTGGAGGTCAACAACGTTCTCACTGAGAAGAAGGTCCATAATGTGTTTGGGGTCATCAAAGGCTTTGTGGATTCAGGTACAATGGAGTGCTACTTAAACAAGAGAGAAATGAGTGTGGGCGAGTATAAATGCTGTGAGTGATGATCGTGCCGCCTTTATTCAGACCGATATGTGGTTATCGGGGCCCAGAGGGACGCTTGGGGCCCAGGCTTTGCTGCATCAACCGTTGGCACCAGCGTCCTCGTTGAGCTGGCACGCTCCATCTCAGGCATGGTGGAGAATGGTGAGTCGGATGATTTATTTATTTATTTTTAATGTGAACTTATAAAAAATCTTGCATTATATTGTTTATATTTATAGTCTGGATGTGCGTGTGGGATCAGATCCTGCCTAATGTGCAGTATATCAGGCAGGAGCTGAAGGAAGCTGTGCTGGATTGGAGCTGGAGTCTTAACTTGGGACCAGTTATTTTTGTTTTGACTTCCAAAGTTCTGGCTGCATAGCAGAGACCAAACCAGCTGAAGTACTACCACATTTATTATAAAAATAAAAACCTCCATAGCCAGGGTTCGGCCAAATAGTCTGTTTGGCAGAGGAACCTTGCTAACCGAGTTAGTGGCAGCCGAGATGAGAGCTGAATTCTGTCAATGCTTAAAAGATGGCTAAAGATGAAGTGTGTATAAAGCACCTTTTCAGACCATTTACTGAACATTTGTAGTTTCAGAGCTGCAGACACGCATCATGCCTTAGTGTAAGTGTGCTGTTGTCTGTTCCTACGTCCTTGCTCCTGTTGGACACCCAACGACCGTTTTAGCGTTTACAATTTAATGAGAGTAAAGTTATTTTAAACATTGAAGTTTGACATCTGCTTTTCATGCACTTTGACAGATGGATTCAAGCCAAGGAGGAGCATTGTGTTTGCCAGCTGGAGCGCTGGGGAATACGGGAGCGTTGGCGCCACCGAGTGGTTGGAGGTAAAAGCTCAACAAATTCCTGAACATTACTCCATTTTCCCTTTGAGTAACAATAATGTCAAATCTTTGTACCTTTTCCTCGTTACTCAGTTGAATGTTTTGTTCACTTGCATATGCAGGGTTATTTGTCTTCTCTGGGCACGAAAGCCTTCTCCTACATCAACCTGGATGGCATTGTAACAGGTACTTATGGTTCTCTCGTGGTTCTTTGATTCTTTTGACACACAAACTACATTTGAAAACAAGGATGTTACAGAGTAACTTTCTGAATAAGATTTTTATTTTTTTTATGCCTTCTTTTTCAGGTCGGAATGGATTTAAAGTAGCAGCCAGTCCTTTGATGCACAGCCTGATTGAGAACGTTCTGAAAGAGGTACAGTAAATCCTCAGATTTGTCTGGAGAACACCCACGTGTCCGTTTTGTTGTTGAATGTTTCACAACATCGCCGTTGAGTCACTTTAACGCGACTGTTTTTTCCACAGGTGAAAGACAAGGATGGATCTCTCTATAAACAGTTTGTAAAGAGCAGCTGGGAGTCAGATGTGTAAGTCAGTTGATTCCTTTAAATTTACACTGTCCAGGCAGCGTTTTATGCATTTCAGTGACATCATTTGTAGCACATCCCCAGGTTTACGTGTAGGCTACTTTTCTTCTTTTGTTCCCCTTCTAATCTTTCCCTCTCCCTGTGTTTATTTTTAAGGCTGGAGCCTATGAAGTTGGAAAATGCTGCCTATCCTTTCCTTGCCTTTACTGGTATTCCCTCAGTGTCTTTTAGATTCACAGCTAGTAATTCAGTAAGTATTTCCTCTTTCCTACAAGTTAAGTCAGTCTTTTGCTGAAGCATTTGCAACTTCAGCTGATCGCTGCTTTGTACACCATGCGATGGTGTCATGTTTTCTTCATCTAATACAGCATTTGGCTCCACTTTTTTCCTCTCAGGAGGACTACCCATACTTTGGCACGATGCTGGACACCCGAGAGAAACTGAACACTGCCACGTCCGGCCAGGTTCCTCAGCTAGCTGAAAAAGCGGGTCGGTTCGCAGGTCACATAGTGCTGAGGCTGGTCCACGACCATCTGCTGCAGATGGACCTGAAGAAGTACGACAACATTTTACGTACTCAAGTAGCCAAGATCAACAGAAAAGTCAATTTGCTTCAGGCGGTGAGTGTCCAGTAGTGAAGAGAATAAATATATATATATTTTTTTTTAACCATGTTCAATGTGTATTTCCTCATTGTTTTGTACAATGACTGCAAACTTGCTCGTCCGTTTGGTTTGGTTTGGTTTGGTTTATTAAGAAGACTAAATTACCCACGTGGTGTGCATCTAGATGCAGCCCCAGCTGTTTCCTGAAGCTCTGACGGTGCGGTGGCTGATCATGGCCCACGGCTCCTACAGCCGCGCCTCTAGCAGCCTGGCAGCAGACATCCTGAACAGCGACCTGGAGGACATTGAGATGTGTCGCATCATCAACGACCGCATCATGACGGTAAGACCTCTAAAGCTCGGAACACTTTTGATGTTTCCCGGATCAGCTCGTAACATGTTGCAGTCTGTCGACCTCCACATTCAGGGTTGTTGCCTTTATTGCTGCTGTTTGTTGTGGTTAAGATGCCACTGACTCCCAGTTTTATGCTGATTTATTATATTGCTTATTCATATGCAGTAAATTGTAGTGAGAGTGTTCCCTGAAGAGTATTCAAAGGACTTGCATATTTCTCATATTTTGCCTGAAAGGGCTCCGACTTGTTTGCTTGGTGGGAGATTTTAAACCTTTCCCTCTTGTGTGTCTTGCAGGTGGAAAGGAACTTCCTGTCGCCCTACATTTCTCCCAGAGACAGTCCATTCCGCCACATCCTGCTGGGCTCCGGCTCCCACACCCTCAAAGCTCTGTCCAACCACCTGGACGCTCTCAAGTTGAAACAACCCGAGGCCGACGCCGACCTGTTCCGCAACCAGTTTGCCCTGGCGACCTGGACCATTCAGGGCTGCGCCAACTCGCTAGCAGGAGACATCTGGTCTCTGGATAATGAAATCTAGAACAAACGCACAAAAAGCCACTTCCCCTCATCGCGCCCTTGTTGGCGACAGCTGCACAGCGTTTTAAACTGATTTTAGGAAATGAGAAAAGATTTGGCTTTTCTAAATTTATACCCATGGTATCTACCCCGTTAGGTGATTTTCATTTAGTTGAGCTGTTTCATCGTTTTGACTAAAGCCAAACATTAAGAAGCCTTCAGTCTTAGTGGAAAAACGTTAATTTGAGCGTGAGGCTTGAATACTTCGGTGCTAATAATGACTTCCTTAAATGGCCCGTGTGACATGACAGGAAACCTTGAGTTGGTGTTACCTTCTGAATGAGCTGAATATATTCACATATGTTTTTTTTTTTTTCTTTTTTTTTCAATATACTATCAGGTCAAAATCGGTTATCGGCTCGGTCTGCCAGCTCAGATATGAATATTACTTTAAAAAAAAGAAAAAGAAGGGCAGTTTCATAAGCAACTGACTTTGTTTACTGTCATGGAAAACTATAGAAAACGCCTTGTTATGCCCGCTGCTGCTGGAGCTTAATGTTCAAACCCGAGTCGGCAGCTATAATTTCACACTGTGCTGGATTCCACAACGCAGCTCATCAGTTTCACATGGTGCTGAAAGGGGCTGGAGATGATTTAACAGTCTTACAGCTGCTACGGCGCCAAAGAAGTACACGAATCTTCTAAGAAAAGTTATATGCAAGAACCAATCCGAATCTGTGTCAGCCTTCCAAAAAAGCAAGGGGCGAGATCTCAAACGCGTGGCACTGAAACAGAATCCGTACGTCTATTTATTGTGTTATTTATTTATCAGTGGCAGGGTTCACTATAAATAGTTTTTTTTTTTTTTTATTGCCTTTTATATATAAAATAAAAAAAAAAAGATATAATTATCGGGAGCAGTGCCTTCCATAATTATGACAGTTATACTGTCGAAATGACAAAAGCAGCATCTGCTAAAAGAAGTGTACATGAAGACTGACGGCCGGGACCGAACACAGCTATCGGGCACAATTTCTTCTTTTCTTTTTTTTTTTTTTTAAAATGTCTTCTACTGAACTGACACTGGAGTCACCTGACAAACACCTGGACGGCTCCGGGCCTTCGGTCCATGTACACTTCTCGTCCTGACAACATTATCGGAAGCAGCGTCTTCCATAATGTGGAGAAGAAGGTAGTTTTTGCCTACCAGTGTGTGTCTGTATCGGAGGCAGTGCCCTCCATATTTCACTGTAGGGGTGGATGTTTTTATTATCGGGAACAGTGTTTCCCATAATGTGTATATATAGTTCATAGCTGCGCAACGCACATGTCGCTCACTTCGCTGCGCCTTCTCTCGTACCGTCTCAGCTTATCTCTGTAGTTTGCTCTGAGGGAAATATGGCCTGAAGTTCTGCTCTCGAAGAAGCTGACGCACGGGGGTTGTTAATCAAACCCTCGCCTCACGGGCTTCCTTTTCTTTGCTGCATCCGGAAATAAGAAATATTTTGTTTTAAAGACAAAAGCTCGTTACAGATATGTTTGGAGGTGGTTGTGGTTACAACAAGCAGGATCAATATTTCCATAAACCATCACTTTTTTTTCCCCCCATTATAGTTTGTTATAGATTGTTATACATGTTCCCATGTGTTCATTCTTTCAGATTTCCTAGTGCCTTTGTTTTCTGACTTCTGCATTATAGAGCTGAGTTTCTACATGCAACACTTGATGAGGTTTCGAAAGATGGAGGAGAAAAAAAAGACTTTCCTGTTTTGTTTTCTTTCTGTTATCAGCTAAAATTTTAAGTTACTGGAGTGAAAGCCTGTTAAAATGAGTTACCTTTTTAGATGTTATAAAGGAATTAAAAGTCTGTGTAATTGTGATTTAGAATCACAGTCCGACACCATCACTCTGTTTTCACCTGGGGAAAAATGCAATGCAATTCCTCTGAAGTAAAGTGCGACTTTGAAATGATTAAGTCCTTTTAGGAATATTTGAAATGATCTATGAAGCATGAGTTGGTCTGCTGAGCGATGATGATGCACCTGCAGAAAATGACCCATCAGGCTCAACTGGCTCAAGAAAAGTGATCTGTTTTATTTTGTATTTACAAGATAAAGAATGTTTGGAATTTGTTAAAGTAAATGTGCTTTATCTCCCCTCCATCTGTATGGAAGTTGGCTTCGCTTTACATTTTTGTCGCTGCAATAAAACGGACGCATCAAATCAGTTTCTCTGCTTATTTCACCTTGCTTTATAATTTCCTTATTATTGCACAGAGTTATACAGACTCGTGCATTCAGAAGCTCTTCGTTTTTATATTCCACTTACTTTGTTAGTCGATGAGGTGAAGGGTCTAAGGCAGGGATGTCAAACTCCGGTCCTCAAGGGCTGCTGTCCTGCAGGTTTTAGATATTTCCCTGCTCCAACACACCTGATTGAGATCAATGCCTCATTAGCTGGTTTGTGCAGAATATAACAATCTTTTGAAGAGATTCAATTAATCTGAATCAGGTGCGTTGAAGCAGGGAAGAATCTAAAACCTACAGGACAGCGGCCCTCGAAGACCGGAGTTTGACATCCCTGGTCTAAAGTGTAGAGAAAGCCGTAGTGACAGGTTTTGATCAGATGGTGGCGATCGAGTACTTTTATTCCAATCCACAAAAGTGAGGCCATTAGTGATGGGAAAGACTGGATTTATTCACAAGGATGATTAAAACCTGATAATTTTTCCTATCAAACGATTCTTGTAAAACATATCTAAGAACCCAGGTTTTTGTGAGGTGGACTATTCCACCATAAAGTTGACTAATTTTTAGTCGTATGACAGTTGTCTTCTACTATCTCTTCTGGGCTTTTTGTTTTATTTTCCAAGGAGCGGTGGGAAGTCCATTGTTCTTCTGTTTTTTGTAAGGGTGGTTAAAAATTATAGGTTTGCATATACTCCAACCCGAAGTAAATTCCTTTTACAAAAGCTGCATCCAGCGTTTTCAGTCAGAAATTAGTTTTAGAAAAAATTGTGGCATGTTCCTTTAAGAGTGGGCTGACAGCCTGAATGTGTATCAGAGATATGTGAAAATGGAAGAGTTCTCACTTCTGTACTGATTCCACGGTTTTAAAAAAAATATTAACATTCGTACCTGAAGGACGACAAACGTTTATCGCTATTATATAGATCAAAGGATATTTGAAAAAAAAATGTTGAAGCACACACACAACATATCACGGGGGCATTTAACTCCCAATACTCACCACACCATGACATACAAATTTTTCTTAAAAACAACATCCTAACTCTATTTTAAAGTTTAAACATTTGTATACACTACTTCAGTGTGTAGAAAGAACAACTCAGGCAGAGTGCTTTTGTTTCTTCTTACTTCTGTCCTTCCTAATTGCTTACTGGAAAAATAGTCCATCATTCAAAGCATCTGGAATTGTAACCTTATTGTTAGTAAAAAAAAAACAGTATAAGCCGAATTCAACAATCGTGTAAACAAATGCTCACACAACAGCCCACGTGGTTTCACTTACAGGAGTGACCTATCCTCTTCCCAGTCAACACAGACGATCTTTGTATTGTACAAAGACGGCAAAGAACGGACGCCAGCAGCAGCCTAAGCACTCAAACTCCGACTGTTTTCGGACAGAGTTGTTGAGCAAGTGAACCATAACACGGTGCAAACTTTACTCTGCTATTTTTTTTTCCAAGTCTTGGACAGCGGAACTTCAAACCTCGGAGATGTCAGGACTTGTTAACTCGTAACCGGTTTGTTGTAACGAAAATAACACACCGGAACAGAAGGTGACAGCAAGTGACTGGGGGCTGAGATTGACAGGTAGGAGCGCTCATTGAAACGATGTGCGTTTAAGTCAGACAACGTAGTTTAACCTGACACGCATTTCCCACTCGAATATGCTAACTTTTCAGTTGAAAGCAAACGACAAAATGCCAGCTTTTTTTTAACCGTCTTGAGTTTGAACAGAAATGATAGCGCGTGTCGGAGGCGGCGTGGCGGGAAGGTGGCAGCAGGTGAGAGCCGCTGTCGCTGCCTCCGCTGCGGGACGCCGCTGCACTTCCACAACAGCTTCCCAAACACAACTTAACCCCAACTCGGTTTGAAGATGGTTACATGTGAAAGTGAAGTTCAGCTCAGGTGCGTCAGCGCGCCAGTGTACAGGGTGAACTGTAATTGCACAACTTGACTTAATTAATTAAACTTAAAGTGGCCTTTCCGACGGTTGACATGTTGCAGTAATAAATGCAACAAACGGTTAATTTCGTGGCGGCTAAAGTCCGGTTAGCTGCCTCACCCGCTAAGAGGCGAACCGTTGAAGTGAGGAGTCGGATTTAGGTGTGCAACCGGGGCTGCGAAAACTAAGATGCTGAAGCGGGTTCTTGTGAGTGTGACCAGTTTAACTCGTTGACACTGTCCACGCTGTGACTGAGATGAGGCTGTTGGGACGGATGAGGCGTGATTGACCAGCAGAAGAAGAGTCGGAGGGACAGTGTATCCGAACGCATCAATGCAGCTCCAGGGTGATCCGCCTCACGAGGAAACTCTTTAGGAACTTCATTCAGTAAATTAGATTCCTTTTAACCAGATTAGCCAACCTTTTCTGTTGCCCCCTCTCCTCCTCCTCCTCCTCTCTCCCTCCCACACACCTCCCTGCACCCCATCCGTCATTATCTCTGCTCCCCACGCACTCCCGTCTCATTACACCTGCCAGCTCGCCTTCACAGCTGCAGTTATCTCCACATCTGCGAGTGGCGTTTATAGTTTTATGCGTGGCATTACGTAACCCATCTGCACATAACTGTCTCTTTATTGGTACAATTGATTTTAATGGTCGCCAGTGTTTGGCAGTAAAATCGGGCTGACCCACTGTCATCTCACAGGACAGAGTCCAGGCCGGCAGGGTGTCGGTGAACGCTGCATTCCTCATTTGGGGTTTATTTGATTTAATGATCTGTGAGTCGTGCTTTATGTGATTAAAGCAGGGGGACAACCTTATATTTACTGTAAAGCCCCTGAGTCCACCCTTCCTGCTCCCACAGCAATGAAGAGGACAAGAAGCAGCCAGGTGCTGCTGATCAGATGTACTTGATCATTTCATCATCATCAGGTGACATCACCAATGACCGGAGAAGCAGCTGTTCCTGTCCATCAATCTGGGAACGGTTATGAGGCCATTTCCAAAGAATCTGGAGTCCATCATCCTGCAGTGAGGAAGACTATTCATAAGTGTAAAAAGTCCAAGACAGTTATAAGCCCAAACACCTCATTCCAACTGTATAGCACGGTGGTGGAGGGCTGATGATTTGGGCCTGTTTTGCAGCCACGGGACCCGGGCACCTCGCGGTCCTTCGCTGTTTTCACACACGGGCTGCGGCCCTAACATGAGATCATGGAGAGATGATCTGGAGCAGTGGCTCCAGTGAGAGCTCAAATGTCCTCCACAATTGCTCAGGAATTGCCATGGAGATTTTCCACCCAGCCTCCGGGTTAGTGAAACATCAGTGGTTCACTCCCCACACCTGTGGAAACGTACAGACACACACGGCCGCTCGCCAACACAATCAGGCGCCTCGTCTGTTATCTTCAACATGTTGCTCAGGAAAAAGCGCAGGGACTTCCGCAGTGTAATTCCTGCACCCCGTGCTGCCTCCTGTGCGTTCTGAACAGCCGCTGAGAGAGCGCATCTCCAGCAGAAAGCATCCGTCTGCGCCTTCGAATTGAGAGAGCGTGCACCGTTCTTTTTCTCACGATTGTGTGTTCTGTTTAATGCATGAAATCCTGAATCCCCTTTACATTTGTGAAGCATTATGTTGGGTTTCATGACAAGAACTGAACTTCCTTCAGCAACAACGGCTGCTCAGTGGAGCGGTGGTTTGAGCTCACAGTACGCAGGTGGTGTCAAACCTTCCTCTGTCTCTGATCACATTTCTTTGAAGCTGTGATATGGTTGAGGAGGCGTAGCTTCGGTGACCTCAGTCAGACTTCCCGGTGTGAAACTGCTTCCTCGTGGTGACACTCTGAGGCTGTTCTCACAAAGCTAAGCTGAAGTTCTGTCCTCACCGTTGAGGCTGTGCAGTTTTACAGCACCGTTAGGCAAGCTGCGTGACTTGGTCTGAAACGGAAGCCGAGGTTTATCTGTAGGGAATTCACCACTGCTTCGGAGAGTGAAAATAACATGATACAATCTGACTGGATGTAACAAGGGTCTGTCGTTAACTGCAGATTTAAGCAAATTCAGCTTTGGACAGCAGGTGATCTGAGCAGGATGAAACGATTCTTTAAAACTTTAAAATGAACGAGCATGCACTGCCTGTTTTTTTTTTTTTTTTTTTTTTTTCTAAATTAAAGACAATCTTTTGATCGTTGAAGCATGAAAACTGAAGGGGGGGAACATTAAATTCAAACCACTTTTGTAAAAAAGAAATGCTTCAAAGAGCAACTATTAGTTGCATTATTTGGTTTTGCAAGTTGTTCCTCCATTGAAGTAAAAAAATAAATAAATCCAGCTCTAATCGTATTACACACGGGATGTTCCTTTAATTACTAAACGAGTGGGATGATGCTGACAGTCATATGACATGCGTGTAATTAAACGCATGCACAGTCAGTCATGCTCTGCCGGCTGAGGGCTGACTGGTTTTATGGCTCTGCTCTGCGAGGGTTCAGCACAACCGAAGAACCGGTTGATTTTACAATGGAGCGGACTTTTCAGTCATCATTCAAACATCTGCTGGTTTCAGCCTCTTTAACGGGATGATTGATGGAATATCTGGCTTTTTTAGAGTTTGTCGGACCTTGAAATACTTTTTTTAAGGACAGAGAGAGACTAAGAAAGTTGAAATAGTCTGAAAATTGTATATTTATTTGGTGAGATTTGACACTTTCAGGCTGGCATAAGGTTGCTGTATAAAGTGTATTTTGTTGATATTCAGTCATGCCACGACTGTATAAAGTGCAAGCTAATCAGCCGCCACTCCCATACAAGCTTGTCTCTGTAATCTTGGATGAAAACAAACACTGTAACCAAGTGTAATGATTGTAATCCCTGAAAGAAAATGAAAGAGCCAGGCTCTTCTTCTTGACATGTTATTGCCACCCGGAGATGGAACTATTACAGGTGACTGAGAGACATTAGATGCGTTTAGAGGAAGCTGTCAGTCAGCTGGGCCTGATGCCCAGCGAGCAGTTAGCCGTGCAGGAAGAGCGCCAGATGAGCTCAGTGTTGTGCCACCTTCCTGGACGAGTAGAAAATATTTGAAAACACCCGATGACTCACTGCAGTTTAAGCTGCTTGTGGTCCAAGTCGGTGAGAGAGGATGTTATTTCACTCCACTCCCTCAGAAAGGGTTGCTCTCCTGCGTTGTATCACATGACCTCCTAGTGCAGCTCGCTGCCATGGTAACCCCAGCATCATTATTGTGTAATATAAGCTTGTTGTTGTTATACACTGTATTATGACATCATTCAATTCTCCAGAAGCTGTTTTAAGAGTGATGCAATTTCAAACTTTTTTTTTTTTTAATTTGTCCTCAGCTTTTGGTGAGATGTGCCATGTTGACTTCATCAGTGAGGGGGGGGGGGGGGGGGGGTAGCATCAAAGGCTTCTCTGTTGGCAGTGTAGTACATGAATCAGCAGTGGAAAACACAGGAGCGGCGTCACTGTTATCCAGCCCGACGCGTCCTGGTTCATTCAAAGCTAATTCACAACGACAAAAACCGTTTTATGCGCTGATGTTTTTTAGTACTGGAACACTCGCAGGCGACCCGGTCTGTGTTCTTTCTGCTGTTTATTTCTGTCAGAGTTTAAGTTCTTTCTTTAGAAGAAAAAAAAAACAAGTGAAATGAGAGAAACTCTAATCTTGGAGAAATGAAAGAGTTGGTGGTACTTCAGTCATCTGTATTTCAAGGTTTAAATATGATTTTGAAGCGTTGGAAAGGCTTTTTTTTTTTGATCACTTTGATCAGTGCTGTGAAGCTGTCACTCCAAGATGTTCTCCTGCAGGCGCCTGTCACCCATCCTATTCCAGGAGTTCCTGCACATTAGCTGCCAAATAATATCGCCTGAAGACAGGAAGTGCTCAGACACTGTCGCTCGTTGGAGAGAGGAAAAAGATAGATAAATAAAAGTCAAGTTTTCTGAAAAAAATAATGATTTAATCTTTTCGTGCACAAGATTCCTGTTAAAAATGAAACGGTAAAACTCTTAAATTATAGATTTTTCAGAAGGTTCATGAAGACTCCTCATGAATCTGTTATCCATGCTTTCCCACAGATTTGTCTCATGTGAGCTTGATATGCAAATGCTGCTGGTTTGTTTCAGTTTTCTTTAAAAGTTGAAGCACTTCAGAGGGAAATGGAGTTCTCAGCCATGCCAGCGTCTCTGTGAGGCCACTTAAATGCTTGCTTTGATTTTGTTTGTTTTTTTTTGTTTTTTTGCCAAAAATGTTGCAGGATGAAAAGTTTGCCTGTTCATATTTTGTGCACATACCATTTTACAACATACAAGAGCCACACATCTGCCGATTAGGGCCCGCTGTGACACTCTAACCTCAGTCGGGGTGCATTTGTAGTGTTTTAAGTGGCCTCTGTGCTTGACTGTGTGTGTGTGTGGAGTTTATTTTTGGTCTTTCTCACACACTCTCGGGTCTGGGTGGTGTTTGTGTGTCCTCGTGTGCCAGGGCGGGGGCGGGGGCTGGGGCCACAAACTGCCTGTTGTGTAATAAAAATATCAAATCCGCTGAAATCCGGTGATGTGTGTCTGTCTGTCACGTGTCAGAGGTTTTTATCAATAAACAAAGGAAAAAGAGGGGGCTTGTGCAAATCGTGCGTGTCAATAACTAATCGACAACCCAGCGGCTCTTAAAAGCTGCCAGGCTGTTGGGTGTGTGTGTGTGTGTGTGTGTGTGTGTACAATTCACGTCAGTGAATGTGGTTGATGTGCGTTACTGTGCCGCTGCAGAGCTCCCAGTTCCATACGTGGTCCGTTTTCTCCCAAACAAAGGATCCGTTTGTGGAGCGCTCCCAGGGGGAAAGAATAGCTCGGTGTTTCTCCTTGTTGTGGGCTTCTCCTCTGACACTGAGTTCTGGTGGACACTGGTGGGCGGGCTGTGTGAAATGGATTATATTCATTCATATTGCCTTCTCCTGCAGAGGGCCCCTCAGGCATTCCTACCCAAGCCCCCAGACCTGGCTTGGAATAATGTCAAGTCGATTCCCATCCAGGGCTGGAAGCTGCTTCCGGCAGAACTCCAGCAGTGGTTTTACTCAGCAGATCAGAGTGTGATGTGCTTTTTGAATTGTGGGTTCAGGGTTTATATCAAATGTCTAATACTTGTCCAAAGTGATTGTATTGTAGATTAAATGAATATCAAATTCATTGTTTTGTCAGTGGATGCATAATTTTGCAAAGAGCTTCTGTTTCAGTGCTGTAAATGTAGGATTCTGTTTGCCTTGAAATAAGAAATTCACACCACTTTCTAAAGCAAGGGGCTGAATTTGTACATTTAAAAAATGTCCGCCTGCAGACAGAAGGCCCTGTAACCTGGTGCAGTTATGGAGAAAATGTCAGAGTTATTTATGAGAAAAAACAGAACTGAATCTGCTGATCCGGCCAGAAACCAGATTAATTACAGTTTTCTCATCTCTAGTGTTCGCTCACTTTGGATGGGGCAGACGGGGCTGTCTGTCCGCCTGTCTCATGTATTCATTCCTGCATTTTTCAGGCAGTCCCAGCAGCCGACACCTGGATTCGTGTTCATCGATGGACGGAGATGAAATCATGTGAGCGTGTGCTAACCTTGCAGTGCCATGAACTTGTAGGTCGGCTCACTTCGGTGGACTGGGGGCCTCGACTGCATGCGGCTGAGCTTCTGTCATCAGCCCGACAGGAGCACCTTTAGCTTTCTGTGGCTCACGCGTTGCAGGTATGAAGTTCAGGTGTGCACACACACACACACACACACAGTCTGGTCATACATTGAGTGTATCGGACAGCACATATTTTGTCCGGTGTGGCTGGGTGTGACTGAGTGCTATGCGTGTTTTCCTCATTGTGGACACTGATTAAACACAAGCGCAGGTTTGTGTATGTTTGCGGTCCCGTCTGCGTGTGTGTTAGCAATGCAGACATGAGATCATAGTGAACAGTCACTGTGTTTTTCTCAGAGAAAGGAAGAAAATGCGGAGGATGATGTCATCTGTTA
Source organism: Leuresthes tenuis (assembly GCF_036924035.1). Classification (NCBI taxonomy): domain Eukaryota; kingdom Metazoa; phylum Chordata; class Actinopteri; order Atheriniformes; family Atherinopsidae; genus Leuresthes; species Leuresthes tenuis. The sequence goes on along the minus strand of NW_027325368.1, from coordinate 22,702,597 downwards.
GTTTTTCTCGTGGGTGTGTGAGAATTACACAAAGAAAAGAAAATGTGTTAAAACCCGCCGAGTGTGTTTTTACACATCCACAAGGTGGATGTGGTCGGCCGCTTCCTGTTTTATTAGGCTTGGATTTGTGTGTCTGAAAGGGATTTTGTGGGGTCCCAGATTTGTTTGTCTTCTATTTTTGGGACACTGAATAACAATTCACGAGTGACGAGGGAGAGCAGGAGGGAGAGGGTGACGCCGGTGGCTTTAACAGAAACTCCTTGTTTGTCAGGGCCGAGCACCGGATGCTGGCCAGCCACACACTCCCAAACAGGTGTCTGCAGGCGTCGGAACAAACAGAAACCCAAGTCAAGAGTGTGTTTGGCAGCTCGAGTGGAGTAGGGTTAAAGTGAGGGGAACAGACTGATTTAGCTGTATTTCTTGACTCAAAGTGAGCACGTTCACATGACACAAGAGGAAAAAATCTTGATCCCTGATTGTCAGGAAGTCAGTTCTGACCTTCTGTTATCACATATCGAGTTAAGACAAAGAGCTCAGGTCCAGCCAAGAGCTTCGGGATTTATACAAACCCCATTTTCCAGAAAAGTTTCAAATTTTGCATTTACATTTTATAAAATACTTTATTTATCCCAAAGCAAAATTACAGAGTTGCAGTTAATTTTTTTTAGCAATGACTTTGAGCTTTCAAATGATTAATTGGCTCGGAATCGGATAAAAGTTAAGCAGTGTTGAGAAAGATCAGGATAATTACAGGCAGTTGTTTGGTAAAAGCTGTCTGAAGGTTTGGCATTCAGATGTTATAAGATCATAAAAACTGATGCAAGAGAAAAGGGAGAAAGAAAGCGAGTGGATGGAGGTGAAGCGGGGAAGGGCGGGGGGCTGGCGGGGGGCTCCCAGAATAGCAGCAGCGATCAGTGGCCGTGCTTTTTGTGGAGAGTGCCTCTGAATGCTTGGAGGGCCGTGGGGGCCCAGACTGACAGAGGAGAAGTTGGAGGAAAGGGAGCCTCTGGGAGTCAAAGTGTATATGTGGGTGTGAGAGAGCGTCGTGTTATTTTAACCATGAACTTGCATCCGGCTGTCCCCCCCCCCCGTCGCTCCGGTCAGCAGCCCCTCTACCTGCCCTCCTCCTTTCACCTCGTCTGTCAGCTTTTCTTCATAATCCGCTCTCGTTTTCTGATCCTCCACGCAGATAGACGGGTATTGCATTACTGCCCCCCGTGAGCTTTGGTGCACTGCCTCTCTGTGGGGTGTATTGTATGTTAGCCACGTTGTTAATGCATCGGGTTTCCTGATGGAGGGACCCTGTAATAGATCACCTTGTAGCGCTGGCATCTCACAGCCACAGGCAAGAGGACAAAAGCTCCTGTGAGCTCTGCTTTACATCTGAAAGTTCAGCCTGAGACCTAAGCAGCGCCATTACAGACACGCACCATCTTCCTCACATACCTGCTCGTGCTCTCATATTTCAGCTTTACACCTCAGACAGGATACGGATGAGAGAAAAATCCCGACTAACGCAGGGCTTCTGTTGCACGTCGCATCTCATTTCACAATGCATGTTTCCGTCTTCATCTCTGCCTCGGGAGTCTTCCAGAAATAGGTGAAATCCCACCTGAGCGCTGAAGATTTGGTGATGATAATCTTAAAATTGATTGTACCTTTTTGAAGCATTTTCTACAAACTGCTTTACATGACAGCCGGTGGAAAATATGATCAAATCAAGTATGAGAAGTTCAAACAAGTACAGTACAGCATTAAATATGCAGCTGTGAGAGCTTTGTGTCAAAAGTACGCTGAGAAAAGATTAAAAAGAGGTCAGCGGACAGCTGACCTGATCTCCTCTGGCAGCTCGTTCCACAGGCTGTGACTGCTGAATGCTCTGATCTTCAGCTGCGTCTCAGAAACGCATCGAAGTCCTCCACAAGAGGATTCATCTACGCAGGGGAGGCGAATAAGCAGGCTTGAGGCCTTTTATGAATGAGATAGTGACATAGAAATAAACAGAGGGTGTCAGAGGGTGAGGCGTGTTATCTGTTGTTGCTCTGCTCCATCACACTCGCAGAGGGGACCGGAAGAGCAGCTTACATATTAACCTCACTTGCACAGCACTGTAGAGAGTGATGATGCAATTCTGTTGGCAGGTCCTTGAATGAGCCCACATCACCGCCCACACACTCTCTCACACACACACACACACACACAGCCCTACCTCTTCCTGAACCTAAAGAAAAGCCACTTGTTCTCGGCAGCTACACTGAACATGGAGAGAGAACATCCTAAAATGTTCCGACTTCTAAGGTTTTCGAAAAGTAAAAGTCTTACAACTGGTACAGTATTAGTAACGCTTCAGTCTGAACGAAATGTGACCTGTATATAAATATTTTCTGAAAAATAGAAGCGATTACAGCTCGAGAAGCCGCAGACAGGCTTTATAGAGAATTATTAACATCTCTGTTTTATCATTTCATTTGTTTACGCTCGACTGAGTTTGAAATACAGTGAAATTGTTGACAGTTTCTGTCCATTTTATTATATATATCTATATAAATGTCTTATTTTCAGCTCATTTTGTCTTTAAAGGGACAAATTCCAGATGTAAACAAGGGAAAGTGATTGGACGTGTACACCTGCATACAAAATGCTTTAAATGCTACTTTTCCTTCTCGCTGCCTTACACTGCCCCCGTGTGGTCAGATGAAGTAGTACCTCGGTAGAACCAACAGCTCAGTTTTAGTTCACAGTATTTGTATGAAGTTTGTGTGTTTATCTGGGTCAGTTTCCCTGCAGCATATGGGAACTTAGGGAGCTGATATTAACGAGGCAAGCTTCCAAAATGTTTTGTCTTTAACCAACCCTTGTTTCTTTATATTTTGATTCCAAGCAGTCAGACTTTCTTGTAATCTTTCTGAAGTTGGATTTAGCAATAGGTCTCCAGACTTTCTGAGGGGCTTTCTCAATTTTTCTTTGGACATCGGCTGCTTTTTCACTCATTTTCAGTCCAGTCCTTCTACCTGACCATTTAAAAAAAAATAACAAATTATTTTTATGAATAATTTGTCTGACATAAAATAGTACTTTTTGTACCAACAAAGTGTTTTCCAACGAGCTATTAGCTGAAAACTCAGCATGGCGTGCAGTGTGTCTGAGGAAACTGAACAAGTGGAGGACAAAAGACGAAGGGTCAGGCCAAAACGATCTACAGCAGATGAACAGTATCTGAAAGTGATGTCCTTAAGAAAGATGGGAAAAAAATCCAGCAAAGACCCGAGAGATGCATCTGGAACTTACTACTGCTCACTGAAGCCTCATCAGAAATGGTCTCCATGGAAGGATGGCTGTCAAGAAGCCATTCTTAAGGAAGGGAAACGGGGAGAAAGGCTGAGCTATGCTGAATGACACAAGAAGTGGACTGAAAATCAGTGGCAGCAGGTCTTATGGAGGGATGAATCCTCCCCAGAGGCCTGACCTCAACATTATTGAAGCAGTAGTCATGTTTCCATCCAAAAGTGATTCAAATCATTGGGAAATGCGCATTAAAAGAAATTCGAATCATGTGTGTTTCCATCAAAAGTACTTTGGTGAAAACTACTAACTCGCACAAGTTTTCTAACTCTGAAATGTCATTTATTTCTCAATGCAGTCCATGGTTTATCAACCCCCGGCTACACATTTCCACGCAGAGCTCTGGATATGTGCTGGCATTTCTCTCCTGTTTACTGTCAAGGACAGCGGTTATTTGTTTCTCCTTAATTAAAGTTAAAAACGCCACAACTTCTTCCTCCGTCCACACAAACCTTCCGCTGTCCGCCATGTTTGTTGTCTTGTTAGTGACACAGTTGGGGTGAAAGTGCGCTACGTCAGACTTGATGCGAATCCCTTTGGAATCAACCAAAACCCAGCGCGAGCGAGCGTATTTTCATTTGTGCCAATCAGAGGATTTTAATTTGAATTATGGCGTTTCCGTCATAATTTTCCAATGCGATACTTCTCGATGCTCATCTGAAAAGGGCTAATGCTAACAGAACAAAAGGCAGCCAACATCCAAAGAAGAGCTTTGGGATGTCCTTCAAGGAGCCTGGAGAACTATTCCTGAAGACTACTTAAAGAAATGACAGAAAGCTTGTCTAAGAGGGTTCAGTGTTCTGTGTTGAACAGTAAAGGTGCTCATACCAAATATTGACTTTAAAGCTCTGATTTTGCCTAATGTTCCCATTTATGTATGTTTCAGTAAATAACTGCACCCATTTTCTGTTTTGTTGCCAAAATATAAAGAAACCTTTTGGAACTTTTGACTTTTCCAGAGTCCTGTTGTTTCAGCCAGATCAAAAACATCATTTCACAGCTGCCACACTCAACGCTTTGTTAGTTTTTCTTTACCAGCTTGGAGGTAGCGGCAGCGGGAGAGCTGTTGGCCGGGGTTGAAGCTTCCCTGCCAGCAGCAGTGCTTCTTGCTTGTTCTCCTCTGTTGGCAGATTCAGGTTGAGCATCTTAAAGAGTTATTTTGGCTCGACTTTCTGGCAGCTGGGATCGGCGTCCATCTAGTTGCATTTTCAGACAGATCGACTCTTCTTTGGGAAGTTTTTATTTATTTTGGCCACACATATAAAGCATCTGAAAAATGTTTTATTATATACTGAACTTCATATTACAGACGGATAATATTGATAGATTTTTGCATTATTGCCCACCTACAAATCATGCGTAGCATAAACTTTAAGCCATATTTGGGAAGTGGCTTGATTCCCGGACAGCTGGGTTGGCATGTGAGCAGAGGGTGTGAACGAGTTAGTATGTTCTGAGTCACTTCAATGTCACCACACACACACACACACACACACACACCAAAGCTCCTGGCATGATGTGTGTCCGTGCATCAGATGGCACTGAAACACAGAGCGCTTTAGCTCCTGATGATTTGCATACCTCATCACCTGCGACCTTGTCAAAATCACCCACGCAGATTAAGTGAGACACCACGACCCTCGTTCTACGCTCCTCTCCCTGTAATCCTGCCGCCTTCCACCCTGCACGGCGCAGTGTTACCCTGCAGGTTTCAGGTCACCCTCTTAAATCCCACCTGTTTAGCCTGGAGGGACCGGAGAGGCCAACGCCAAACACAGTCACGTGCCGCTTCAACACTTCTTAGAAAGACAACATGAGACCAGGATTAGATAGCATAGAGGTCTATTGGTCGCATACACACACACACTCTGTCTTTGTGTCCTCACCTCTCTCTCTCTCACACACACACACACACACCTCTGTCCACAGTGGATTTGTGGAGCGTGCCCTCACCCCTCTGATTCAGCTTAAAGTGGAAATCTTTCTGCGAAAGGGTGATGAGGGAGGATTTGTGGAGGATAATATTTCTCCTGACAACTTGGTTTGAGATATTGTGAAGTAGGTGGAAGTCATTAAGAGCTTTGACTCTGTGCCTGATCCCAGCAGAGCTCGCGTGAACTTTGAAGAACGGATAGATCCACAAATAGATGGAAACTTTCCTTCGTGCTCACACCTTCACCTGCTTAGTCAGGATGAAGAAAATGAAATCTGATACTTGACTGATCCATCCCAGGGGATGGCTATAAAGTAGCCAAATAGTCCGGAATCACTTTTTTCCATTTAATTCCTTACACTATGAAATCAGATTTTCCTGAGAAAAAAGTGGTAAATGTGTAAAATTTGTAAAGCTGGACAGTTTGGTGCCTGACAAAAGATGAACCAAATATGTTAGAATGATTCTTATTATTTCAGATAATCGAATGTTTTCTTTTTGGTTGCTTCTCTTCTTTCTTGTTTTCAAATGATTGCTTAATTTATCTATATTTCGAGGGGGTGGATGTGACCAAAGTGAATCGATGACAATGGAGGAGATGAAAATGCATGTGACATAAAACGGAACGGCTGCTTACACTGAAAAATGTTTCAAACGCCATCAGCGGGTGGGAGACGATGTGGAAATGTTACATTTCAGTTAGATGTTCTAATACAGCTGAATGAAGATCGTGATTCTCTGAAATGATTGCAGTCACATGAATTATTGCGACAGGCCTTGTTGTAAAACCGTAAGTGTCGGTTGGCTGCTGTGAGTGATGAATAACCAGCAACATTGTTTAAAATGACGTGTGCTTAGGGTTCCAATCACACTAAAATGAGCCCAGACGCTCCGCTTATGCTCCAGTTCCAACTTTTGGCCTCTTTGTGTAAAACCAGTCAATATTAATCCTCCCAAATTCCTAAGAAAGCTGCTTATGCTCGTGCTAAAAGTCTGTGGATGACATGTTGCAGTACTCCGCTTTAAGAAAAATACAAAAATCGTGACTAACCTAACTGCCCGTAAAAAGGTACTATTCATAGAATTTTGGAGTAAATATCTGGAAATGACTGTCGGAGGCTCTCTGTAACCTCGCTCTGCGGTCTCTTCCACATCACACGTGTGCTTGATGATCTTCTCAAGGTTTTTAAGTGGTTGGATTTTGGTCGAGGAAAGAAGTTTATTTTTAACTGATGCACATGGACCAGCAGGCGGGTTTTAGTCCAGCAGAGAGCTGCGACGCCGTTTCTCCTCGGCCCACACCCAACCCACTTCTCCATCAGATTCCTCACTGGTTTATGACATTACAAGTGTGTCAACATTTTCCCAGGAGCGCTGACCTCAGCACAGCTGCAGCAGAGCCACTGGTCAATCTTAACGGCTTCTTTGTATCATGAACGAGTGAATCATGCATTGACGTGTCTGGCACTTTTCACACTCAGTGGTGCACAAATCAGCAAGATCGGACCAGAAGAGGGGGGTGGACGTAGCTGCTGTGACCTACAAGAATAATTATTTTTTTCTAACAATATGAAGGTTTCTGAGAATTGGTTTCAAAGACGAGTCATGTGGAGTCTGAGCAGGAACGGGTGTGTAACGCTTTTTAAATTTCACTGTAAGGACGTCTGAAACTTCGACTGAGGTGATGTTTCATTTTACCACAGCTGGATCAGAACAAACTACCTTTTTAAAATAATTTTTTTAACATGTTTTTAGCAGATTTTCAAGAAATGATGTTTCTGTGTCAGTGTGACAGATATTTCATATGCTATTAACCAACAGCAACTCATAGATATAATTTATCGGTTATTCCAAACACTGGAAACTGAAAGACACATTGACAACACTGGAAGTATATATGGAACAAACGCTCATGTGTTAGGTGTCAGTACCAGACACTCCCCCCCCCCCCCCAAAAATGGTAAAAATCAATTATTTAAATTACCGATAAGTACTGCAGCATTCCCAAAGCTCAAAACAACGATATAAACAGTAAAATGACATTTAAATCATCATGACTTTTACTTTTCTGTTTAGCCAGCTGTTCGTTTTCCTCTGGATTTTGGTCAAATTTGTTCTGAACCTCCACAAAACCCTGAAAATGAAACTTAAACCGTCGTTTCTGTATGTTTTACAGTATTTAGATTGAACAGTGAATTTCACACTCGGTCAAAGAAAATGATAAAAAACTGATTTCCCACTAGTTTTCGGTTTGTTACAACCTGATTATTCAGCCGTAACTGCGTAAATATTACACCGTCATAGCGAGAGGAAAAAACAATTAACTAATTGTTCAAATTACGGATGTTCTGGTAAATATAACTTCTGGGTTTAAAAAAACAGCAGCAAAATACGCACATTTCTAGTTTTCATGCAACGCTTGATAAGCCTTGGAGCAAAGTTAATATTTTGTTGTAGAAGTCAAAGGGTTTAAGCCCCATAAATATGAAATACTTTGTTTTGTCGTCAGAGGGTGAGAAATAAACCTTCTCTTCCAGTAAATTTTCTTTACGTGTGTGTGAGATACCACAGAGATAGCCTGATGATATTTCCACTGTATGAGCCCCGCATCAATAGTAGACCATGGGGATTGCTTCCTGCTCCTGTATAAAAGCTTAGTGCTGCCCCCAGAGCCTGTGGTCTGCCCACCAGCGCTCATAAAGAGACAGGAGGGGAACCCAGGAGTCACAGTGCTTTCAGAACTCGAAACTGTCTCTCTAAAGTAGGACTTTAGACACCGTGTGATTAGTTGGGCGGGGAACAATGTATCATTACACCCACAGCCTGTCTGCTGTGCTTCTCCTTGCGCTCCATCACAGGATAGAGAAGGCGTTTACATGTTTTAACAGGCTCAGCTCTAACCTCCCTTGACACTAGATGGTTGACAAATGGAGCTAGTAGGGTCAAAGGCTGAGGCCAAAGGATTTGGGTTTTCAAGGGATTTTCCAGGTCTCTGGAGCAGAGTTTAGTCTAGAATCTAGATTTTCCTCTACGAGAACGTCGGGGATCTCTCACCCGTTTTCTCCATACAGATCTATGGACAGATTTGGAGACTTTGATGTATTTTAATCTGCATTCATGTTTGTGTGTAAAGGTATGCGTGTTTAATGATATGGTTTAAAGACAGCATAAATATCTTATGCATCTCTAATTGTCTATTTTACACACTTTCAAATTCATTATGCGTTGAAAATATGCTGATTATTGGAAAACTGTCCAACCTTTGAGTTTTAGTTCTCTTTTCTTCTATCTTTCTCTGTTTCTTTCTGTTGCTTTTGTGTATCTTAAAACTTTGACGTGATAATGTAAGCCAGTATGTTACTGATAATTTAGCAAAACACCTTCACAAAGGTAATCCTTCAGTATCTCAGGTCTTTGTGTTCAAAACTGAATTATACGTCACTGTCCAAAGTTGAATATGCCTGGCATACATTTAGGAACTTTTTCAAAATTAGAACTGGGAAACTTGAATAAAAAAGACAGTTTGAGTAAATTTTACAATAAAACTCATTTGGCCCAACAATGATAGAAAATCTAAAGTGACTTGCATTTATCCACCAGTACTGAATCAGCATTACTGAGCACATAATTAATTATGGTTACCACTCAACTTGGCCAGTTTATTGGACCATCGTCCAATGTTGTCTTTCACTTACTTGAATAGTGTTTTGTCAGATGATGCTGAAGTTGTAAAATTAGGATTTTATTAGAGCAGAGCGACAGTCTGGAAATACTTAAAGGAACAGTGAGCTAACGCGTATCTTAATGGGCGGCTTTTTAGTCCCAATTTCTGACGGCTCTGAGACACGAAGCCTTAATTCGGTGATTTTATTATTTTCTATGAATATACAGAGAAAAACTGGGAACGGCAGCATAACCTGCTGAAAAGAAGCACTGATGAAACCGATTCTGCCCGACTGTCCCTCTGGATTCTAACAAAGTATACATGGAAACATGAATAGGCTGAAAAATGAGATTACAGACCAAATACCTAATCCTGGATCCATGTGACCAAAAAGATAAATGTCTGGGGTTTGGCTGTGTGCTGTTGTCCTCATTGATGTGTGTATCTGGGTTTTTACTTCTTAAGAAATACGTACATGTCCTCATGTAGGTGGGCATGTGTGTGCTTGGTGGTGCACTCTTTTTAGCTGTGGGAGGACCACAGAGCAGAGGCGAGCTGGACGAATGGCAGCAAAGCACGAGCCTTGTTCAGTGGACTGCAAAGAACAGGCCTCAGGACATCAGTGAGGCTGACGGACTCATGGAGGAAGGAAAAAAGAGATGAGGAGCAAGAGGCAGGACTAAGATAAGAGGAGAGGAAACGAACGAGGACGAGCGTTTTGAACAGAAAGGAAGAATATAGAACGATGTGGGCTGAGAGGAGATGAAGAACAGGCATTGTGTCGTTTATATCGGCTGAAGATTTGCTCAGTGGAGTGTAATGGTGCTAGTCACACCAAAACTTTGTCAAAGACCAGGAGGCAGTGAGACACGCACACACACACGCACACATTGTTCTTTTATACCATTTCCCTTCTCTCCAGATGTCCACTCAGCAAGGATCCAGATGGCCTGGATTCCCTCCCTGTAGTGAAGAGGTGTATTTTTTTTATGCACATAAACACACACAAACACACACAAAGCAGCATGGCCATGTTTTTCTCCCTCTGAGGGAAGATTAACTCTCCTCATTAGGACTCCCCCGCCTCTCGCTCTTGGGTCTCCCCCCTCCCTTCCCTGTCGGCCTGCCTCGCCGTCATTGGCTGCCTTCGTCAGGCCCGCAGCTGACTGGGTCGCTGTGACCACAGGACTCCTGAGCAGGGAGTAGGTGGGATTGGTTGATGTTGCCACGGTAATATAGTAGAGGAGGCAACCACTCATCAAACCATTGAGCTGTGGCTGAAATGAGGGGAGAAAAAAAAAAGTGGATGGGTGCAGAAAGCGGTTTAAAGGCTGAGGGAATGAAAGGAGGAGAGGAGGGCAAAACAATACCAGCAACAGCGAGGGATTAGGCATTGACCGAGCAATCAGGGAGCACATTTAGGACAAAGCTGTGTCAAAAAATCCCCTCCCCAGACTTTAGTCATCATCTTCAGAGCTCAGCTGCCAGTCCGACTGGATAGGAGCTCAAAATCTGCAGGAAAAGACAGAAACACACAAAGGAGGAATACTTTTTATTGTATACAAGGTGCAAAAATAAAAAGCATCTCCTGGAAGAGATGCTTCCTCTGCTCCTGTGATATTTGTCCCTGCCGATGCGTGAGAGGAGGTAAGCGGACCGGAGTGATGCCTGTGGTGTAGAATTCTAATCAGAGAGTGAGAGGAGCACCGCTGGATGTGAAGAGCATGCGTCAGCACGGAGGCAGAATGAACGGCAGAGATGAGCAGCGTAGAACCTGAGAGAGACTGAGGCTAGAGGTGGACGAGGCGATAGGCACACTCGGATTTTTCACTCGCTGTGCCACACCTCGGCTGCATCAGCCCAACGATCCTATCAGACAGCAGCAGCTCCGGGAGCCACTGAAGGAATTCCCTTGTGCAGGGGTCAGATTTGAAATAATCTTTCTTACTGCAGATGCTTCTCAAAGACTAAAGCTACAGATCTGTGAAAAGGGGGCACCGTGGACTCTTCTACATTCTCCTGGAGAGGAAAAACCGCCTGCTCACAACAATAAGAACTGAGACTATGTTCATTTTGCATCGAGCATTGTTGCGTGCAGCCTGCCACGGAAATTCATTTCTGGAGTCTGTTTCCGCAGTGAGAAGCACCGGAGCTCCTACAGACTGGTCAGCCAGTGAAGGAGGCCCCGACCAGTCTCTTGTTAATGAGGAACTCATTGAGGGGCTGTTTTCAACAAATGCTGACTCAACATAAATGAAGACAATGAAGGTGGTATGACTGGGTGCGATGAAGCATAAAACAACATAGTTAAATTATTAGACACAATGTGTCAAGCCATCTGAGATAATCCTGCACATACTGAACTGTACTTGTCTTTAACGACAGCATGGACCTTGAGGCAAGCTGACTGGCTGGCTGGCTGAGTGCGTGGGTTGCTTGCTGACTGGAGAGCAGTTGCTATTTGAGGTCTTTGAGGACACGTAGCCCTGGGCCAGTACCGGCCAGGTACTGCAGCCCCACGATGGGGGAGACGGCAGAGTACCAGAGACTGCAGGAGACGTCCGAGTCTGACTTCCAGCACCTGCCCGGTGATGATGAAGAGGTAGACCTTTTATACAGTACCAGTGTTCCCATTTAGGTTCACCGATTCTGGCCAAGAAATATTTAAGGGCGGTCAGGTTATCGCTGGTTGCAGCTGCAGTTTCACGAGGTCGATGCATTTATCAGTGCAGAGAAAAGAATTCGAAATGAGTCGTCATTGTCTTTGCAGATATGCATCCAGTGTAGAAACAGTGTTGGCAAAGTGAGGCCTTTGTGAACGTTTGCCTGCAGCTTTCAGTTCGTGTGTGCTGTGTCACATCTGGTTTGTTATTCTAATCTTTGGTTTTTATTGATCTGTTTTTTTTGCTGATGTGAATATTTGTAGCAGGACAGTGGGTTAGGAGTAGAGCCCTGTGCTGCACTGATTTTCTGAGTCCCACACCCGATGAAGAAAGGCACCAGAAAGTCTTCTGACATCCTAGCATAGTATTGGCATAAAGCCACAGTTAGAAATGATTAAATCACACATAATTTACAACATCGGTTTTACCTACTGTCAATAACGTCTACATGAGGAAAAAGAACATTTTAAAGCATGTAACACCCTCCAATGTAGAAAGTGGCAGGAATATACCTGTAAACCGTTCATCAACTGCAATTGAAAGAGAAGAAGAAAGCATGTAACACATAACTGAACAGGTGGAAACAACCCCCCAACTTTAGTTCCGCCCCTTTCTCTCGCTGACAGACTCCCCACCGCCTCGAGTAAAGTTCTAGCTTCAATTTTCCTCTTGGCTTCATTTATTTCCAACTCTGCGGTTAAAACTAGCGAAGTAGCTGCCATCACTGCGGAAGCTGCTTGTTCGGTTTTTTTTTCGGACTCCCCACCCTGCCGCAGCATTAAAACGCCTGCTGCTGCGACATTAGCGTCAGGTTCTGCGGGTCCCAACGCCGGCCTCCAGCTGGCAGCACCTGACCTTGTGGCTCGCAAGTCTATATCACAGCAGGTTGAACAATCGAACTGACTAACACCTGTGATTGTGTTTATTCCCCTTATGGGGCCCTTCTTATATTTGCTGAGAATTTGATCTTTCTGAGTGCTCAGTCATCATTGTCTTGTTTGTCACCAACACTCCATTCAGCCACACAGTCTTCCTCCCCCACGCCCCAAAGCCAGCCCCGTGTGCTGAGCTGTTGAATGCAGAACCATGAGGTGTTGCAGAATGAGCCTGGTGACAGGCAAAGTATGACATTTTATACCCTCCCACATCTTCCGCAAAGCCCCCGCGCCATTTCATAATCGCAGTGACATACCGGCTGGTCTTTTGGTTTGGATGAAGCAAGCTATTCTGTTACAGTCCACCACTCAAACCATCGAGCGATTGTGAAGCCTCTCTGATACGGTTTCTTTTTAGCTTTGCTGGTTTTCACGTTGGCCTGTAGCATGAATACATGAGGTTTTACAAAGCCCGGTTTGAGATTCGCTTAGAAACGGTGCCACCAGAAACAGTTCCCACTCTGAGGAGCACCCGGAGAGAGTTCTATCAAAGATTTCCTTTCTTTTTTATGCGTGAAAATACTTTTTCTTAAACTCCAAAATATCAAACAATGTGGTAATAAACCTAAATGGAGTTCTCATAGCCTCCACCTTTATGTGATGGAACTGTTTCTGATTTCACCTGGAACCCAAATTTTCTTGACTGCTCACACTTGCTACAGCACCCACTGCCCTGCGGTGTCCGGCAGCTTCGACAGCGTTCCTCCACAACCCGGCAGGAGCGAGCCACCAAAGAAAAAGAGATTGGACGGATCAATTTGTAGCTGTGAGTGTCCGTTCTAAAAGTGGTGAATGAAAGGATCTGTGGGCCACTTCAGCAGAGTTAGGCCGCGTACGCTGCAGCTGTCCTGGTAGCTGGGGGGCTGAATCAGCCTCCTTTTCCAGCTCCGGCTTGGCGCTGAATACAGTGGAGCGCCAGTCTTTACACACACAACATAGATTGTGTGAAAAAGAGAGAAAGTTACGATTCAGTGAGGCTCAAACAAAGAGGATAGCGAGTTGAAGTAAAATCAGAACAGAAGGGCTGGATGGAAAATGAAAAAAAAAGAAGTAGAAATGTTGAATTGGAGTCTTCCAGCTCATCTGCTCTTCTGTAGATGTAGGAATGAGTAAATGTTCTTGGTTTATGCCGGCTGATGGCGCACTGTGCTGGATTGTTGACATCGATCACAATGCTTTAACTGTCACTTTCCACTGCCACCCTCCTCACCCCTCTTAGCCAGCTTTAGGGGATCAAGGCAAGGATTGCTCTGGATGGCTGTATATTCAGGGTGGGGGTCTCTTCAGGAGCTTGTTTTGGTGTTAGGGCATTATGCATATCAGGCCGGGCTTCCAAAACAACCTTTGTTGCCAAAAGGCTGCAGCCTGTTAGTGTGCGGCGCCCTTTTCATTCCCACAGTGGGTTCCTCTCCATGTGAACGCCTTCCTCGCCGTCACTCCTCTCCTGACTCTGTGAGTGATGAGGTGCTGTGGACGGTGGAGGGATTTAAGGAGAATGGAGAAGCCGGGCTTTGGCAGATGGTTACTATCTGTGAGCTCTGGAATGACGCATCTCTGTCTGTGCATGCAGAGGCATCCTCTGTGTGTGTGTGTGTGATTATTTTGTTTGCACAGCTATAAGAGGGATTAATAATACTCGCTGTACTACTCATTTGCTCTGCACTGACAGTTTTTTGGGATCCAGCACCAAACCGCTTATTAATCTTTCTCGGCAAAAGGTTGTAGCTTGTATTAGAAATGCACTTGTGGCTTCTAAGATGGCTTAATTCCCCACATTACAGGTGAGTGTGAATCCCTCTGATGGGAGCTCATGTTTTTTAGCGTCTCCCTCTCTGAGCATCATGTTACAGAATCAGGCTCAATGCGTTTGTATGTGGGGAAGTATTTAGACCTCGAACGAATCTGATCAGCCATCAGTTAGTTGATGTCAACTCCGGCATCCTTTCTTGTAGCAGTTGTACAGCAAGTGAGTCATACTGCTTTGTGATCGAGCATGAGAGAAAGTGAAAGAGAGGGAGGGAGGAAGGCTCGATGGAGGCAGCTGGACGGGCCTGTGGCGGCTGCTTCGCTGTGAATGCTGGAGGTAGTAAATCAGGCACAGGACAGGCTTCATGACTGCTTGACCCTTGGCCTCTTGTACTCTTGTATCTTGGTTTGAATATCCCATGTAGCTTTGATCATAAATAAAAGATTTGGCTTCTGAACTCTTTATTTCAGCTCGCTAGCAAAGCAGAGACTTCTCATACGAGATCAACCCATAGAACTGCAAAACTTGAATTAATAGGGACTACATCAGGTTGAAATAAAGTGAAACATATCCCTGATGATGATCACCAAGGACAGAAGGCCACCGGTTAACTCACTACTAAATAAGGTCAGGATGACAAAAGAAACGGTCTTTAATAGTTTCCTGACAGCTATGATCAAAAACTACTGACAAAAGATAATAATTAGAAGGAAAAAAAAAAGGATATTGATGAAATATTTTTGGGGACGACACAAACACTGTGATTGTCATTCCAGCTAAACTGGCTCTTATTTAGACAGAATAAAAGATTTATCAGCGCTAATAGATGAAAGCACAGTGATCTGCTGCCACCTAGTGACGCTCCATCAGCACTGCATGCTGATTTACTGACTGACCTACTGTAATCGTATTGCTCTAATCTCCTCATTCAGGAGGCAGCTGACAGGCAATGTGACACATTCTTTCCACTCATTTAAATCTACCAATCATCAGTTGAACTCTGATATTTAATTTTCAACTCGCACCGTGCAGCAAACGCACTCGGCGTCTTGTTTCACTTCACAGCCTCCCCGCACTCACATTTGCTCCTTTTCATCTTGCTTCTGTCCCTGACCGTGATGTGTTTAAAGTCATTTAAAATAGTCACATTGTCCAGCTTCATTGCTGTCGGCTCCAGACGAGCCCTGGCTTTAGTAAACTGTACACAGACCGACCCTCACACAAGCACAGAATTCTTCAGCTTCTCTGCGGGATATATATATATTTTTTTGGCCCTGATTGGGTTTCACTGCAGATTCCAACTTTAAATTCACCCCTGCTTTAGGTAAATAATCACTTGCAAGCTTTTTTTTTTCTCCTGCTGCTGATTTTGAAGGAATGTGGCCTATTCTTTTCCATCTGTTTCACAGCCCTGTGAGTTACATAACTCTTCCAAAGCAAACTTATCTACGGAATTTTCATAGCAACAGACTCAACCACTTTATCTCAAAGCCCACCAGCCAAAAATGTATTTAATTAAATTCCATCTCATGAACTTTACCAGCCCTTCTTCCTCATTCAGACACCTTTAAAGCCTATTTAGTAGGCTTCAAAACCTTCAAGCAGAGTTCTTTCAACTACAATCCCGCCATGCAGATGCAAACCACCTTTACTGCCTATCACTCCACATCCTTTTTGTCTCCACGCAGCCAACAGGACACTGTCACGTATCTCTGTGAGAATATATGTGCACACATACTGGCAGGTGGCCAATCTAAAGAAACTTTAGCATAAATTTTCAGTCAGAACTCAGATGTATCATAAGCCTTTCCTCATCTCGTCTTCTGTTTACTGCTCAGCCAAACAGGAACGATCAAAACAGTCATCAAGTGAATGAAATTAGGTTTCCAAATCGCAGGAAAATGAGTCATTCTGTGTTTTCAGACGCTGCAGGTGTGTCTGCACATCACCCTCATTAACGGGCTCAGATCAGCTTCAACACACTGCAGATATTTAGTATCTCACTCACCTTCCAGCTGTGGGGAAGTTATCGTCTTACTTTCTCTTCGATAAAAGTTTGGGAAAGTACCAGGTGAATAAGGAAGCTGGGCGTTTGAAGTGATGCTGAACTCTGTGTCTGCAGCTCTGCACAAAATGAATCCACCCTGTTCTAGCTGAAGCTTTGGCTCTGATCGGGCCATTAGTAAATAGCACAGTTCTTCATTGATGTTGATGTTCTAAAGTTGGTTTAGAGGAAGCGATTAACAAAGTTTGTGAGTACAATTAGTCCCATTTCTGAACCTCATGAGAAGAATCAGGGCTGCTGGATCTTAGGTTTGCTCCAACTTCATCTTCATGGAGGTGGAGAGAGATTTCATTGATTACCTTGTGCTGTTTCTGTCAAGGCTGAGAAAGCCTTGTTTAAAGAAACAAATGGGTTTTCGTGTTCCTTTGAAGGGGCTCAGAAAGATGAATTCCACACACATAGGTTCACTTTTGTTTGAATTAACTTGCACTCACCTCCCCACTGTCGGAGGCAAACGTTGTTCATAAAAGAATGAAAGATTGCAGAATGAAAGGATGAAAGTCTATTTAGTGTCACTTGTTGAGATTTGAACATTCAATGTGTTTTTGAAGTATTCACAGGGTAAGTTAAAGGGGATAACACAAGTAGAGGAATTCTCACCAGCAGTCAGATTACATGGAAGCGTTCAAAGTTCATTATGAACATTCATCAAACACAATGAAAAAACAGTTTTAGATAAGATTTTCAGAAGGTTGAGCCATGGTTGGCTTTCGCTTGCGTGACACAATCCACCTGCATAATGGAACTGATTTAAACACCTATGACTCGTTTCCATACAAATCTCTGAATCTGCTTTACTTAGACTTAACTGTTTTAACCAACAAAGGCTCGTGCTGATTTACAAATTGATATTGGAATAAGATGAAGTAATTCAGAATTGATAAAATGTGACCTCTGTGTACTTATGGTCTTAACAATTCTCGTGACTTATCATTTGTAATACTTTAATGCTTATAAACTTAAGCATCTGGGTCTCTTTGCTCCATAAAGACGTGCTCCAACTATTTGTTGTAAATACAGGGCAGACACAAGGTAGTAAACAAAGAAGCAGCACCACCTGCCCCCCGACAACATCTGTTGTTCCGTCTTTGATTAAAGTCAGACACTTCATGACAGCAGCTGCCATCTTGCTGTTCCCACTTTCCTTTAAACACAAACTTCCCAATTAAAAGCCGAGGGGAGGGATAGTGAATGAAAGAGAGAGAGAGGGGGAGACATGGGAGAAGGAAGGGAGAAAAGAGAACAAGTTAAGTCTAGACTGATGGTTTGCTTGCAAAAAAACCCAAAACACAACACACTGAGATACTTTTACTGGGGAGAGAAAAGCTCAGCAGTCTCTGCCTACAAAGTGAGTGGCTGAAAAGCAGCTGGCAAGAGTTTGTTTACAGTCGGCAGAGCGGCGGAAGGGAGATAACATTTTTGGGGGCTTATAGGCAGGAAATAAAAGGCAGCACCAAATAAAGAAGAAAATGCAACGGTTTGGTCAGACTCGGGAAGGGAGGGGGGGAGGAAGGGAGGGATTGGAGCAGAGTGAAGGAGAAGGGATTAATGAAAGAGTGAAAAACAGGGAGGAGAAGGGTGCCGGCAGGAGTCTGACGGACGTCACAGTGTGTTCAGATCATTAGTTTCATTCCAGTA
Source organism: Leuresthes tenuis (assembly GCF_036924035.1). Lineage (NCBI taxonomy): Eukaryota > Metazoa > Chordata > Actinopteri > Atheriniformes > Atherinopsidae > Leuresthes > Leuresthes tenuis. The sequence continues at coordinate 22,684,610 of NW_027325368.1, read as the reverse complement.
TTTACAGGTTTGTTAGAAGAAATCCAATAAAATGTTCCAAGCTATACTTTACGGATATATATGCCTTCATGTAAATATTCCCACATGTAATCATGAGTTTCCTATCTTCTGACTGTGACCACTGAAATACTGAGTGCTCCCTCAGAAGAGTTCCTGTGACAAACTAGAGGACCCAACAGGCTCTGAATTAGGGGACAGAGTTGAGGGGAAGTGGTACTGTAGTGCTGTATTTCTGGATGTGTGTGTGTGTGTGTGTATGCATATGTGTTTGAGAGGTTTCATCACAGGAAGCAAGCTCCCCATCCTGCTGTTGAATGTGACCCTTTGGCCCCGGATCAAATGCTCCTCCGGGCTGAATACCATGAAGCCTCTGTCCTCTGCACCACGCACTGCTCTGCACTGCACGGACCATCGTACTGCTCTCAGGAGAGGGGGAGGAACAGGGAGGGGTACAGAGAAATGGGGTGAGGGGTAGAGCCCCTGGAGGAGGTGGGGAAAATGAGGCACGCAGGAGAGAAAAGTTGAATTAGAGGAGATAAAGAAGAGAAAACATTCTGGGTTGGGTCAGAAGAAAATGGATGAAAAACAGACGGGATGAAGCACAGGAGCAAACACTACCTGGAAACGAACGCCGGCTGCTCTGAAACCACCCAAGCACACATTTTGTCGCATCCTAAAATGTGAAACCAGAGCCGGTTACTCTCGCTCTCATGCCTGTGCTGCCTCCCCGACTGCTGAGCAGTTGAATCAGAGAGAAGTCGCTCCTATTTTTAGTCCCATGCTCGACAGAGGGATGGCAAAGCAAACAGACAGTAGCTGCACGCGCAAAGCAGAGAGCGAAAGAGGGAGAGAGGGAGTGAAAGGAAGGAAGGGAGGAAGGAGGAGTGCCTTATTTGTGAAGTTCTGCAAGTTTAGATCACTGGCTCATTGCTGTCTGAGGAGGACAGACATGCTGGACTGGGCAGAGGGCAGCGTTGGGAGGCTTTCGCTGCCAAAGACAGAAGCTCCTAGTCATTCTTTAGCCTTTTTTCCACATCTTACCACACAGTTTGTGTTCTCTTTTGCACTCTGAAGTGCTGAATGAATGCCTCTTTGACTTTTTGATGGAGCTGAGGCTTTAAAAGGGGCTTACAGGAGGATTGCCCCACCATGGAATGTTGCAGATTTGCGTACAGGGTTGCAGCAAGTTTTTCGTCCCCCTTTTGGGTCCGGAGCCGTGGATATGGATCCAAAAAGTGTGTGCGTTTCTTAGAGGTCTCCCAGAGACGTACAACATCAAACTGTGGCTTTGGTAATGGTTCAAAGGACAAGCAGCCACCCCCAGCCATTTAAACCCGCACGCACTTTATTTGCACCTACACTCATCCAGAAGAAGGAGTTAAGCATGCGACGCTTTGACAAGCTGAAAAAGACATTCCCCTTCCTGGCACACTTCCATGTATATCGAGTAAGTCTGCTCTGTTGGATTATCTACACCCCCGGTCCACAAAGGGGTTTCATTTGTTGGTGACATGGCATGGATGGTCGTAACTATAGTCAGGATCATGTGGTTTAATCAGAAGACATGAATCATGATTATGGTATGGTGGAAGTCAGTGAGTTATGTGTGAGTGTGTGAAAGTGTGTGTTGACTCTCCAGCTGGACTGAGGCTCTCCTCTGGGAGAGTTGTTGTTGCAGCAGGATGTTGGAGCAGGACGGGGTTTTGGCCTGGAGTTGTGTGCGTGTGGAAGCCTCTCCAACTGTGAGGAATGAGTTTGAGCTAGAAAACATTTCTCAGCAGGGACATAGTGTTGTTTCTTTGCCTTTACAGTCACAGGAAAAACAATGTACCCTTTCATCTGTTCCTCTAATGGACAACAACACACGACATATTACACTGCATTATTAATTATTCAGCAATAACTAAACTAAAAAAGAAAAAGTGAACCCTCACTGCTTCCAGAGGGTTTAAGAGAGGGTAAGTCGCAGCCAGGTGCTGCCGATCAAACACACAAACTGATCATCAGTGTGAGCAGTTTTGTCTGGTGTGTGTTAACACAATGCCAAGGAGGAAAGACATCATCAGCAACGGAAAGTTGCCAGTCTGCCAGGAGTGGACTTTTAATGTTAAAGTTCATGACAGTACAGTTAGAAAAAACTGAACAAGTACAGCTTGTTTGGGAGGGCTGCAGGAGAAAGTCTCTTCTCTTTAAAACAACATGGCAGCACAGCTTAGATTTGAAAAGTTACATCTGAACAAACCACTTCTGGAACAATGTCCTTTGGACAGAGCAGACCAAAGTGGAGATGTTTGGTCATAATGCACAGCAGCAAGTTTGGAGAAAACCAAACACAGCATATCAGCACAAACACCTCATACCAACTGTCAAGCACAGTGGAGGAGGGCTGATGATCTGGGTTTGTTCTGCAGCCACAGGACCTGGACACCATGAACTCCTCTGTGTACCAAAGTATTCTGGAGTCAAATGTGAGGCCATCTGTCTGACAGATAAAGCTTGGCTGAAACTGGGTCATCAACAGGACAATGATCCCAAACACAGCAGCAAATCTACAACAGAATGTCTGAAAAGGAAAGAATCAAGGTGTCGCAGTGACCCAGTCAGAGTCCAGGCCTCAGTCTGACTGAGATGCTGTGGTGGGACCTTATGGGCTGTGCATTAATGTGAAAAATCTCAATGAATTGAAGTAACATTGTACAGAAGAGTGAACCAAGATTCCACAACGATGCGAGAGACTGTTGACGCCATACAGAAAAATATATGAATCGTGGGGTGGGTTTAGTTTTTCACACACTGCTTCTGAACTTCAATGTCAGGTTTTGGTAAATATTAATACTATTTTCTATATAAAAATGACATCATTTTCGACATGTCGCTTTATTTAAGAAATGTTTTGGTAAAACTATGAAGAGATCCCCAACAACGGTCCCCTGGCTGCAGCTGGATTTCTCAGGGTCCTGCCATAAGTCGCACCTTATGGTTGGAACATTGCATTCCTGCTGTCTCCACAGTGTACGTCATCCTCTTCATTAGGTCATAAAGTCATGCACCAGGAGTTGTTGCAAAAGGAAACATTTTACACATGGCAGCAGGTGATAAAGAAGGAAGAAAACCTCCATTTCTTCCTCCTCTGAAATTGTGCTTTCGTTGTTTTCACTGGTGATGGCATATGAGTTTTTCATTCTTAAGCTTCTCTAATAATGGATGCATTGCAGCTGATGTGTACGCCGCACCTGCCTGAGACACTGCATCATGTGCTTTACATTGAGTTTGTTCACCTGTGCACAGAGTTTGTTAATTAGAAGCTGACAAATAAGTGTTTCAACACCGTTATTTTGACCCACCAGGCTTCATATGTGACACTGTCATGGAAAGAGGCCCAGGAGGAAGCTGATTTGCGTCTTTGGCACCATCCAGAGAAGTAACACTTACACGCTGGCTGCCAGGGAAGATCAGACATTAAGCTGCACCGTGCAGACGTATGTTTCCTGTGAAGAGAAGAGCTGTCTGTATGAACGTGAATGAAAAAATGCTCTGTTTGACAGCATGCTTTAAACCCTGGAGTGTGAATCTCAGCTCTATGGAACCGTGGTTGGAGGACTCTTTGTCAGGGTTAACAGTCAGGCATGATGCAGCAAAAATGAAAATATGGAGACGGACTCAAATGACTGCAGCCAAAGTCGAGCCTGAAGCCACAGGCCCTACAGGCACCGTTTACTCTGAATGTCTCTACAATAAATCATGGCTTTTATAGCTTCTTATATCATATTACCTGGTGCTTATATATTGGCTTGTAATACTTTTTACTTTTGCATATATCAAACAAAATTATTTTTATCCAAGCTGATGACAAAGAATAGCCTCTGGTCGTAAATTCTTACCAAAACCCTCATACTCCCTCACTAAGCCAAAGCTGCATATTTGGACACTGCAAAACGATGTCAGCTGACCCACTTTTATGGACTGGAATGAATCTGTATCAGGATTCGAACATCTGGCATAAGTATTGGGGACTGAGCCCTCCCAGTAGGTTGACCTTCGTCAGACCTTGCATCTAATATCGAAGGAAAGCACAGGACGGCTCCCTGAAAAAAGCCAAGGTGCATATGTATGTATTTGCCTGTATGGGTTCAGAGTTTGTAGGTTTTAAAACTTTATCGTATGGCCCAGCATGCTTTGTATTTTTCTGTGTGTGACTGATCCTTCGCTCCTCTGGCTGCAGTCATTAAACAATAGCCGCTGACCTTTAACCAAACCCATTAGGAAGTTTAAATGGCAGAGAGGAAGCTGTGACCCCGGTGACACTTTTCTCTGGATCTTGTAGCCTCGCCTCAGCCAGCTCAGGAAGTCCCTCATTCACACAGTCTAATTATTACTCAGTGAAGTAACCCCTGTGGCCCGGTTCTGCCTCCCTAAAGCTCTGTCAGACGGCATCTTTTGTGTTGACTCGGTTGGTTTAAAGATTTGGCCTCCTCAATCAGACTGTGAGGGTTCCACGCAAACACTGTTTCTGCTCTACTGTCTGGCTCTGTGAGAAAGTCTCAGGATTTAAAGTGGATTTCAGCTTCATGTTGTGGGAATTTCAGCGGGTTACATAAAGCTGACAGTGATGGATGGTGTTTTAAGCTGGGACTGGTGTGGTGACATTAAAGACTGATGCTCTGAGTCAGTATTGCACAGGGCTCCAGTCCATTGCACTTCACATCAGTGCACATTATTTGGCTAATTGACAAAAGGGCCCCTCGCCTTCACGTCCTTTCTTTTTTTTTATTAGTTTGGCTGTGTAATGTTTGTGTGGGTGAATAAATATGTCTGAATGTACACACGTTTTTATGACTGCAGTGGAAAGTAAATGAGTGTTAAAGCAGGTACAATCCAATGTCCAGAAAGGTTTAGACACTGTGGAAAAGGTCTCAAATGTTGAACCTGAGGTATGTTATTTCATTTATGAAAAGTGCTGTTTTTTAAGTGTGACGTCAGCAGCGTGTTGTAGGCATTTGAGGACAGGCGCAGCAAAAGCCTGGGACAGTTGGATAAACTAGCAGCAGGTGAATAAATGACTGAGTGTACCAGAGAGGCTGAGACCTAAAGTAAAGGTTTTCATCATCTACGGTATGTACGAGGGAATAAAAACGGACATGAGCAAAGAATCATAATTTACAGTGGACTGAGGGGAAAACTGTCCTACAGTCACACAAAAAGTGTTATTCATGTATGGAAGTTACGGGCTAAACATCCTCCGGGCTAACGAGGGCAGCCGTGTAATATCGGCCGTTTGTGTCGGCGCGCAAAACAAAAGCGAGCATCTGTGACATCACTGGGGCGCTGGTGCAGGCGTAACCTGTTGAAGCAAAGCAATGTGAAGCCAAAACCTGCACGTGCTACAACAGCGAGGCTCTGTGTGAAGAGTACAGGTGCTGAGCTGACCTGCCCGCAGTCCAGAGCAGTTGTTGTGAAACAAACCTTTTCAATCAGAGAGGCTTCAAACAACCGCCATCAAGCAGTAAAGAGAAAAGTTTCAAAACTCCCGGGTTCCCGAGTTCTGAGGAAATAAGGGGCTCGGCTTCCTCTCATTTTCTTTCAGAAAAGAATGGTTTGTTTGTTCTCTGTGACATTTTGAGTGAATAGCTGAATGGGTATTGAATGATTTTAAACCCAGGGTTTGTTTTCTTTGCCTCTGTCTGCAGAGACTGGGCAGCAGCATGCAGTGTGAGGAGGGGACAGAATGGCTGCTGGAGCTGCTGATGGAGGTGCAGCTGCAGCAGTACTTCCTGCGGATCCGAGACGACCTCAACGTCACGCGGCTGTCGCACTTCGACTATGTCAAGAATGAAGACCTGGAGAAGATTGGCATGGGTCGACCAGGTGGGGCAGGAAGTGTGTGTGCAGCAGATTAGAAAACGATTACTTAGAGTTGCTGCTGAAGGTGGTTCTACAAGCAGCTGAATCCTGGGATGTTTTGAGTATTTCAAACGCTTGCTCTGCAGTTTGACTTAGCTGTTGTTAAATGAATAACGACACAACATAAAGCCCTGGAGCTGATTTAAGGGGTGTGCTTACTTTTCACACGGCTGTATGAATATAATCTGTATGGAGCTGCTACTTCTGTGTTCAGTATTGTAACTCTGTCTTTTGGCTCAGCCTGATTGTAGCCAGAACAAGTCCTCCGTAGCTAACAGCCTTAGCGTCATTTCAAAGCCACAAGTGCTTATTAAGTGCAATAGGAGGAGACACTAAAATGCCAAAGCCTTTGTCTTTGGTGTGCGCGTGTGACGGGGATCACAGCAGTAATGTTCTAAAAACAGTTAGTGAAGCCCTCGGGGCCCTGGTTACAGAGCGGCTCGACACTAATTACACCCACTTCTCCCGCTCATGTATTCGCTCACATCTCTCTTCACTTCCCCGCTTGCGTCTCTCCGGGCTCTTATTATTTGCTCTCATTCTTTTCTGGTTTCTTCCACCCTTTTAATCATTTCATTTCAAAGCTGGGTGTTAAAGGCTTCTAGTTCATTTCAGACGTTTATTGCCAGTTAGAGGAGACTCATTAAAGTATCGAAATAACTGGTATCAAATCAAAGCTTAGAAAAGGGAAAAAGCTCCAACGCTCCACCTTACAAGCGTTTGACCCCTGACCGTTGCTGCTTTGTCTTCTTCTTTTGTCTTCTTGTTGAAGGGCAGAGACGGCTGTGGGAGGCGGTGAAAAGGAGGAAAGCCATGTGTAAGCGCAAGTCCTGGATGAGCAAGGTGACGAACACTAACCTCTCTCACACACAGACACGGCACCCTTTCATATGGTACACGGTGGTCTTGGCAGTATGTCGCAATTATTGCATCTTTATGTACGTAACGGTTTGGATACATGTAGATGAACACAATTACTCACTGACAAAGTTTTCAATGTGAAGACAGGGACATCGACACTGACACATCTATAATCTTAAGCAGGATGATGTATATTGAATGGCAGCTTGACGCTGTCAGGGGACACCGGTCTGTTTAAGTCATTATACAGTTCCTCAAATGTCTAGCAGCTAAGGACTGGTAGTGGGAGATGTGGCCACTCGCATAAGGTTCAAATAATGTCAAGGTATTGCTTCTGTATGACAGAATCTTCTTGAGTTTCTAAATCACTTTTGGTATGATGAGGAGGAGCACATTCACTTCCAGATACAATCACACACATAGACATGAGTCAAATCCCAGGAGCTGGTGACACACAGACTCTGGGCCTGCCGCAGCATCAGAAATGTCACGAAGCAGTACGTTTCTCCCTTAAAGACACAGATATATGGATGACGGTTACATTTTAAAAAATCTGAAGTAAAAGACAAACTTTGAGCGGTATCCTGTGGTAAAGGAATACTGAGGAGAAGCTGTCAGTGCTCTGTGTGGAGTCACAGGACGGTGCTCGCCATCTATAATTACACCTGTCTGTTTCCGCTTTTGGCACCATCCACAGAGAGGGTAATCTGCTTCCTCAGCCTGCCCTGTGTGTGTGTGTGTGTGTGTGTGTGTTGCTCTGCCATAGTCTGAATCTTCTGAATGTCAAGCCTCCTATTTGAAACCGACTGACCACACCGTGACCACGGGGAGGTGGTGTTTTTAAAAAAGTCTGCTGCATTATGTCATGTCTGGGTCAGTGTGAATGTGAGACCGCATGCCGCTCGCTACTGTTTATATCCAGCCAGTCAAATATGTCTGGCACTGCAGGTTCATTGAAACTTTTCACTCGTGACACCATCTCTGACCACCGACCTCTGCTCGGGAGCCAATATCTGTTTCATTCGCCTAAAACTACACCACCTTATTCCAAAGTATTTGTTTCTAAATATTTCTGCCGCGGAAGTAATTGTTTTCTGATGCCACCGCTGGTTTCTATGCATTCCTATTTTGGTAAACAATCAAATTCAGAAGCTCTAAACAAAAGTTTCCCTTAATGGCTCCACACAGCACAAACATTGTGCGATCTTGCATTTGGAGGAAGAAATCACAAGCGCACACACATGCACACAGAAACATTCAGGTCACTTAATCTAATTGTGCCTCCTAATGAATACTTCCTATCAGCGAAGTCATTCCTGCAGTGTTGTCACTACTTAAGCCGACAGCCAGGAGACTTGTTCCTGTTTCCTCTGCATTTTTTCTCCTCACTGCTTTGTTTTTTAGCAGCATTATTTAGCACATTTAATAGATGTCACTGAGAAGCATCTGACAGCTGCACACCGGTCAGAGCTTGTTTTTTGCTTCCCAACCGCTGCAGGCGACACACACTTCACACACACATCCAGTGGATTGATGCGATCTCACCGTTTGCACCAAAAGCATAAATTGTGCTTCTACTCTGAAGCTGCAGCTCTTGCTGTGGATTTTGAGTCGCAGCTCTTTCGTTTTTTTTAGATGACCCAGCCAGAAGTGACACCTCCATAAAAATTCTAAGCACATGTTAGAGGCCACACGGACGACACTGAGATGGCAGCGTTTCATTTTCTCTCAGCAGTGTCCGGTGGTGCTGGCTAGCAGTGTGGATATCACGCAGCCCTGTTAAGTTTTTGTAGTTTGGATGGCTTTGTTGTTTAGTTTAATGTTGTTTCCTTCCCTGTTTAAATAAAGGTTTGACTGATGGACTGATGGGTGAGCAGCACTGACTGTGAGCATGAGAGCGAGTGAGCGAGAACACATTGTATATTCTGTTAGAAGCCATTGGGTTCTTTTGATAATCTCTCACTGTGTGGATCTGTGTTGACATGCTGATGGAGGATTGTGCCACAGTTTCTGTTTATTTTATTCCTTTACTCCCTTCACATGAGTTCAGCTCTTTTCACGTTTATAACAAACCATGTTCGTGTGCTTCTTGTCCATTCAAAGTAGCCCAAAACCCACACCAAAAACTGAATTGAGCTGGAGCCCACAATATGAGATATTTCCAGAACAGACATCATCAGAACAGAATTTTTTACAGTCAGCATCACTCTGTTCATCACTTCTTCTTCTTCTCTCAGGTGTTTAGTGGGAAGCGTCCAGATGGAGAATTCCCTCAGCAGGGCCAACCCGGCTCCTCGTTTCGTAAACTGTCTCCCACGCCTCCTCTCTGTCTGGGGGAGGGAGTCCTGACCACACAGTCCAGTGTTGGCGCTCCGCCCGATGGGCAGCAGCAGACCCTGACCTGCCTCATCCCAGAGAAGGACTTGACACTGTTTGAGAAGCTCGGAGACGGCTCTTTTGGCGTCGTGAAGCGAGGGGAGTGGCTGACACCCGCTGGGAAGGTGGTGAGGAGACATGTGCTCATCAGTGAACTCAGCTGCTGTATATGTTGGAAATGTTCATTTAAAAAAAAAGAAAAGGGGTTTGGTCACACTGAGTGAAACAGGGGGCTTGTTAGCATCTTTCCACTCAGACATTTTCTCAGTGAGAAAGAAGAACACTGAATGAGTTTGAATCTGCTTCCTCTTGCAGCTGAACGTAGCTGTGAAGTGCCTGAAGACGGACGTGCTCAGCCAGCCCGACGCTCTGGAGGATTTCATCTGTGAGGTCAATGCCATGCACTCCCTGGACCATCAGAACCTCATCCGCCTCTATGGTGTGGTGCTCACACACCCAATGAAAATGGTAGTGGACACACAGAAACGCACACTCACAGGGAGGGAAACACAGCTGTTACTCTTTAGTCATGTCCTCTGCTGTGTTCTTTATTCATTCTGCCAAATTCTATAGCTTACAGACCGCGATTACCACATAACATTCTCCTGATTTCTCTACACATTCCCTTCTACGAGTCCGTCTCCCCTTTCTTCTTCTCCTTCTTTCCTTTAATTTTTTCCTGTTTTAATCCTCCGACCGCTCACCCACTCTTTCTCTGCGTTTTGTAGGTGACGGAGTTGGCCCCTTTGGGTTCTCTGCTGGAACGTCTGCGATGTGTCCGTCCGCAGGGCCCGGTGCTGATCCACACTCTCTGTCAGTATGCCGTGCAGGTGGCCTGTGGCATGGCTTATCTGGAGCAGAGGAGGTTTATCCACAGGGACCTGGCAGCCAGGTACAGGCCAGGGTTTCAGCTGCTCTGTTGTTCGCACTCAGGAACAGTGTTACCGGAGTGATGATTTTTGTCTCCCTTTCTCCTCCACCCAAAAAATGGAGGGGCCGTTACTGGGAAACTTGGCCCATGAGCAAAATGAGTCATTGGCTGGCTGACTGCACTGGGTGGTCTCTGTTGTTAGAGTTTCCCATATTTGTCTCTTTCACTTAGGTTATAACATAGTTTATGTTTAAAAGAACCCTGAATAAATGGTTAAAATGACTCATTTCTCCAATTAAAGCTGTGATAAAATGATAACGACGTATACGGCTGTTACAACATGCCAAATGTGAAAACTTTCTCAAGCCGTGGAGCTTTGATGATAGAGTTCAGCTGGCTTGCTAACAACCTGGAAAGTTAATTAATCTATTATTTGATGCCAGTAGTAATATAATATAATGTAATATAATAAATATGGGCTGAAAGTGCAGACATTTAACTTTAAGATTGGGCTATTCACATCAAAGATTTGTAGAGCTCTTTGGTTCAAGGGCTCAAATGTAATCCGACTGTTAACTCAAAGATATCATGGACAGTAGTGGGATATTCCTTCATTAATACTTGCACATCTCTTATTTCACGAGCAGCATTTGCATTTGACAGCTCCTGCTGTGAACCCACAAACATAAAGTGAAATTAGATATCCCAATGCCACAAAAATTAAATAAGAGCATTCCAACACTGCATACTATACCTCCACCAAGGCTGAAAGGAAAAAGAAAAGAAAAGGAAAAGCTGCCTGGATCTAAATCCAGATCAACACCAAACATTACCCATTTCTAAGTTGGGCAATGGCACACATCTGGTAAAATCGACATGAAAAACTGTCTCTAGTATTTGACTAATCCTGCTAACTAGCAGACTAACTGTATCACATAATCTCCTCTGTGGAGGTAAAAATACATCAGAGAGAGAGAGAGATGGAGGAAACATTGGGGAGGCCAAATCAACAGAGCCAGGACACCCAAAGAGGACATTAGATCACTGGATCTCCATCCATGGTAAAGAGAAACTGCTTCAAAACATTCATCCAAACAAAGAAACATCTTTAAAACTCAGAGCAGCTGCATCTGTGAAACAGCAGCGTGATGGCACGGACGTGCACATCTTCCTGTAACACGAGGACACGTGTGTGTTGATGATGTGACCGAAAACAGAAGCAGCCGCTTGGATTCTGAACAGCACGGGTGAAGAATGAGCCTAAAGTCATTCTGAAAGCAGCTCAGGAGTCTTTAACTGTAAAGAAGGGGAATATTCTGCAGAATGTGTGCACAGCAAATCACCTGATCTCAGCATAAACTTAACAACAATAAAAGAATTAAACTAAAGGAAGGAAAACCCACAACTGCTTAAAAAAAAAGACTAAAACTGGAACTGTAAAACTCTCCAGCCGTAGCTTTATGACACATCATCCACACTGACCGTCAGGTGAGACTCTGAAGACTCTGTTTAGTTTAGTATTGAGCGATTATTATTACCATGAAAACTGAACTATTTATACAGCAGATAAAACGATCACGCCACAGCCTGTCTGTTAATACATAAATCAGCAGATCATTTTAAACCAACCCCCCCCCCCTCCCCCCTTTCTCCCTCTGTTTAGGAACATCCTGCTGGCCTCAGCTCACAGAGTGAAGATCGGTGACTTTGGCCTGATGAGAGCGCTGCCTAACAACCACGAGCACTATGTCATGCAGGAGCATCGCAAGGTTCCCTTTGCATGGTGGGTGGATTAAACGCTAACTGAAGCCGTTCTGCGTAAAGCGTAGAGATGGAATTGGGTATTTATGTGTCAGGATGGAAAGCTATTTCATTTTATTCTATTGCAGAAACGTAAGAAAAATCTGGGGAAAAAAGCTGCTTTCAGTTCTTTTTTTAAAAAACAGGCTTGTTTTAGTGCTGCAAATGTCTGAAAATTATTTTTATTCATACGCATGTATCATTTTAGCTTAGCTTCCAAACACCCTGTTTCTTTCACAGTAGCCTAATTCAAAGATTCACATAGCCCAGACTCTGTCACATAGCCCAGACTCTGTCACATAGCCCAGACTCTGTCCCATAGCCCAGACTCTGTCCCATAGCCCAGACTCTGTCACATAGCCCAGACTCTGTCCCATAGCCCAGACTCTGTCCCATAGCCCAGACTCTGTCCCATAGCCCAGACTCTGTCCCATAGCCCAGACTCTGTCCCATAGCCCAGACTCTGTCACATAGCCCAGACTCTGTCCCATAGCCCAGACTCTGTCCCATAGCCCAGACTCTGTCCCATAGCCCAGTCTCTGTCCCATAGCCCAGTCTCTGTCCCATAGCCCAGACTCTGTCCCATAGCCCAGACTCTGTCACATAGCCCAGACTCTGTCCCATAGCCCAGTCTCTGTCCCATAGCCCAGACTCTGTCACATAGCCCAGTCTCTGTCCCATAGCCCAGACTCTGTCCCATAGCCCAGTCTCTGTCCCATAGCCCAGACGCTGTCACATAGCCCAGACTCTGTCAACAGGTAAGAAGGCTTTAATACAGTTTGCCATCTGTCCCGTTGCAGGTGCGCCCCGGAGAGTCTGAAGACGCGAACGTTCTCCCACGCCACAGACACGTGGATGTTTGGAGTCACACTCTGGGAGATGTTCACACATGGACAGGAGCCGTGGCTGGGTCTTAATGGTAGTCAGGTAAGCACACGCAGCTTAAACCCAAAGACTTCCACAAACGTCTTGAAGCTAAAACAATCACATTTACTTCTGTCTTTTTTCCTTGTTTCGTCTTTTGTGTACGAAAACTCAGATTCTCCATAAGATTGATAAGGAAGGTGAACGGCTCCCTAAGCCAGAGGACTGTCCACAGGATATCTATAACGTCATGCTGCAGTGTTGGGCTCAGAAACCAGACGACAGACCCACGTTTGTTACCCTCCGGGAGTTCCTGCTTGAGGTAAAGAAGCAGCCGGAGGTGTTTGTTTGGTTTTAGTAGTCAGTGTCTTCCCTGCAGTGTGCAGCCTTCACAGCGTTCTTAATTCGGAGAATCCGAAGTTTTCCTGACAGGCGAGTTAAAGCTAAAGTTGCACAGAGCGGAGCTTCCCGAAGAGCAATTTTTCACCAAAGAAAATAATTCAAAATCTTAAAAGTGGATATTCACACTGCGTCTCTTCAGGATCAAACGGTCGTTTGCATGTTGTCCACCGCAGATCGTCCCTGTAGCAACGCTGTCTGTGGTGTGTTCAAGAGCAGTCTCTATTTACGCCGGGTCACTTCTGCATCTGCATCATCCAACTTCATCAAATAAAGACCTTTTTTTCTCCTTGTTTTGATACAAAGAACACAAAAGATATGTGACCATGATATACACATTATTACCTTTTGTGTAAATAAAAAAAACCTCTCAGAAATGTCTGAAAGGTATGTGTTGATCTAATATGGCAGATGGATCTTAGAATAAAAAAAATCTAAATATCTGTCCTAGATTTCACAGATTAACAGTTCATCCAGGTGCAATAAAAAATTGGCCATTTTTAACTGTTTTTAAACGCACAGCCTGTTTGATGTTGACTGTGGCCTCTGACGTGCATAAGCACCAATGCAGTAAATGGACCTTTAGCTCCCCCTAGTGGAGTAACTCAGAAACAGACGGGTCTCTCTGTGAAGCTCGCTGTTGTAAGTGTGTGTGTTATACCTTTATGTGTGTGTCTTTTTCAGACTATGCCCACGGACATGTGTGCTCTACAGGACTTTGAAGAGCCTGACAAACTTCACATCCAAGTCAACGATGTCATCACCATCATAGAGGGGAGGTGAGTGATAGGAAGTTTGGATTGGTGTTTACTTTATAAACCTGCTTCCCAGCCGCAGTGCAGAGAAATGAAGACAAAGACTTCAAATTGCTTCTATGGTGCAAATGAAAGATCATCCTGTGCAGCAGTGGATGAGTGACGAGATAGAATTTAATTTCACTTTAGATCGTTTATGTTTACAGATGATATGAGAGTTATCAGTTTTTGGTGTTTTTTTTTCCCTGTACTCGTGTCACAAAGCACTGGCTGTTCTGTTTTACTCTCGACGTCTGCTCATGTTTCAGGGCTGAGAATTACTGGTGGCGAGGTCAGAACAAACGCACCCTTAAGCTCGGACAGTTCCCCAGGAACGTGGTGACGTCAGTGGCAGGCTTGTCGGCGCACGACATCAGCAGGCCTCTTAAGAACAGCTTCATCCACACAGGTCACGGAGACACAAACCCTCACCGCTGCTGGGGCTTCCCTGACAGGATTGACGAGTAAGAAACAGCTTAGTTGAGTTGACATTGAGATGTAGAATACTACTTCTACATTAAACTTTAAATTTTCCTTCTCATTATTCTCATTATTCTTATTATCAATCAGAATTCTGCCCCACTGTGAAAGATGCTGGGGAAAGTTGGATTACTTACCAGAACTTACCAGTGGATGGCACTACCATGCTGTTTTGAATGTCCTCCGGCTCTTTGCAGCATTCTAACACAGTAAATCTGTCCCTCTGCTCCCTCCAGTTTGTACCTCGGGAATCCCATGGACCCTCCTGATGTTCTGGGTGTAGACCTCACTGCTGCTCGGCCCACGCAGCTACCAGGACGAGCTAAAAGTGGGTCAAAGTCAAACACTTAACTTACAAACGTTCTTTTAGTTCTGTTGAACCAACCAGAAACTGTCAGACCACCTAAATGCTAAATGACTGAATTTAGGTTTAAGTACATAAAAAATGGAATCTTATAAATGAATATAAAATAATTTGTAAGAGATGCTCAGTTAGTCCCTATTAAACTGATACACCTGACATTCCTTTTGAATGTGGTCACATTTCTTACTCGTGGGCTTGAATTTGACGGGTGTGGTAGTGCGAATCCCCACCACCTAGCAGCTTGCTTTTCTTTAAACCTAACAAAGCTTTTGTATGCAATCTGATGTTTGCCTGTTTGTTTTTTCGTCCTAATCTTACCATCTCTGCTGCGACCGTCTCTTCCCCCCTCTTTGTTTCTCCACTGCGGTGGTGGTATCTGCTTTTTATTTTTACAGAGGAGCCTCCTCCCCGCCCTCCTCAGCCAGCAGTGTTAATCAAGAGTAAGTCTGGTTTCTCTCAGCAGCCTCTCACCCATTGTTCCTGCCCCCTCTGTTCCCTCTTAGCTCCTCTCCTCAAAGGTACATCGCACATTTTGTCATCTCTCCTTTGACTGGTCTTTGCAGTGACTCTGTCCTCCACTTCCTCTCCTTTCTTTTTAAATGAGATCAGTTAAAATCATTATTCCTCCATTCCTTCACGCCCTCTAACAGATGTGCCGTGTCCCTGCTGTGCTCTATAGGACTAACCTGACACCCACTGGCTTTGTGTGGAACATTGTGTGTGTTCTATTTGTGATCTTTAGGAGCTTTGGTGCATTGAGTTTCAGAACTTTGTGCAATGAAGTGATGAATGTATCACGTTTAAATCTCCAGAACCTTGTTATGATCCAGTAAGCGAAGATGAGGATCAGACGTCTGCAGCACTTAAGAGATTATCGCTCAGGAAAACGGGTTCCCTCAAAGGCCTCAAGCTTAAACCATCTGCGTGGGTCTCTGCTTCCAAACAGGGGAGCAGCAGGACTTCAGGTTCAGGCCACAACCCCAACAGTGAGGTGTCCCTCATTGACTTTGGGGAGGAATACCCCCCTTCCACACCCTCCCCTTCCCCTGTGGTTGAAATTCAGATTCCATCGTTGGCCAAGCTGGCTTTGGAAGCAGAGAACATCCTGGACAGGACGCCGCCTCAAAGTCCTTCCAGATCGCTGCCCCGCCCCCTTCACCCTACACCTGTTGTGGACTGGGACGCACGGCCATTACCCCCACCCCCCGCTTATGATGATGTGGCCCAAGATGAAGATGACATGGAGGTACGGTAACACAGAACACAATGTCTAAAGATGTTTGGAAGAGGCTTTTCTCCAGGCCAGGCATCACCATATCTGTGATATAATACACTGAGCTTGTGAATAGTTTAGAAGGTTTGGAGTTACATTCTTTATTCTTTCTCTTCAAAGGTGAGCTCCATCAACAGCTCAGAGCAGCAGCTTGAAGAGGAACAAAGCGCTGTCCAGAATGCAGATGAAGCTCTCACTGGACTGAGGGTGGAGGGTGAGGCTCTCGTCTCGAGGGGTCCTGACAGGACGAGCCTGGAGGACAACCTCTTTCTCCCCAGCAGGCAGATTCAGGGTGTGTCCGCCTCCTTCTCCCAGTCTGCAGAGATCTTTCAGGAACTCCAGCAAGAGTGCATGAGGAGGCTCAATGTCCCGACAGGAAGTGCTCATCTCTCATGCTCGCCACCCCAGAGCTCAGCGCAGGAGGGACAACAGCACAGTCTTTCCTCTTCCAGTGAGGACAAACCTCAGATCCCCCCACGTGTCCCCATCCCTCCTCGCCCCGTAAAGAGGGGTGACTACACATCTGCCCGCTGGTCAAGAGATCTCTCTCTTTCTCCAATGCCAGCTGACACCACAGAGGACGTTTTAGGCTCAGTCCTGGACCGACCACCCCAGATCCCTCCCAGAGAGCCTTTGTCTCAGCCGGGCTCCAGGACTCCGAGCCCCATGGGTCTGATTGTGGGCTCCCCCCAGCAGAGGCTCTACTCTGTCAGCCCCTCCACCCAGCAGGCTTCCCTTCCATCCTGCCCCTCTGCACACACCTACAGCTCCTACCTCTCCACCTCTCCAGGTAAACTCATGCCGACCACGCACAGCTTTGCCTCAGATCCTAAATATGCTGCACCCAAAGTGATCCAAGCACAAGGGAAGGACGCTGGCAGCAAAGGCCCCTGTATCCTGCCCATTGTTCGTGATGGGCGGAAAGTGAGTAACACCCACTATTACCTTCTACCGGAGAGGCCCCCGTACCTTGACCGGTTCGACCGCTTCTTTAAGGAGGCAGAGAGCCTCCCCGCCAGCGGCGAGGACAGACACGTACGGCAGGCCAACACCGCCACCGTCAGACCCATGGTGGTCAACAATCAGACTGTCCAGGGACACACCCAGGGACATTCGCTCATCCAGCCTGGCGACCTGAAGGCTAATTTCTCCTCCAACAACAACAGCAGTCTCAGTGGGCCTCGGTCAGGGATGAAGACATCAGTTAGTCTCCCTCGCGTGTGCTCAGACGGGTTGGCGGCACCAGACGGAGGAGGAGGAGGGAACTCACTTGACAGAGTCAAAATGGTAGGCAGCATCTTAATGCAAATACAGGGACTTTCTGGTTTTTATCATGTGCTGGAAGATGTTACTTACTGCATTTAGGATGTTAGGGTCCTAATGATGGATATAAAGCCTCCTGATGTTCTTCCGAATGCTATCGGGATAAACTGCGATAAATTAGCTCAAAGGTGAGAACCGAGCTATCTGTGCGATGATCAGCTGACCTGGATTAATATGTTAGAAGAAGACTTTAAATGTGATAGAATAATGTGTATCATTAATGAATAGCTTGCCTTTTCCCTCTTTCAAACTTCAGTTTTCTGGGCTGACAGTAATTGTGGAGTTTGTGGTCAGTAGGAGAATGTGCCTCTCCGTTAGCAGATGTGTGTTACACTGTTATGCTTCAAGAGAGTGGGGTCAGTTTGCAGGCGACGCTCCTAAATGCTCAAATCTGTCACAATTACACTTCTTTCCCATCGGTTCAGCCTTCGACTATCAATGAGAACCAAACTAGGACTGATGTGCAAGCGCATCATTTTCAAGCTGGAGCTGAATTTTGGAAAACCGATGAGCTATCAAATTTGAAATTCGATTTAGTCCAAAACTTTCCAGCACACAGATCTGATAACCTCATCAAAAAAACAAGAACTGTTCTTTTATTTTTGCTGCGAATTGAATTTGAAAGACAAATAACGAAAAATAGCTCGGCTTCTTTCTGGTGGCCGATTGATTGTGAATAACTGAGCCTGACAGAAGTGGAGTTGGAGGCTCTGGGAAAACTCTGAGCGCTCCACATTGATCAGACACTTGGTGTTTTGTTGTAGATGCACACATCTTTGGCCAGCCAAAAGGAATAGTGCTATTGGAGATTATATATCAACTGTGCTGAAGTTCAATGTAAGACAGAGATGGGTACTAGCTACTTACTGGCTGAAATATTAGTTTAGAAGGAGCAGGAGAGGTGATGTGTGATGCAGCTGCACACCAAGGAAAGCACTGCCGGCATTACCTAAATCTCACTCAGCTTAAGTTGGATTTGAATGAAATAGTTAGGACGCTGGCTAATAGAAATGAATGTTTTTAGGTGATCGTGTGGTCAGCGCAGGATTCTTCAGGTGAAGAGAAAGTAAAGCTGCTGTTAGAACTGTACACTTGATGGTGTACTTGAAATATTTACGCCAAATCAATACAAATGATTTCATCATAAAGAGAGGCGCTCCTGATGTTTCTTTTGAAAGCTGTGCCGAGGTCCATAAATATATCAAAGAGGCTTTAAAAAATGCAGCTGGAAGTTTGAGGGGCTGACCGTGCTGTTGTGTGATCTAGGTGCAGGAGGCCGTTCACGGCGTGACGTTAGAGGAGTGCCAAGCCGCCCTCCAGAACCACAACTGGAATGTCCACACAGCTGTGCATTATCTAAAGGTGAGGGCATGTGAAACTGCATCTACACATCTGTGCTGCGGACACTGTGACGCTGTGATGATTACTATACTGTAATCGTGATAGCAAATAGTTTTCCCCAAGTGTTCGGGGAGAAAGCAGTAAAATGTTATCGGAGAAGGTAAATGAAACTGTTCGATACCGTAAATAAACTTAAAATTGTCGCACATATAATCATTTATCGATTTCTATTTTCCCAAGGCAATATTACTGACTCTCCTTGTGCTTATAATAAGGGGGAAAGGTCTAGAAATGTTCAGGGTTATGATTGGGCCACACATTTGGGTCTCACTAAGAACACACAGGCTGTGGGATTCAAACCCCAAGCACATCATCTGGTTGTGTTTGTCCAGTTTTGTTAATATATCTATATGATGAGTTTTTTTTGGTGTTACAAAACACGTTAAGAGCACAATCAGCCATCGACACTGGCTGGGTTTCTGCAGAGCACCACCCAGTCTCAGAAAGGCCACGTGGGCCTTTTTCCAAGTGTTGTGTGGAATGAATGACGTGAGAAGTTGGAGGTAGTTAAAGACTGTAGAAGCAAGGCTTAGAGAGGAGGGTGGGAGGGCAACGAGCCGGCCAACCAGCAGACAGATATATTGTAGAAAGCAACAGAAAGTAAACACATCGCCATTCTGATACTTCCACTTGCACCTCTGCTTGAGAATCACTCTGTGGTTCAAACATTTGGCTGAATTACCTCAATATTAGAGAGTTTAGTGTAAGCGGTCAGAGGCAGGCGGTGTCATCAGCTGGTGGTGCCAGATTACCATATTCATTGCATGAAGGTATAGAATCATCCCCCCCCCCCCCCCCCCGAGTAATTTTAAGGCCAGTAGAGTCCATTTATCACAGCAAAGCTGTCAGAATAAACAATTCTTAGGAACACACATGATAACTGTGAGAGTCCCATTTTTACTGCTTTTTGTCGTGTTTTTTTTTTCTTTTTTTTGTCTTCCACCGTCGCACTTGGAGAACGCACGTTGTATCACAGCAAAATAAAAACATTTTGGGGTTCAATTCATCAAACAACGAGCTCAGGAGTGGGACAGTTATGGCGCTCCACTGAAAGGCTTGTGACTGAGTCATCAGGGGTAAACACTGCTGTGCTGCCGAGTGAATTCTGAATTCTTACGAGTGGTTTTCTGTAATAACATTTTTCGACTGGATATAACTGCGAAGAGATTGTAATTTAGACTTTCGGAAGGTAATTTGTATTTTATGGGTTTACATTGAGTATAGAGGGAGAGCTTTGTTGATCCTGTCTCTGTGAGGCAGCAAAAAAGGAACGGCACAAATAGACACTCTGACCTGTCTATGTGTTTGAACCACAGGGGGCTCAAGGGAACACTTCAGTATTCCTTGATAGTAGCAGAAAAGGTCTGTAAGAAAAGAACAAAAAGCAATCCAGATGTCTCGGAGTCAATCTAAGCTGCAGAAGTGAGCAGGAAACAAGATGCTGAGCTTGTATAAAGACTGAAATGATCTAATACTCACTGCTGCTCCAATAAAAAAGTCAATCCTTGTCCTGACGCTTGGACCTGTTTATCTGCCTCTGCAGGTGGAGCAGTTGTTCTGTTTGGGTCTGAGGAGCAGGTCAGAGTGTCTAAAGCTGCTGGAGACGTGTGACTGGAACCTGGAGCAGGCCAGCACTCACATGTTAGATAACTATGGATCCACAACAAGACAAAGGTAGGCTTTATTTATTTATTTATTCATGCTTTTTTTTTTTTTACTTTGGGTCCAGACTTTCCACAAAGAAGAAGTCTTTTAAAATGGAACACGCTCACATTCCTGGACAGATTTGCTGTTAATATATCTGGAATTTATATAGCCGTCTTTAATCTACTCTCAAACATGATCCACACATCTATCTGGCACCTTTTGACAGTAATGTCACTTGGATATTAATCAGGAAATTGTTTCCGGAAATTGAATCCAGTCACTTATGACCCTGTCGCTACTGCCGACATGACACCGGTTTACTGGTTTCCCTCTTTGGAAAACTTCCCATTTAAAATCTGCTTCCCAGTTGAGCCGCAGGAGATTCTTCCAGTGTATTCACACTTGGGGTTGACTTTAGTTTCTCCACAGACAGAACGCAGACAGGTATGATGCAACGTGAACTCTGGTGTGTTCTGTTAATTGAGCTGAGGCTCCCCTGTTTTCATTACTGGAGAAAAGAAGATTTATCGAGTGGAAGTTTTTCTGTTTGAAGCGTTTAAAATGCCTAAACAATTAGAGCCCCGTTGCAGCAGCACAAGCACGTTGACGTGTGTGGGTGCAGCATTGCAGTGTGGAAAAGAGCTGGATTATGTTTGGGGAAAAAGGGAAAGTTTGGTTGATAAATACACTCATCCCTGCTCTAATTGCCCTGAAAAACCGTGGAATGAGGCCTCTGCTGCATATCGTCTCATTGTCTGAGCAGCGCACTGCAGCACAGCCTGCAGAGGCAGGCAGGGTGGCTTTATGTTTAACTTACAGTATACAGTGAGATAGAAGCACAGTGTCACGTGTGGCGTAGAATTCGGGCATTTCAAGACCTTGTTTGTTTTTCACTAAAGACATTGGATCAGAGGCAAACTAGTTTGCTGCACTTCTTATCATTGCAGAGCGTCCACTTCCTGTGAGATGTTTATTCACAGCTCTTTCACAGTCTTGGGTACATTTGTTACCCCAACACCAAAATCTTTACAGCATTACATGAACTAACCTCTCAGAGAAGAGACAATTAGACACAAGAATGTATTACAAATGACAAGATTTTAGATGGCAGATTAAACACTGAGTTGAAGGAAACTGCTAAACTTTTTGAGCGCTGCTTGCACCGTTCCTCCTTCATCTCAGCTCAAAAGAAGAAATCTCCTGGAATGACGATATAAAGGTCATTAAAGGTAATTCAGGAGGATTTAGCACCACATCTCATATTCTCAATCTAATTTAAAGCTTCTTTATATTTGCAGACGGTGACAGAAGTCTCAAGCTGCTGGGCTTCGATTTGGAGCTTCATCCTCGGTGAAGCATCATCAGACGGTGAATCTTCTCTCAACCCTTTCTGCACGACGCAAAACTCCCACGTCCAGTCGGAAGACTTTAAATATGAAGACTTGAGCACAAAAAAAAGTTAACTTCTCCTTGGCCCCATTTGCAATTACCATGAGGCTGAGAAGAAAAGAGGAAAAAGACGGACAGTTTGACTTTGATGTGAAGGTTATGTGATTGTTGCACTTAGAAAGAAACTGTGCACCGCCACCCAGGTGGAAACTGACCACGCTGTGCGCACGCCACCGGCGGATCTGCCTGGAAGGAGGGAGTCACCCTGACAGATGCCCATGGGGGTGCAGATTCTGGATGCGACGGTCGCTTTCAGATCCTCGCTGCTGCTGCAATTACACTGTTGACCAACTACCGTGAGATGACTAGCACAATATACACAGAAGCACTTTCTGAAGAGGTCCGCACTCTGCCAACAAGTCACGTTAGCATATTGAACAAAATCCCCCCTCGATTCAGTGAGAAACCTGAAAAAGTCACTCAGTGAGCAGAGTCAGCACTGAACTTAAACTCTGTCCAGGATACATACGCCTCATTAAAGGTCAACCTCGAGTATTGGCAGCTCTGTCGTCACAATTTTTTTTCTTTACCTGTGACACATCCAAGCAGAATAAAACACCTTTGTGGCAGTTAAGGCAGAATTATCCAGGTAATGGTTTTACCTGCTCTAAGACGGCTGAAGGCGTGACTGCGGGGGTCGTCTGCTGCTCAACGCCTGTGGAGGAAGAGCGTGTGCAGAAAGAATCCATCTGCAAGAGAAAACTGTGATTTCTCCATAGCAAAACAGATAAAGGATAATAATGTCCTCACTTAATTTATAGTTTGAGGAAGAGAGTTGGTCCCGTTTGTCCAAGGTTCTTTTAAAGGCCCACAACTCTGTCAGAGGAAGTTTATGTTCAGGATATAAATGATGTCATCGTTATGTTTGTATCGGTTGCAACTGTGTTTATTTTCAGTGTAATTTTAATATATTTTGAAGCCAACCCTCAGAGAAGGGAGAACCGAGACTGCAAGTCACGGTATTTTTTTAAACTTTTACTGTCTCTCCCGTCTGTGACGTTTGTCACAGGAGACTTTAAAAAAAAAAACACCACCACCGACAAACAAACACCCAGTCTGTGGAAAATTCCTCCATCCCAGATACAATCTGTCCTGATTTCCTCCCCATAAGCACTTTGTCCTCACTCAGCACCTTCGCATCAGCTGAAATCTCCTGCCAGCACCGGGCTCTTTCTGCGCTCACCCAGAATTTGTTGGCAGCTAATAATGGCGGAGTAGTGAGATTTACTCCATAATCATCACTTTAAACGACAGCTGTGAGGTTTCGGTCAGCACCTTCTGGGGTGATGAATTAAAACTGCTGGACGTGGGAGGAGAATTAATTTCTATTCCAGACTCTTAGCGAGTCGGGACTCTTTTGGAAGGAGGTGAAATGTTTCAGGTTAACACCCATTATTTTGAAGAATGGCTAAAAAAAAACTGAAGGTGTGATCACATGCACCTCCTGAGGAGGTAACCTCCTGACGTGTCTGAGTGTTATCTGTTTGGGCAGAAACTGCAAACGGCCGCTGACAAACCCGCGGCAGAGCCACAGCTCGCCTGGCACACGACACGGCTGAAAAGAAGCCATTTGGAATAGATTCAAAGGAAGCACAAGACTGATTGTGGAAGACATGTTTCAGTTTGCGCCCCCCCCCCTCTCGAGCTGTAAAATCTGCAGCCAACTTCAGACCTGTGGCCATTGTTAAATGTTTACTCCGTTTCCCTCCACAGAGTGAGATAAAGTAGTCCTTAAGCGCTGATTTAAGGCCAGCTTTGCCACCCCCCGTCCGAAGCGACATGAAACAGACAGACGGGTGGACGTGACGCTGCCTGTCCTCCTGTTGTTGTCTTCACACCAAGCTGCTGTAAGTTGTGCTGGGACTGAAATCAACCTTGTGGTGTTCTGATCAACCCAAATCCACATTCTCCTGTTGTGATGTTCAGTTCTGTGTAGATTTTGTTTATCAGATGTGTTTCTGCGGAAGCTTTTTTTATTTTCTGTTTTTTTAAAGCTATTTATCTTACTTTAGCTGTTCCTCCTTCAGCTCGCCACCTCTTTGTTTGCTTCCTCAGAATATGTTCTGTCATAAATGCCTCTGGTAAAGTTGGTTTTCGTGATTTCTCTCCTCCTGGTGTTGATGGAAACGAAGTTCATGCTGCCGAATTTATAAATGTATTTTTTATTAAAGAATTAATTATTTTTTACATTTCTCCTCCTTGTTTTCACTAAACCTAACACAGCGCTCCAACACATTTCTGATGATGATTAGACAGTTACTGAACTTGAACAAATGTTCTATCCCTTTTAATATAAATGAATGATTTCTACTTAAAATCTAAAGTATTCGGACACCCGATGGACTTTGGACTTTAAAAGCGTTCCACACCTGGTTACAAAATATTTCTTGAGCAAACTAGTGAAGCTGTAATGCCCCCCGGGACAGATCCATGTGATAGGAGAACGGCCTGTATATGAGCATAAGTGGCGCCGCCACTTCTCCAAATGTGCGTAAACATATCAGCGAGGCGAAGGTTTTAAATGCAGCACCAGTGGTAATTTGTGCTCAGAGATGGAGGGGAAATTACTGAAAATTGCACAATTTGAACATCACGCATACAAAAGCGGATGGCTGATGTCTCTGGGACCAAGACAGCCTGAAAGCAAGTATTTCGATTTGGTTAGAAATGACTGCAGGATGCTATTAGAAAATATTGAAGAGCCGGAATGGTGAGGGGAGGGGTCTTCCCACACACCTGTTTGCTGGTTGCTGCCTGGGGCGGGAGGGGCCAGGAGGATGAATATTTCTGCTGGTTCGGGGTCTGTGGTGGCTGGGGGCCTGCTGGTCCCCTGGGGGGCTGCTGGCCCCCTGGTGAGTTGAGGGAGGGAGGACGTGTGGCTGTATGGGACGTGCAAGTGTGTGTGGTGATGACTGGGCCTGGGTTGCCCCTGGTTCCCGGGGGGCCTCTGCCCTATGCTTATGGGGGCTCTGTCTGGGGGCTTCCTCTGCAGTCTTCTGGGTGGATGCGTGGTTGTCCCTGTGGTGGGCTTCCTGGGTTCTGTGCTCTGTGGGGGCTGCTGGTGGCCTGGGTCTTGTGGCCCTCTCTGCCTGCTTCTGATTGCTTGGGGGGGGGGGGCTCTGTACACTTATACACTCATAACTAAGCAGGGTTACCATGTAGGTCCTGTGCCATGGGTGTTGCATGTTCTCACACACACACACACACACACACATTCATTAGCCCAGTAGCAGTTTATGTGTTATCCTGTGGTTTCAGGTCATCTATATCCACAGCTGTGTTGTATGCGATTGCCGCTACTTGTGCTTGTTTTTGTTTGTTTGTGTGTTGTTTTTTCTCTGCTTTCAGGTGCTCCTGGTGGCTCTAAGGCTGGATTCCCAACAGAGGCCGTGGATTGTCTTCTGTTTTGTTTTTACAGGTGTAGAAGCTGGTTGTCTGGTTTTTGTTTCTATTTTTGTTCTGTTTCTTCTTCTTCTTTCCTTATCCCCCAGTCCGGTTCAGCTCTATTACATGTTATATATTGTTAACAAAAATAAATAAATGGGCAGTTGATGGACATCAAGGGGAGCTTTACATTTATAAAGCTTCCCTTGGCAAAGCAAATCTGTTTGGCACTGTTGAGCTACACTGACTGTGGGCGGACGAGCACTAAAGGTACCGCTGGGAATCCATACGCACGCAGGGTCACAGCCCTGTGCAGAAGTCTTGAGCCACCCCACATTTCTTTATATTTTGCTTCCACGGAGCCAGACTTTCACATCATCTTTTCAAGGGGGTTCTACGTCTTTTGGGCATTCGGCTGCTTTTTCACAAATTCTGTTTTTCAGTTTTTGCACCAAAGAAAAAGAAAAGACCCTCAGTGAGTCTGGAGAACTGCTGCTCAGGACCACTGAAAAAAAAAAAAGACCACAAAGCCTGGCTGCTTTGAGGCAAACAATAAAGAAATGAGATGTGGATCGAGACATTTGCTCAGCGGTTCACATTGTTCTCATATTATAAAGAAATGTGATGTCATTTTGACGAACCTCCTTCCTTTAAGCCTTTAATCAGTCCCAGTGCCAGAGACGATGTCCAAGTGCTTTTGAACCATTAAACTTTAGGCTCTTTGTTCTCGCTGTCCTTCATATAATGATCTAAACTCGGGTTAAAGCAGAGGCCTGGCAGTGTAATGTAAGTGTCCATTCTTCTGTTTCAAATTAGGCAGGAAACCCAAAGCCTAGAGTGTAAAAACATTAATCGTTGCAATTTGGAGTTGAAAGTGCTGAGCAAATTGCACCTTACAGTCACGCTTGTTGGACTGTAAAGCTGCCTTGGTGTTTCTTTGAGCCACGAGCTAATGCAGTAGTAATTGCTGCTGATGTGTGGCAGGAACATAATGTGCACCTTGGTCACCATCTTAGTTTTATATGCTCCCATTAGCACTGAAAGTACAGCTGAGACTGATGGGCATGTGAAAAGCATAAACGTGCTCACATTTTATGGCAATAGTTGTCAAGATGCAGTAGAAGCATATAAATGTAGCCAGGGTCCTATGCCTCCCAGTCCTGTCCCCAGTCCTCCCCTATGGATCACTGTGATGTCAGCCATTGGTTTCTGAACTGTCATTTTGGTGCCCTTAAAAAATATTTTTGGCCTTTGGCGTGTTAGTCTTTTTGAAGCCAGAACTTAAAATATCTTTGATAACTAATAACTGATAAATAATAAGCAGATAATACTGCACGTGTGTGTATTTAGGCTGGAGCACACTGGTGAACAGCAAGCACCGTTACAAAAGCCCTGCAGAAGTGTACTGCTCTGCAGGTAAGAAACCAAGTGTAAGTTACATGTATCCAAACAGAAGTTTAAACTAATCCATACATGTGGCTGAAAACATTTCAACGGTGAACATTTTATTCTGCAATAAAAATACTTTTTACTTGACGTAAGAATTCTTTTTTGAATTATAATTGAAGTTCTCACAGCGAGAGGGTTTGTGGTTGGAGTTTCCTTCCACTGTCCTAAAAACATGCATGTAGGGTTAATTGGTCATTCTAAATTGGTGTAGTGAGTATGAGTCTGCATGGGTGCTTGTTTCTGTGTGGCCCTGTGATGACCTGGTGACCTATCCAGGATGTACCTGCCTCTGCACCAATGGCAGCTGGAACAGAATGAAGTGGATATAAAAAATATATAGAAAAAAATGAATGGATGGATAGTTTAGCATTCATATCAAATCCCACTAACTGGTACAACGAAGCCAGCTGCTGATGTAAATTTGTGCCTGCATTGTCTTTTTATTAGACAGATATAAATGAGGGATTAACATCATCAATCATAATACACTGAGTGTATGACATGCTGCCTCCTCTGTAGGTTAGTCTGCTGCTTTCAGGACGTGATATTTGATCAAAATATTCATATTTTCAACCAATTTAAGATGGACAAATGCAATATGGAAGCTAACAGTTTGTGTGCTCAGACGCCAGCTGCATCGGGAGACATGTGATATTAAGTCCTGGTGTGTGTGTGTGGGGGGGGCAGTGTGCCGCTGGTGTGTTTTCAGCTTTTTTTCTCTCACTCACTGTGTTGTCAAACTCCGTTGCCTAAAAACTTATTTACAACTTTCCATTGTTGACAACATAAAAACCTCAAGACATGCGAGACTCCCCCTTTCACCTCCGCCGGTGGTTCAAGTCTTTTTCTTAATGGTCCTACGTAAGCTGATTTTGAGCCTTCTGGTTATGGTATTGCGGTTTAAGGTAATTCTGCAATGGCTTTTTGTCTGACACTTATAAACCTTGTCCATCTTTTATATACAGCCTATAGCAGAACCCTATTCTGAAAATCACCCATGTTATATTAAGAAAATACAGAGCTTTACAACTTGCTTTTCAGGCTTGTATGTTTTAAAAAACTGAGGAAAGTACATATAAAAGCACTTAGGAGACTCTAAGTCACATTCAGTGAAATATGAATTTGTGAACTGTAATGTATTAGAAACCTGAGATAGATACTGAGACATTTAACCAGAAAAAGCTGACCTATCTAATCAGTGTTGGTTTGAGGCATTTTTGTTAAATGTTTCATAAACTGAACATGAACTCAAAGATGTTACTCAAAGATTTAATCAAGGAGTATCTGACGGCTTGACTCATTGAAATAAAAATGGGAATCTTTGAGACTCTTATAATAAACTGAGTGTTATGCAGAGTTATGCGTTCACTTTGTATGGGAGAAGCTGCAGAAACTTCCTCCTCAGTCCTCTTGGCCTTATTGTGTGTTGTGAGAGATCGATCTGAATCAATTAGGCCGTGTTTATGTTTGCGATCATCGACGCTCCAACAATGCGTGGCCTTGAGAGAATAAACCTTACACGTAGCATTGTGTCAACCGCATTGATCCTCGCAACTCACCTATCAATTGACCTTCAAATTATACATTCATGTCACCCAAGGCAACATCATAAACTGTTTTGGATGAGTTCAGACCTAGAAGTGCATGTTACAGGTTAATTCATTTATTGCTGATACGGCTGGAATACCAGTGACAAAAAAAAAGAAAAAAAAAAAGTGTCTCGGTCAATAAAACAAGAAAAGTTCATCAAATAAAATTGAATCATGTGGTCAAGTTCATATTTGCACAGAGGAACCTCTGAAAGTTCAGACTAACAAACACAAATCATCTTTGATCTTTTCCCCCTCCTTCATCAATCACTACCCTTTTATTCCTTTACAAACACACACACACACACATTCTGCTTTACTCTTGGACACAAGTAACTCCTGCTTACTAATGAGAGCCCCAGCTGGACCTCTATTCATCTTTGCGGTGTGTTGTGGTGTGTGTACAGTGTCATTACTTGGTCCCTGGGCAAATTATTAATGTCTAGTCTTCCAGTTGTTTTGGACTCTAAAGCAGTGATTTTACAGGATCCCCAAGAGAAATTATTGCAAACAGAGGAGGGTAAATAAGGAGGGAAGAAAGACCAAGCAAAAGCAGGAGAAGCTGCCAAAAAAGTGCCAAGGAGCAGATAAGAGTATTCTTTTTTACCATCCGGGAAAATATGTATTTATATATGTGTGCGTTATTGTGTCTACAGTGTGCTTTATAGAACACGGTTAGACAATCTCTTTGCTTTTTTTTTGTGTTTCTCTCTTTTAACTCGAAAATAAGGGTGTATTTTTTTCACCAAGCCTGTCAGTTTTTCCTCCCCCACCATCCTCTTTGTTGTTTGGAGTTGAAACTTAAGCTCAGAGCAGAGTGTGAACTGCAGCACAGACGCAAACCGACCAAGAACGATGGATAGGCCAGTGGAGGAGCAGAGAAAGACAGTGTTGACAGGATGACGGGAAAAGGAAGATGAACAGGAGTGACATTCGAGAAGCTGGAGCAGAGACGGAGAGGCAGGCTGCTGCCTGGTCTGAGAGAGAAATGGGGGGTTGCTTCACTGCATACATCCTTATTCTTTCCATCACTTATATCTATCTTGTTTTTCTTTTACCGTGCCTTAGAAGCAGGAACCCCTTCTATTTTCTATCTAGCTTTAGTTGAATTACAACCTCAAATTAAAAGAGATATGTTTACAAATTTTATATAATGAACCTTGATAAAACTAGTCCTAGTTTGGGTGTCATATGATCTAATTTAAGTGTCATCTTAATAGTTTTTTTTCAAAAACATATAAATAAATATACCACACATCCATTCATATAGAACAGTATAAGCATGATATGTTCATAAAATAATACTTGAAAAGACCTTTATAAATCTGTTTTATTTCCGTGCTGTGAAATTGCATTGCTTTCTTCTCCCTCCGTGTAGATTGCGGTGATAACACAATAACCCAATAAGAGATTTACTGCTGGTGCTGTAATAATTTTAGCACCAACAGCTAGTGTTAACATCTGATTTATTGCAAGTTATACAGCTATGCTAGCTTCTTAGCTATGCTAGCTTAGCTGGCTTTAGTGTCAGCAGTAGCTTGTTCTCCAAAAGAAATTTTACACTCAATTAATTCTGAGACTGGTTTATGTGTCAAAATACCTCAATCACTTCAGTGTGAGTTACTATTACAATACATGTTTTAACTCTTCATAAATTTAGAATTTCATTTTACAAATTTAAACATTATTTTTTCATTCTCCGTTGGGAATTAATAAAGCTGCTGTCTATTCTACTCTGCTCTTTGACAAGCCCCAAGTTCAAAATTTCCCTTTGAACTGAGTGTTTCTGCTCCCCACACCTTTGAAGTAGTCCACTTTACAGGGAACAGAACAATCGGAACACAGCCTATGTCTCTCTTTACTAATTTTTTTATTTTTCCTTGTACATTCTGTTTAGTTCTGCCTCTTGTTTTTGATTCAAACCATTTCTTAGTTTGTGGATTACTTCATACGTTTTCTGTTATCTTGGGCAGTGTCCTGATTGTCCACTTGCCCACTACATGCTGTTTAGAGGACTCATTACAGATTAATGGGCATATTTCAAACAACACTTGAATGCAACAGTGCACCTTAACTATGCACTTGATAAGCGCAATCAGGTGTTGCTGGAACAAACACGAACAACAAGCAGATAGGTACATGGCAATCCTGAGGTGAAGGACGGCATAAGTTTGCAGTATTTGGAAAAGATAATTGGAGAGGATAATGAGAAGTCAAAGGAAATACTGTGCTCTGGGTTTCTTTACAGGTTAATGAAAAAATGTCTTCACAACTTGAAGGATGGATGTTGAAAACTAGAGCAAAATTTTTTACAGATCCTCGGCTGCTTGGTAACATAGTATCGATGACCTTTGGGACGAATGCTATTGTGATAGTTATTTTTGTAATGTAAATTATTTCTAAAATCCTCCATACTGAGGATGAAGGTTTGACTTATGAGTCTGTTTACATTCTATGATCTCCAGTCTTGGCCAAACTTTTCAAAGTGTAGTGGAACTCTCTAGGCAATGCAATCTACGTGCACTGAAAGACTGTAACCTCATGAAACACCTTCAAACACCACAATCTATAAATCTAAAGACTGCTTTGACAAAGCTGCTGCTCCTGTATCCACAGCTTTGCTTTGCAGCCTGGCAAAGTAAAAGGTCTTCAATTATTCGCTCCAGACACAATCATGATAGGTTACTGGCACTTCTAGTTTATTGGTCCCACTTAAGTTAGTAAGTTAGCAGCCACAGTATTGTCAATGGTTAGCAGTAGACAAACAACCAAGTCAAGTTTTCTTCTTCCCAAAGAGGAAAACGGGGCAAAAACGGCAGTGTCACAGTTTATTGCAACAGAGTTGCAGCCCTTTACTCAAGTATGAGTACCTGAGAGCATCAGCCTCGAAAAACAGGAGAAAAAGCAATAAGTTTGCAATTGTTCAAGCACAGTCTTACTGGTATCTTGTTCTTTAGACAGATGAGACCAAAACAGAATAATCTGATAATGCAATGCCTGTTATTTCAATAAGAAGAACTCATAACTGATTTAACAAGAACTCCCAGAATAAAAACTGAATTGAACGCAGTGGAAGTTTTTATCATCCTGTGGAAATGCTTTGCTGCCTCTGGTTGATGGAGGCACTGAATACATCAAAAGAATTACCAAAGCCTCATAGAGTGCAGTGTGTTACTTTGTATCAGAAAACTTAAGCTTCAGTCTTTCAGCAGGTTAACAACTTGAGGCATATTTCCAACAACACAAACGAATAGCTGAAAGGGAAAAGATGAACTGCTGTTG
This sequence comes from Leuresthes tenuis, assembly GCF_036924035.1. NCBI lineage: Eukaryota > Metazoa > Chordata > Actinopteri > Atheriniformes > Atherinopsidae > Leuresthes > Leuresthes tenuis. The sequence continues at coordinate 22,653,103 of NW_027325368.1, read as the reverse complement.
GTTAGTTTATGCCTGAACTGAATTCTATTGAAGGTCTCCGGAGGGAGTTGAGAGTGGCTAAAAAGACTCCTGCGAATATGTGCGAGCTGTTGCATGCAGCAATGCAGGAGTGAAGAAAATTAACAGTGGAAAGGTGCAAAAAGCTTATAGATGGATGCAATAATTTGAGGCCATATAGAAGACATTTGCTTTTTCTACGATCTGAATGGGCAGTAGTAGATTTGTTCACTTGTAGGAGGGAGACAGGAAAGTGGGCATGGCAGGTGTCTGCCCAACCAGTCGAGCTACAAAACAGGCAAAATAAGATATACGTGATTCCATCTGACTCCGATGCTGTTACTGAGGGTTGGTTCATCACGATCACAGCTACTCTCCGGTGAGATAATTATTTTGAAAACAAACAAAAAATGGCTTTAAAGCAGATGACCAAGAGAGCACTGGAAAAGGGAAACTCAATCACTTGTATTATGTGCCCTTTGAATTTTGTTGGCACCCCCGTGTGTACTTTGTGTAACATCCTTTATTTGCTAAACTTGTTTTTTTTTTTATCTGAAATTTGTGTAAATTGAAAATTCTCACAAATACTGCTTGATAAACACAAGTGTTGTCGTGTTGACGTGTTGTCACAATTACTTTAAAATGTCTGTGAATGTAGGTGGTCCTTGATTCTGTATTTCTATATCACTATTAGAACTCCTACTTCCCTGTGCATCTGTTCCTCTAACTTTACTTACTTTACTTTATCTTTAGTTCTTCAAAACCCAGTCAACATACAGTACATTGTGTTCAGACCTTAGATCAATAAATTCTAGGGAGAAGATATGCAGTCTACTTTGGGAAACTGGGTGAGAACACAGAAAGGTGGAGTGTGTTTTGTCATTGAAAGAGTGGACAAACAATGAACATCAGTTAATCATTGTGCTTATGGCTAGAGGTTGCCTTTTGTTCGCTGTACCCATGTACTTGTAGGTTTTTGCGGCATTATCTAACCTTGAGCAACTAATGAAGCCTCCATTTCATCTGTTAACTCTTCCTTTTTAACTTTATTTTCTTTTTACGTTGCTTCATTAAATGGTGGCAAAGCATTCTCCTTCTAAGCCTGAATATTAATTTACACTGAAGTTAATCTCCCACAAAGCATTCAACCTGACATTGTGTAATCAAATATCCCAAGACGCTGTGTACAATGTCCTATCATTCAACATAATAAGACATGAATGTGTGAACACCATCAGTGAAATACTTTCAGAGCCTGGCCAGTTATCGAGCTTATAAATAACAGTTATATTGGTAAATTATATGCATGTTCCTTCCGCCGATCTCCACTCATGGATGTAATTGGATTTCTCGGAGGTGCAGATGCATGGGCATAATAAGGCATACTGTATAGCACAGGTGCACATGTGAAATGTGCAAGAATGGTAGCTTGGAGGAAAGTAGATCAAAGAGGGTGATGTTATTACTGTGCGACAGCTGTAGGATAAAAAAAACCTCACTAGGTCCAACTTTCCTGACACAATAACTGCTGTCTGTAAATGCAAATGAAACAGGTTGACTTCATGTACTTGAAATTGACTTGTGCAGTCATATAAAGAGGGTACAACGCTAACACCAATCCCATCTTCCTGCATAACTGCCTTAATCACAGTTTTACAGCAATAAAACCTACCATGAGGCTCCTTTATGTGCGATTATGCTTTCTTTGGGCAATTTTGTCAGGCAGGGGGCACACTCAATTTATAGAGAAATTTTATTCTTTGGGACTTGCCCAGAGCAGTTGATGACTGCATTATTTGAACCTTTCAGTCAAGCTCATCCCGAACCCAACCCTGAAACTTTATTGAGGTCAAATTGGGCGACTCAGATGGCTATGTCATAACTGGTGGCATGCAATCCTCCTTTCCTATCCAAGTAGTTTTTGCACAGCATTGAGTTGTGCTTGAGGTTACTGTCTTGCTGCATGACAAAGTTGGGACCTATCAACCAAGCTTCTGAAAGTACAGCATGATACAGTAAGATGGAGTGATACCCATGTTCAAAATGACCAGCTGTGTAGTGACACAATCACTGATCTTCCACTATGCTTCACTGTGGGGGGAAACCATGCTTTCATCCATCTGACAATGAATATGAACACAGAAGGTTGAAACAAAGCTGAACCCTGACTTGTCTAATCCTTAAGAATATGTGCCAGCTTTTCTCTGTTCAATGTAGCTGCTCTTCAGCCCATTTCAGTCTACTCTCTTTGTTTTTTCTTCAGAGCGTAAAAGTTGTTTCTTCAAAGAAATCCTGCCCATGCAAGCCTGCCATCGAGAGCAATCTTAAGATCTTTGATGTAGACACTACAGTTGGTTGGGGGACCTCCCATGATGCACTTTTCCTTGCTCTGCTCTCTTTTACTCTCCATGTACATATAACATTATTGTTGTCATTAACTTGTGTTTCTCTATCTCAGCAGGTATGCCTGGGCTGGTGTCATGGTGCTTATTGTCCCCTTTTTCTTTTCCTCTCAACCCCCAGCTGGTTGAGGCAGATGGCTGCCCTTTCTGAGTCTGGTTCTGCTGGAGGTTTCTTCCTGTTAAAAGAGTTTTTTTTCTTTCCACAGTCACCTCGTGCACGCTCAGGATGTGTGATTGAATCGAAGAGAAGTTTTGCTGCAATCTGTTGGTTTCCTTATTTAGTCTTTTTTAATTGACTACGATTTGGACTCATTTGGAATTTAATGAATTTGATTGGATTATGATTGAATTCCAGTCAGTGGGGTTACATGAGTGCCATCAGACCGGATTGATGGCTAAATTACAGTAAAACTGAGTTATTCAGTTCATGTAGACACCTTAATCCGATAAAAAAAAACGGATCAGATCGGGTTCGCGATCGGATTAAAACCCCGAGATAACTCGATCCAAACGTACACTAAACGCGCATGTAGGCGGCAGAAGCACGTGGTGGATCGGATCGAGCGTTCTGCGCATGCTCGAGATATTTTCCCAGGATCGTCACCCTTGTTGTTGCTGTCGTCGTAAAGAAACAAACAATGCGATGGAGAATGCCTTGTTGTGCATCGCGTTTGTGCCATAACCAGCTCATCACAAACAAAATGTAGAGGGACGCAGCTTCATCTTGCTCTTCGTTCGCCATCTTTCACAAATACCTGAGTTTGCTGTTGTTGGTGGTGAAGACGTCAACCAGAAGTGGCTCTATTAGCGATAGTTGAAATGGGTACAGCGCCACCTATCGAACTGGGGTATGACTGACATGCTTTGTGCCAGTGATTCGATTCATTCACCGCCATATATCCGAGTATAATTACTCTTGCTCAGACAAGCATAACCCAACAATAGCTATAATCAAGTTAATCTCATCATGTAAACCCACTGACTGAGATTGTAGTTGGTTTGAATTGGATTGTATCTTTGAGATGCCTTGAGATGACAGTTTGACATGTGACTTTAGGTCGAGATGTCAGTTGAGGACCAGTTAAGCATCCATCAAGCAAATTAGAGTTGTAGGGAAAGTGACCCTCTGCAGGGAAAGTTCTCTGGGGACTCCCACTGTGACACAGGTACCCCAGTGAGCAGGAGCCTGGGATTTTTATGTCAAACCGCATTTCAGTATGGATGAAATTGGAACAATTAAGCAACAGTTCAGTTCTTCTTATGCTGTAGTTTTTATTAGTGGAACTTAATCACCATTTTGCTGAAGATGACAGTGAATGCTGGTTTCTGCAGCTTTGTTTATAACTCATCGTCAGTGAATATAAAAAAAATCCTTTTAAAAGAACACTAAATTTGAGGTTGTTCTTTATATTTAGGAAAAAAAAAACACATCTTGTTCAAATTTTCTGCTTTGAAATTACTTTTGATTTTTTTTTTTATGATTCTGATGATTTAATACTTGGCTTGGCAACATGCTGACAATGTGACACTCCATAGAAATTACCAGGCTTATTATCTTTTCTTTCCCGTAATTTCCAGTTCTGTGCTCATTCATCCTTTTGAAAAATATGTTAATTTAGCACATTGGGCTGCATCACTCTCCAACATCTTTTGTTTTTGACACTAATGCTTTTCAGCCCCTGCCGGCATCTTTTGAAATCTATTTTCTCCTTTTCAAAAGTCTTTTTTGCTATGTCAAAGGATGAATAAAGACGACTTGTAAAGCCAACTGTCCAGTATATGCTCTCAGTCACCATTGCCAGTTTGGGGGGGGGGGCAATCAGAGTTCGGACAACAAGCAGACTGTCCTATACTTCTAATCATTTCCTCCACTTTTCGACCTGCGACGGAGGTCACGATCTCTGCCTATCAGAACTCTTCCCCCTTAACTCCGACTCAAGAAAATCTGAAGGGATCTTATGGAAAGCCATGTGAATCGTACACGTTTTCATAGACTAGTTTGGAGTGAAAGGCTCCGTTGTTAAAAGCGTGTAATTCATAACTGTAAAGTAAAGGTACAACAAATAAGGGAAAGCTCTTTTGGGATACTGTATAATTTCTTGGAAGAGGCTGGTCAGTGAGTTTACACCGACTCAGACTGGAAACGCTACGTCGTTTTAACAAATGCAAGGTGAGACAGGATTTCTAGAGTTGTTTTCATTCCTCCTAATGTGCATTGAACACCACCTCAAGTGAGAGTGTAATTATTTTTGGAGCAGTAATGAAAAAAACACAGCCCTTTTTTTTAAGGGTTTGGGTTAGGGTTATATACCTTTAAAATGATTACTGATAGCCTTTAAAAAAGCCTTTGCAGTATGGCAGACAGTGGACGTGCAGTATTGATTCGTGACTCTCACCATTTTTAAGCTCTTTAGCAGCAAGTTGGAGTTTTTTTAATGCATCATAACACAGCGTTGCTTGCAGATGAACCATCCTCACATAGTAACCACATCTGCGTATAGGGACTGTGAAACTGCTGGCTTTGTACTCTACAGCTGTGGCAACATTACATCTCAAATGCTCTAAATGAGTTAGGATTTTTTTTTTTGTAATTTAATTGGGGTTTGGAAAGATTCATGATTTCATTTTAGAGTGCTGTGCTGTTTACACGGCTCAGTTGGGCCGTTTGGCTGGGTAAAGGCCTGAGTAACAACTGCATTCTCACAGCTTCACCTACAGAATTCTGTAACATTTCAAGGCTGTGGTACAGTGTTAAACCAACTGTGGTGTTCAACAACTGTATGTTGTTTACCATTATCATTTTACTTCTTGCTCAAAGAACATGGTCTTTTAACCGTTTAGGCTTTCCATATTGCTCCCTGTTTTGGACCAGCCAGTCAGTCATTAAGAATAGGGAGACTGAGAATGTGATGCTGCCGACATGGTGCTCTCTGATTGGTTGTTCAGTGAAACACCGGTAAATAACTTCATGATAAAGGAAGTATAAGTATTCAGTGTATTGAGTATTGAGTGCTCCAGAAGGATGTGTGTTTAATTATAAAGACATTGATGTGCGTTAAAATGTTCAAAACTGAGAGCCTTCATTCCTTTAAAGAATGGATAATAAACAGTTATCTAGTTATGAAGGTAGCACAACTGCTGTAAAAAAAAAAAACAGTTTGGCCCCCATTATGGATACTTTATGGTCAATTTGCAAATCAGATGGAGTTTTAACAGTACACTTTTGCAGTAAGGGTCCTTTCACTAACATTAACATTCATTATCAAGTAACACGTGATAAAAAAAAAAGAAAAAATAATCCTGATACTATCCCTCTCTCTCTGTGGGAGGCTTTTGAAGGTTAACCTGCTCTTTGGCACATGGCAGAGACTCACATGCAGAGACCCGCACACGTGGCTGGATCAGCTGCCACAACATGAAATGGAGGAACTCAAATAACAACACATCTTGAGCAGGAATGACTTCTTTATCCGGTAAGAATGCCCGGCGTTGGAATGAGTTTAAATTTGGGGGGGGGAGCACATATCAGAAACATAAAATAATTTTTGGGTGGGACAAATGCGCCTGTCTACAATATCTGGGGGGACTATGGCTGTGAGTCATCATTGTAAACAGAGTCAGCATTGTTGAATTTACCTGGCAAGCAACGGCCGTGGCCGCTTACACTAAACTCACCATCAGATGTGAACGGGGCGCCCAGCGGGCCTGCCAGGTAATTTGCTGTTTAAATGGTGTGCAGTGTCTGCTCTCTGAGCACACTGAGGAGATGTTCCAGCATAACAATGCTGCAAACATGCTTTTACAATTTACACTGATGTTGATGTTAAAATTTGACTTTGACTTTGTGTGGGATCTGAAGGAAAACCTGAGTCAACTGGTTTTAATTGTAAAATCAGGCTGTTAACCAGTTTATGTCACATTTTGCATAATCCAGGGATCTGCATAGTGATGTTATAACGGCTTTAACATTAAAATCAGGCTCAGATTAATTTTGGTTCATCTTTACACGACAACTAAAAATGCATCCCTGTCTACTGAATGCTTCATACAGTTTATATTTTTGATTTTCATTTCATAATCTTTTCAGAGAAACAAAAAACTATAAAGAGCGACATATATTCTCCTCAAACAGGAAGTGAGCTGTGGCAAGATGCCATACTAGCCAAGCCTGCTTTTTTTGAGCAGGAAAGAGAAACACAATAGTTTATTTGTAAATCTGTAGGTCTCATGTTTTGTACTTTTGCTTTACCTGTGTTTCACCAACCCCCCCCCCAAAAAAAAAAAAAAAAACACTTTCAACACTGCTGGAGAGACCGACCAGTTAACTATCTGTGATATATTTAAAGTTGTTAACATTAAAGATAGCATCAGCAGAAGCTCCTCTGTACCAATAAAATGTGACAGTGATAGAACGCTCCAATAATTTTGAAAAGGATACAAACTCCAATCACAATTCACTGATTAATGACACAAACAAGCATGAATGCCTTATTTGTTGACTGTCTGCTCCATTAATAAAATAAAAATCTAAAAGCAGGGGAATGATGTTCAGAGCCCTTAGTTATAAACCAAGCTGAGTCACTAATGTGAAAAAAAAACATTTTGGCTTATTTGGTATTCTAGTGTTTACTGGCTGCATTCAGCACTGTCTGCCAGCAGAAGCAGGTGAGCAAACCGATCTGTTTGGAGACTGTGTGTTTGTGTGTCTGGTCGGAGAAAGCAACAAGTAATGTGAAAGACTCCCATATCCCTTGTTAGCTCTGCTTCTTTCATCTTTAAACTTTCAGTGATTTACTTCTGATGCTCTTTCATCCCTCCTGTATAACACACACATACACACACACACACACACACACACATTTGTGCAGCTATCCTTGTTAGGACATCACATTGACTTTTATTTTATGTTTACAGCCTTACCCAAACCCAAAGCTTAACCAACTCTCAATTCACACAACTAACTACCCTGAATATGAAACTACAGCAACAGCCTTTAGCCTAGCTTAGCATAAAAACTGCGAACTGGGAAATCAGCCAGCTCTGCCCTAAGGTTCCAATAGCAGACTATCAGAAACTCTCAAGTAAACTAAAGCCCCCTGATGCATGCAATTTCTTTCAATCAATCTTCTGGCAACTTTATGTGCTGGTAATGTCTTTTTCTGCAACTTTTCAATAACTAGGTAGTAATAATTACACTGCACCAGTATGAACTGCTTTAGTAGCATAAACAGACAGAAACACGCAGAAGTGGTGGGTTATTTTGACATATGGTCAGCACTTCAGAGGAATTTGATGGACAATGTTGTAAAATTAAATTGTCTTTTTTTAACCTGCATTTTGGCCAAATGAATTAGAGAAAAAAAGTTTTAAAAAAGCTGCAGCTGATGCCTCTGCTCTGTCTGATTACATCTAATCTTTTCAATTGCTTTCAACTGAAGTCAGGATCGACTGCACCGTCTCCCCTCTTCACCGTGGCCATGGAGGTGATTATTAAAGGATCTTGCTGGGTGGTTGGAGGGCAGTACATAAGACCTGGCCTGAGGATGCACACTGTCAAAGCGTTTATGGATGGTCTTACAACACTCACCATGACCAAGGCTTCTACTTAGGACTGCTCTAGGAAGGAGAGGATAAACATGTGCCACTACAGGACCAGTCACTGGCAGCTGGGTGGTGCATGGGATCGGCAGTTGTTGGTGCACCTAGTTCAAAAACTCTGCTTCTCAGCTGAGATTACATGTTCCAACCTTAGATCTGACCTTGTGTTATTGTCCATGTCACTCCAGCTCGTCTATATTATTGGGCTTACTGTACCATGGGAGCATGCAGTGGAGAAGACCTGCGAGCGCAAGAGGCTGAGGTATGCAAAACTCACAGCTGATGTGCAACAGCTTGGCTGGAAAGTTAAGGTCTGACCAGTTGAAGTAGACTGTAGAGGATTGATAGCCACTTCAACATCAAAGTTACTCTGGGAGCTGGGAGAGCGAGGCAGTGAGAGATCTCTCCAGAGCTGCTGAAAAGGACGTTCAGTGGCTCTGGTTCAAGAGAAAGAACTCCAGCTGGGCCTCAGCAGGGTAGATGGTGTCTTGGGGGTGAGCCCAGGATGTTGGGATCCACGACTGAATTCTCTGGAGATGCTGTGGGCCTATCAGTGAAACACTGAGGAAGGAGGGCACCCACTGGATCACCCAGAGTCTAAACTGCAGATCTCATGTCTGCAGTTAGGGATATAAACACCTAGTCTTATGAAAAACAACTAATCCACCACTGTTGTACTTAAAACAATGCTGCAACCTTTTTTAGCTTGATTCAACTTTTTTTAATTGCATAGAAACATGCTGGTTACTGAAGAAGACCTAACAGAGAATGTGGTTTGAAAGGTGGTGCAGCTTCTCAAACAGCAGTGACAGTGGAGAGGTTGTGGAGAGTTTCGAAGCCAGTTTACACATTCATCCATTTTCTATACCCGCTTCATCCTATTCAAAGTTATGGTGGTACTGGGGCCTATCTCAGCTGCCATCAGGCCATAGGAGGGGTACACCCTGTACAGGTCGCCAGTTTATTGTAAGGCCAGTACAGAGACAAATAACCATCAATACCCACACTCCAGTTAATCTAACATGCATGTTTTTGAACAGTGGGAGGAAGCTGGAGTATCTGGAGAGGACCCATGCGTGCATGGAGGGAGGACATAAACTCTACACAGAGAGGCCACAGCCAGATTCAATGTGACAATGTCACATTCTTATTGTGTCACTTTCACGATCATAAATTAAGCTCAGAGAAACACTTAAAACCAAAGGCGAAAAAGTGACCAAAGTCTGAATGACTGAATTGTATTGCTTTAACAGATTCATTTAAACCATTAGTCTTATTTATCTCATGTCTGAAAAATGCTCAAATAACCCATCAAATCTCTTGCCACAAGACCACATGCCCTGAGATCACATGCTGATTCCACATTCCTGGGTTACAGTTCTTCGGCTGTCACACCTGTTGTTCATCACTGCAGCAGCTCTTAAGGACCAGCTGGGGCACCCAGTCTCCAGCAAATTGTCTACTTCTACAGCCTGGTAATCAGGCCCCTACATGACTCTGTCCAGAGTGTAGCGAACTCAAGAGTGGATTTAATGTGGAACCTAATCTTTGGGAGACCCCATTGACATTCTTGTGGGGGAATGTTGACTCAAACACACAGATGTGGGACTTCCACAACAGGAGGAGACAGACACCACCTCTGTTTACAATAACCTTTGCCCTTTGGAGATAGTCCTTTGGCACCAGACCTGTGCCATAACTTATCTTGAACATAGTTACATAACAGCTAGGGAAAGCTATCAGTGAATAAACTCAGACTGAGTTTTATACCTTTGTAAAGCTTCTTTAAGGTTTTCAGTGATATCCCAAGCTGCATTTACACAGGAAGATAACATTGTTTGGTTCTTTATTCAGATGTTGTAACTCACACTTTTAACAGTTTGCACTTCATTGCTGCCATGACACTGGGTGTTTCATGATGTATAAAATGAAAACAACAAATGGAGCATATATTTCTATGTTGCATTGATGTACCTAGTAGAAGAATTTATAAGCTCTGCCCCCAGAAAATTGTCCCAAAATGCAACTAAATGGTCACAGCCTGGAGCCCTGCCTGTATCTTTTGGTTTATCAAACCTTCCAGGCCTTTCATCTGTATAGAAACAGAGGAGGTGTTTCCTGCTGCCCTGTTATGTTGACTTACTTGAGCAAATATCAGTATCTGGATTTCATTAACTTGTGCATGGTCAGGCTACTTAATTTCCCAGCCATAATAAACGTCTTGGATATGTCTTCATATACTGTTTTTAAACCGAAAGTTACATATTTAAATGCATTTTTAAATGTGTGTGTGCACCCACTAAAACAAACTGATGAAATCTGCTCCCACTGACAGAGTTAGCATGTTTATCCTGAGTGTCTGACAGCTACAACTTACTGCTCCAATGTACCTCTGCCTCTCAGGAAACAGGCATGTCACCATGACAATATGAAGAGTTAGTATTACATTGTGTTCAACAAGCTGTGGTTCAGACAATCCCAACTATTTTTAGGCTAGTTTACTACTTTTGATTGGACCATGGGCGTCACATCAGCCCTACACATTGGGACAGAGCTGCCAGCTCTTTGACAGATCATTGTTATGCCAACTGGTCTCCTCTTTGGCTCCTTAATTTCAGCTGGCATCTGCATCTCACCCCTAAGGAAGAAATGATTAAATGGAATGCTTATCAGAGGGCCACATTGCAGAACTGGACAGTAGACATTCCAAGTATGCAGTCGTCATTCTTGCTTATTTGGACTGAAACTGGAACTGGTTAGCTTTCCAACCTGAGGACAAAATGTTCAGTCAGCGTTTTTCGTTTTTCTGTTTTACTTTACTGAAGATAAATTGCCCAAAGCAGTTCTGACCCTGCAGTTATTCAGATGTTGATGTTAGAATTTCAGTCATGCCAAACAGATGTAGACCCCAGAAGAAATCAAAAAGCTTGGAGACTGGACAGTAAGACATAGTTACATTCCCACACAGACACTCTCTGGGCTTGCTGTCATCTAAGGATAGCTCATGTAAATGAGCACTAGGCATCGCATGCAAAATTCTGCCATTGACAGCTTCCGTCACTTTATCTTCATTATCACTGAGGAATATGAAATAAAATAAAATAAACTCCTGTCCCCGAGCTTCCGTTCAGTTCAACTTAAATGGCCTGAGGTGACCTAAGTTAAGATCAGGACCAGCACTCTCCTGTCTGAAAGGTGACGCAGACCTGCCTTTCAACTTCTACACGTTTGCAACCATTGCAAAAATGTCAGACAATGTACATGTCAAACTGGCCATTATTTTGTCCTTGAGGACCCAGACAGTCATGTCTCCTGACTACATTGGTAACACTGCCATACACAGTGATCTGCCACCAGCTAACATGCTGCGTTTCAATAGGGAGAAGTCAGTTTGTTGAGCAAGACCTCTCTGAGAGGTCTTTTGTCTACATGTACTTAACAATTATTTTCTTTTGACACAAAAAAAACAAAAACTGATGCTATACCTTAGAGTGCAAAAAACAAAACTTTTTATAGTATATTTTAACATATACTATACTTGTTAATGCCACATGAGCATGGAACAGTAGTACCTCTATTAGTCGGCGGAGGATTCCAGGATTAGCTGCGCTGTGTTGTGGGTGAAACATGGTCTCTGAAGACTTGTTTCAGAGTCGTCTCAGGCTTCTCCACAAATGTCTTATTGTTATAGTCTTATTTTGATAAAAGCAGCAACAAGCTGCAAATGAAGGGGAAACTGTGTTTCAAAGTGTATCATTGGCTCAGCTTCTAACTTACTGCTTTATCATTGTGCAGGGATCCTTTTTGGCAAACCGGTGGCAAAATCTGGAAGTAGCAAAAATCTTACTTCCTGTCACAACTGGAGTTAAAGAAAAAGCTTGAAAAGCTATTAGCTTAATGTATAAATAGATCAATAATAAATGCTTCAAACAAAAAAATGAATTAAATGACAAAGTACAAGTGGTCGAAATCAAGGCGGAGATATTCCGAACGGAAAGAAGGCTACAAACTCGGCACTACGTATTGCCAAATGGGACAAATAGACACCTTCTTATCAGCACAACACCAGAAAGGACGAGGCACGACCGACCTACTAACAGTGGGTAGTGGAGAAATACAGGATTTTGCCTGAACCTTATGAAGCTAACCCCATGAAGCTCAGAACAAAACGTGTTTAAAAAGAGATGTTATTGACCTGCCCCAGGGCTATCTGAGGGTCAAACTGGGAGGCACAGTCCAGCTGGAGAACTTCCCCCGGAGCTGATAGCGACTGCTTGAGAAGAGGCTAATTACCTCACTTCACTGGTCTGCACACAGGCTGCTGATGTAAATTCAAAAAGCTTAAATTCCCACTCTGACAGTTACCAATCAAAAACCCAGTTAAAAAACTTGCAAAGTGGCATTCAGCTGAAAGTAAAATGAAGGTTGAAGAACCGTTAAGAGCTAAAGTTAGCAGTTGGCAAACACATTGTCTCTTATACTCTGTTTTAGGAAAGCAAATGAAATGCACCATCCTCATCACATGTGAGCTATATGGCATACAGATGTCACCACATGCCCCGCGCACGCCCCTTCGTCATATGATCAAAGCAAAAAATAAGCGGCCCAGTTAAGGATGCTCAAGAATGATATAACAAAAGCTGTTTGATAAAGAAGACTGAGCATCAAATAACTGTGCAGCCATAAACTCCAGGAAGAATTCCTTTGATGATTAACAGAGAACCTAGATGCTCAAATGGTTTATTTTCACTGCCAGTCTGTTGCCTAGAATTCTTTAAACATCTCATCTGTTTTAGGAATCAAAGACATTCTATCCTCACCAACTAACTCTGATAAGTTTGCAAAGGTTAACTTATCTGTGTGAGTTACTCTGCCAGTGACTGATTGAGAGTGAGAACATTGAGCATTTTGTAGAATTGTTATGACGTCTACTGTGCCAATCAAAAGTGTTATGAAGATAATAAGAACATTACGCAGCAAACCAGAGAATAAGAAGCACCAGCAGCACTTACATATTCTAAAATTAAAGCGACATTCCAGAAATGGGTTTATTTTTGTCTGTAAGAGTGTGTGCTTGCATTTTTATAAGCCCCTCCAACGTATAAGCTGCCAAACAGATAACTGCATTTCAAAATGCAGGTATGGACAAGTGGGTGATAACTATGTAAATGTTGCCTTTTTAAAAGTTTATTTTATATTCTATTTTGTATTCACCCTGTGGAGCTGTGTCTGTGAGTTTAAGTCCACTCTAAAAACATTATTAAGATGCACTGTGCTGCTGATCTCTGCTCTTATCTCCAGGTAAAAGCTGCTGAAATGCGAAACAACTGCAGATAAGAACGACGTTTGTGATTGGATTTGAAGCACAAAATATAAAGACATTTGGGAGAGAAGGTGCCGAAAGGGACTGAAGGCCGGTCTCTAACATTGTCTCACAAGTGTGTGAGGCGCTTCAGCTTGAAGGTCCAAATTAATTGTGAAAAGTTCAGATAGATTTCTTAAATATGTGTTTGGGATTTTTTTACGTAAATCTTTCAAACCATTAATGAATCTTAATCCAATTTCTTACTGTAGCTGAGCAGATTCTTCCCTTGGCCATGCAACAGCTGACCACCCATTTACCCCTGCATGTAACAAGGAGGGATCGTTTCAATTTCTGCCTTTGTGCTTCATGCTTATGATCACATGGACTGTGCTATGTGTGAGGAATACTGCAGGACTATTTGGTCTAAAAACCTCTATCACGAATGACTTTTCTTTACACATGTCTTGGACTGGTGTTGAATGGAGTGACGTCTGTGTAAACATTTGTGACAGGGAGTCAAGATTGGGCTTTGAAGCTGATTGAATAATCAAATCAAATATTATTGATAAAGCACATTTAAAATAACCAGAGCTAACCGAAGTGCTGTCACAACATAACGAACGGCACCAAAATGAAAATTAAAGTAAAGAAGTCGAGACAGATTAAAAGCATGTAAAAGCCTATGGAGAAAACGCAAAGATAAACCTAATAAAAATGGCTTCCGTAAAAACAAAAAAGAATGAGGCAAAACAATAAAAATGCATGTGCACATGCAAGGAAGTGTCTCATGTGTTCCATCACATCGTTTCATGGAGGATATAACCTATAAATCCTAGTAAGCCATAAAATGTCACCTCATTATTAGGGTTGGTAATTTAGAGAGATTGAGAAAAAGCCAAAAAAATGACAGATTCAGCTGGTTGCTCACCCGAGCTCCTCACTCAACTTTCTGTCTTCATATTTAGCCTGTTTACATGACACCCAGTTGGGACTACTGGATGTAAATAATCATAAGTCACTCTGAAAGTTGGGACCGAATTAAAACCTTTTTTAAAAATTCACAATGGTTTTTTTATGCTAAAAGAAGAATGAAGTCTTTCTCTTTGGAGTTAGAATAATTTGTCTTGCTCTTAAGCAAAAAAAGTCTAAACCACTAGGTCCTACTGCTATGTATGCAACTGGTGAAATGCAAATCAGCCACAAAATGCAATGAGGCACTGATACTCAGCTGGATTAGTGAGTGCCTCCCTTACGTAGACTGAAAGGTCGGGTCCGACGTCTCCTTTCCCCACGTGTGTGCCTGGTCTGTAATATTTGGACCATTGCTTTGTGTTCAATGTAACTAAATGCTTTTTTTCCTTTTTACTGTGACAAAATGACACTTTAAATACAAAAGGCAGTGGTAAATTAAAAGAGGTGGGTTCGCCTGGTAGTAATTTCTTGTGAAAAAACGATGGCTGCATATGGATATGAATGTTTTACTTAAAAGAGTTCAGAGCATATTGACCAGTTTGATTGCAATGCTAGTAGGTCGTATACAGCCCTTCTTAGTCTATATAGCATTAGAGGCTTTGCAGTCCTTTTTCTCTTATACACACTTTCACACACAAATGAACAGACAACCTCTTCTCCTCCTCACATGTGGAAAGGAGATGTGAGTCCTGATATGTGCAGCACTTTGCTGGATGCCATTCCCCCTGTTTGTTCACTTTCCTGTCTTTCTTCCACCGTTGAGTAAAGGCCACTGGAACAAATCTTTAAAGAATGAAATAAAAACAGGTATGTGAGGTGAACAATGTCCACCTCCTACCACGGCAGTGTTCTGTTTGGAAACCTTGGGTCTGTACATTAATTTATTTGACACAAACCACAAAGCACCCCTACCCTCACACTCCCTCCCTGATGGCAGCAGCCTCTACAAGACAGACTGTATGAGTAATGGAAGATGGATGGATGACAGGATAAAGGGCTCAAGTTTCGAACTTGTAAACAGGAGTAATGACCAACAATGCCATAGCTGAACTCCCCTGTGCAAGTCAACATCCTTTTGAATGAATGTGTTGAGCTTGATTTTGGTGTTTCGTGAATAATCCAAACACCATGCCAGGTGATGAAGGGGGCAGACACTCCATTTAGGAGATAGAAAAAGTCTCCTGCCATTTTAATTACAGCAAAATGTAATGATCGATAAAACATTTTGATAAGTGGCTGAAACCTGCCCTCGTCAGGATTTTAGAGTGAAGTTTCAAGCCTGCCCATTGCAGGAGCTTTTTTTAACTTGAGCACATTTTCTGCTGAATATCGGGGAGTGTACAAAACAAAACGTACTGTAGTAGAGCATATTGCTTCGTCAGATACAGTAGATTTCACAGCAGATTCAAGAACCAATCACCCAACTCCCAACCCAACTAAGTTAAACAGAGCAGAACAGATAGGATGTGGCACACTGTAAAACCTGTATCTGCGATTACTGGTCTCAATGCCATGCCTTTTTCATCTTAAACAAGGACAGAATTTAACTTTCTCAAAACAATAAGTCTCTGGGAAACTTCTACAGTGGCTCAGAGCGAGGAAAAGACTGTGAAGACTGATGCAGTAGCTTTATGTTTGCTTGTCATTGCCAGGTGTTGTCACGGTTTACATCATATTCTTGCAGTGCTATTTCACTTTAGTTGCCTGCAGCATACAAGCGGCCACAAATATTGGCCATCTGCAGCAATGTCCACACGTTTGATATGAAATTGCCCTGTAAAATATCATGTTACATTTCTTACGTGCACATAAAAAAACACGAGTGTGAAATCTGTGTTGTTTTGTTCATTCTTAAACGTACCCCCAAACGTAGCCTATAAAAGAAGCAGTGGCCAATTCAATGTGAATTATTATTCTTGGGAAAATTGTTCTGAACATTTGTATTAGAAAGTAAAAGCCCACCATAAAATGGAAAGGGCTGAGGGCAGAATCCATAATTGTTTAAATCCCCTGACGATGAATGATAGTTGGAGAGTTGGGTCAAGCAGGTATACTTTACACTTGAAAAAACAGAGCCAACACGTATCACCTGCAGTGTTCCCACTGACATGCCTTGCCCATGGGGCTGCGGTATTGATAAGTCTTCCTTTTTCACCACTACTCCTATTCTCTTCCTCCACATGCATCTCTCTTTCTCTCAGTGGCCCATTAGTGCTGTGAACAGCCGCGAGGGAGGCCCGGGGCTGCGTGGTAACACACTGAGCAGTGCTGACAGGGGAGAAGGTGGAGAGGGCAGCAGAAAAAAATGCACTAGAGTGATGAGAGGAGAGAGGTAAACAGGATGGAAGCATCTTGCCATGAGAACATCTGACAGGGTGAAGAAATGCTGCAGAGATTTATTTTTGTTTCGTTTTGTTTTTGAACAAGTTGGGATGTGTGTAGCACATATGAGTGCTCTGTGTCTTACTTGCAGTAAAGTGGTCTAAAAGCTTTCAGTTTGGAGAATCAGATGGTTTTATAACAAGGCAAGCCAAGGCTAAAAGCTGCTTGGAATGGGGCAACCAAAATTCTTCACAATCTGAAAACAAGTCAAACATAAAAAATGTCATAGCAGTTTGAGAATACACTGTATTGTGGATTTTTACACTCTGACATCAGACAGTTTATATGGATGGAGTCCACGTATCACGCTCCATGTTGCCACAGGAACCATTTAGGAACAGACACACAGATGTCTGAGATGAAGAAAGAATGGTGACAAAGTAAATGACTTTCTGATGCAAAAGTGATTTTATTAGTTCAAAGTGACACAAAGTATTTTCCTCCTTTAATTCCAGGCATAGGAAAACCTTTCATCTGAAACAGATTTATAAAACAAATATGCAGTATACAAATAATGTGTGCCTTGAAAGCCTCTTGTAATTCTAAAGTCCTACATATCCACCCATAATAAAAGAAAGTCCTCCTTGCCAGGTCTTACAATTAGATAAACACAACCTTAGATGAACAACAACACGTGGCATATTACGCTGTGTCATTATTTAACAAAAACTAATTAACTGTCAGGTGTAACCTCATTATGCTTAACGGGGTTTCGTTGGCTCTCAGCATATGCTTGTCTTCTGAAAATTTAATGAGAGATTCGGTGCAGACTGAACAATAATTCTACTGCTGGTGTGAGAAAGGGAAAGAAGAACAGTGAATGCCTCTGCCTTCCAAAGATTATTGCTGAAGGAAGTGACCTGGTGCAGGTCATGCTTTTTTTCTGATTGCTTTGGAGATGTGATTTTACTGCAGACGTAACTGCAGACTGTAAATGTTATGTTCATTTCTGTAAAGACTTAGGAAGAAAAAAGATATTTAACATAGTTCCTTTGGAAAGTACTAAGTAAGCACCCCTAATCCTTCCAAAAAGATTAGAAAAAATCTATTATTAATATATACAATTAATTTGACAGCAATTTGCAAAAGCATATGGTACATTGCCAGAAATAAGTACTCCTTTGCTAAGCTGGTTGTTCTGTGTAGACAAAACGCTTGGTCATCCCTTGGGTTAGGTTCCTTTTTTAGTCTCAAATGATTTATAGGTTAGTATTAAGTTGCTTGAGGAAAGAAAAAAAGCCTACCCCGAAGAAAAACTCCTTCAGGGCTATTGTTCAAGACCAATTTAAAACATAAGAAAAAGGTCTGGCTCCATGGAAACAAAATATAAAGCCTACTATAGCTATATCAATTAATATATTATATGTCTGACAGAGAAAGATAAGCTGAGATGATGACTGCAATAGAAGCTAAAACGACTCAAGTAATATATTTGATTATTGAGAAGGGGTTAGACAGCTGCATAATAATCCTGCTTGAAGGTCTCCTAAGTTTAAAAAGGAACTGAATTAAGAGGAACGGATGGTCTTGTTAACTCTAGGTCCCACGAGTCAATCGTGCAATCAAATGTAGAGTTTGAAGGAGGCTTTGAGAGTATTTATATCCATGCATTGCGAACAATTAAATCTGTTTGTCCTTTCAAAACATGAGATGGGACTGAAAGGTCTGGATGTTGTGTCTATACTTTGGACTGTGTGATGAGAATAAATTGGCCTTTCACTACTATTAAGATCGGTTGCAATAGTTTGGTGAAGAGTGACAGAAGATGGGGTGTTGTACTACTTTATTCGGTGAGCAAATCAGCTCTCTTGTTGGTTGCTGATGGAGTGTCTTTCCTTGCTTCTCATTATTTACTCAGCGCTGAGCCGCTTACTTCCCCACAGTGTATTATTTGGAGTTATATATATATATATATATATATATATATATATGGAGTTGTATGTCATTGTATTCGATGAAGAGTGCTGAAGATTACGAAATACTTTAAACTAAAAACCAATCTACTAAGGAGATTCACAGCTTGCTTTGATGATAAAGCAAGCTAGTTTATTTAGCTTAGTTGCTAATGAGCCACCATTCACACTGTCATTCGGAAGAAGCATTTGCACCATCAACTGTCATTGCTATCAGCAGACGATTTGTCTTTTATCAACCCCTGCATGGTCCATTAGATGCACTAAAAGTGTGGTGTAGCTTCCACCATTTCTGCGAACCCTCATTACCACAAAACTCAGCACTGTGAAAACAGCACATGAACACATTTTTGTGTCAAAGCTTACTGAGGTCTATGCACCTAGAGGCGCACCTAGTAGTCATCCAGTAATACCAAAGACGTTAAACTGTTATTCTAAATGCTGGTGCCAGGCCGTCAAGGCAGTGTTTTCGTGTGGGCAAGATTTTTTTTAAACAGAAACCTTCAGATCCTTCTGGGACAATAGGAAAGGAGAAAATCATAACTCAGCACTGCCAGAGTGTGTATTCATTTTATGGGAATGTGTGCCCATGTGCCTGCATTTGCACGTTAATAAATAATGGTTATGTGCATATTTGATGTTTAATCACCTCCTTCCAACTTTTTCACCTTTAAGCAATAATCTTTTACTCTGATATTGCTTCAAATGCAAATGTCATTTTTGCTGTGAGCTGACTTTCAAGTTTACAAATAAAAAAGACAGAAATAGAAAACAATTAAACAGTCTGACTGAAATTTTAGTCTGACAGGTTTCTCCTCCCTCTTTGGCCTTTAGCGCCCCCCCCCCAACATGAAAGACTTCCATTTCACCCATGAAAGATTGACAATTTGAAAGAGATAGCTTACTCATTTCCCATTAAGCAGCTCAACATTCAGTACAGACAGCTCACCTTTTTCATCAAAGGGGAAGGAAGGGGTCAAAGCACACAGTCACCTTTAAAAGAAACCTGTCCAGTAATGAGTTCACACATGGGCCCACTGTCAGAGACCGAACTCCAAGACCGAAGCGTCGCGAGGAGACAACAACTGCCCCAAAGCGAGTGGTCTGTGGGTGTGCATGTAAAAACCAAAGATTAACCGTGATTTAATCTTCCAGCAATGTGAAAACCAAGAGTCATTTGCTAAGTTGAAAAGTAAAAAGTCATCATTTTAACCATTTATTTGGAACATCTGATCTTTCCTTGGCTGCTACAGTTCTTTACTACCAACATGCACAGGACATATCTACTTCCAACAACTGCTATAAATTGATCTTGTAATGTTCATTTTTCAGTTGGAATCTGCCTCATAAAAAAAGATTAAACAATAAATATTCTCTAAGTTTAGCGTGTTTCTGCATAAGCAAGCATGCTCTCACCCTATGTGTGTATGTGAGAAAGATTGTATAAAGATTTGTGGAGCAATTATGTATTCACTGCTGGTGCTGAAAAGCTAAGGGGAATTACTCATCTCTAAATGTCTCCTGCTCTTGTGCACTTGTTACTGTAGTATTAGGGATACATGTGTATGGGTTTGGTAGTTATATGTAATAGCAATAAGTGAGGTCTTGGTCTAAGTTTCTTTATTCTACAAATGGATGACACAGAAGGGCAAGAAAGTCAGAGAATGAACAGATCACACCTCTTGAATACCTAACAACCATTCCATGACTATCCTTATGTGTGTAATAGACAAAGCATCAGCGTGTCCCTGATTAGGAGAGAATTCTGTCCTTAGCACAGCTGCAATCTGATACAATTGATGATATCAGGACAGCTACTCCTCTCTAAATGAACACAAAGTCAGACAGACTCCTCCAAGCAACAGTTTCAGCTCACACCAGAAAGCTCATTTACACGGTGAAATCATTTTCCCAAGAGGGTTGCACTAAGACCGCATGATCTAGCTGAGGGAAATTAATATTTCAAAATGAACAAAATTAAAGAATGGTAATCCATTTTCCAAGAGAGGATTAGAACGCTATGAAATGTTAACAAACGTACCCATCAATCGAAAAAAACATTCATTGTTCTTTTTTTCTTTTAATTCAGCCTGATCACACAGAAATATATGAGATGACTAATTGACACTGCATTATGTGATGGAGGCACAGACATCAGCAAGCATGGTCTGCATTGATTTTGCTCAATTTATGTCTGTCAGACCAGCCTGCTTGGTTACAAGGAGGACACGTCCTGCCTTAATCGGTTGTGATAACTCAGTTTCCTTCATTTAGTGAGGCACAAAAAACAAGTTGTTTTGTTGTTTTCCAATCAGGAAATGTCGGGCTACTGGACCATATGTAGAGGCAGAGGGACTGAAATTGAAAATAAGTACAGTTTGAAAACATGGCAAAATGAGTTGGGTTTCATTCACTAGCAAAGAAAGTTCAAAGAGATATTTCAAAAAGTTGAAGGTGAATCAGACACATTTCCATTAATGGTTTGAAAATAGTAAACTAGGGTATATGGTGTCACCAGAGAGGTAGAAGGTTAGGTTACTTGTGGTTGTAATTCAGTGGAAGAAGTAGTTGTCTTAACTGGGCATAAACCTTGAGGAAGAAACAATAACCGCGGTGGACATCCACAAGAGCAGAGGTGTGGTGCTATTTGTTAAAGCAGCAGAACACATTTACCACAATGCACATGTGCCCAAAAGCTGCATGCAAAGTGAGCGCACATACATGTGAAAGCACAAATATTACTGCTTCTTTTCAAAGTTAAGTAAAGTGGCTGTGGTTAGCCCACACAATTATTTGATGTACATAGTTTCCAACCTTTTCTTTCTCAACACCCACACTTGTTTCTACATACAAACAAACAAAAAAAACTGCACTCCCCCACCCCCCTATATGAGTTTGCTGCCTCCTGCTTCACTGGAACATGTATTACTGTCTCCTATCAGCTCCATGTGCGGAACACATGTGTTGTGTCTCATCAGTAACATGTGAATATAGCCACGGTGGTTGATAAACAGCTCTGGTAATGCTCGTATGTATCAATATGCTAATAAGCTATTACCTTATATTCATAGCCACTGTCATACCCCCACCAACAAGGATCACCACCCCCTGTCGCCACCATAATGTCAGTGTGACAAAAGGCCTGCCTTGGACAAAAGATTTGGGGACTGCTGTTTTAAAGCTGATATGTTTATGAATTTCAGGCAATTCTCTTTTCATCTTGACAAAAATGTGGAGGAGCGACACTTCAATGTTCTGGGAGCATTACACCTTTGCACAAGAGGAAAGTGGGATGTTAGGGTGTTTTATCAAATAGAGACATTTTGTTTACCTAAACTGCTTATTGTACAGGCCTTTATTTCAAATTTTCATATTTATTTGTGTGACTTGTCTTATTTTTTCAACAATGCTTATTTAAACGCCTTGGGAAATGAAATCTGGAACAGTGCACATGAACACTTTCACCTCATTTCCACATACCTAGGTGTTTATATCTGCAAGTCATCTGGAGGTCCATTCACTCTGACTTAGAGCTCTTTAATTAGAACAAGTGGGTCATATGCTGGTGTCACTTTTTTTTTTTTCCACTCCAGAAACCTTTTACAGTGAATTTTGGAGTGAAACCACACGATATAACAGAAAGTATAACACATTATTTAAATCTTTCCCTGGTCGGACTTGATTTGCAACTTTCCTTCCACTTCCCTCTGATACACATTTAGTCTTCAGATCTTCGAAAAAAGAAAAAAAAGTCCTTAAAAAATCATATTAACTTTGCATTACCGGAAGTTTTTTTTCACATGAACTTTTACTGTTTCACCATCTCTTATTCACACCTTCTAAAGTAAATCAGAAACTGCCATGAAAACCTTGGTAATGGTTTGCATTAAAGTTTACATCACCACAAACTGTTCATGATAACATCAATTGAAGTTGTGTGCCTACAGTTTTTTACCAGGTTGCGGCACATTATTTATCAGATAATGTACAATTGCCTCCCAGTGAACATTTTCAGTCCCCTTACTGGAGCCAGCTGCCAGTTTGGGTTCTGGAAGCAGAAACCTTCAAGATTAGCCTTAAAACTGTCCTTTTTGACAAATGAACTTGTGTTAGGGTGTGATTTAAATATTGAATCTGGTGGTAGCCCTTATTTAGTTGTGTATATTTCAGACTAAGTTTGGACAACTTTTAGCCTCAACAGTTTAGGTCTTATTACTTGCATCTAATCTATAAATCACAGAAACATTATGTGATTATGTAAGATGCACAACTCGAGTCTGTAAATCACGATATAATCCCAGAGCAGCAAATTGGGTTTCAGTGTTGGCTTTTCAGTTTGTTGTTTGATTTATGGACTGAAAATCTGAAATCTCTTTTCACCCACTTTGCTCAGTTGTGATTGGAAAGAGAGAGAATACTGCAACCACTAAAGATCATCATCGAGAGGTACTTTTTCATCTCATCTTATAACCATGTATTCATTCACATGTACTGATATTGTTCATTTGTGAAATTATTTTCTGGAATCTTGACAGATTTTATAATGGATCGGATGATAAGAATTTAGGAATGATGCTGCCGTTTCTCTTAATTCTGATCAACATATAGGAAAATAGGTACAGAATAAATAATACAGAAATAAATACAGGGAAGAAAAAATTAAATAAATTAAAAAGAAGTGATTTTAAACAAAAACCATTAAATTAAATAGTTAAGTAAAGAAATATGGATATTAAACAGAGTTAAGTGAATGTAGTTGAGAATTTAGGCAGAAAAATCAGTTTAACTCACTTTTCATGTTGCTTGAATGACTCTTTCACTTTATTTTTGCTGCATTTACTGGCATATTTTATTTTGAGCCAAAATATGGTATTTATTCTTGGTTCTTAAAGTTTCAGTTCCTCATAGATATGAAGATAATGGTCTGTCATTAAAGTCTGAATTTCGTCCATATTTATCATAGCAACACCAGAAGCATTTGCAAACCATAAATCCTGCATTGTGTTTTCTTCTTCCTCTCCTGCCCAAACGCACCCAGGAGTGCTCATTAACAGCCTCGCACACTTAAACAAATCCTTGTGTGTGAAGGGACATTCTATCTAACTTTATGCATGTTGGTTAGGTGGCTGATGCACTCAGCAAAGTTAGTTTTAGTAAAAAACAAAAATAAAGATTGCTGTTTAACAGTCAGTAATGCAACAATTTCCAGTGTCTTCTGGAGAGCTGCAGGGAAAATGTGAGTTGCCCCAGCTACTGTTTTTCGGCCAGCTGTTGATAATTTTTCCATTTGGTCAATTTAAGTTTTATCCCTTAAAGCAACATTTTTTAAACCATCTTCACTCGACATGTTCCTCCATTAAAAGGATATCAGTGAGGGTCTAAACTGTGCAGTAACTGTTCAGAAACACAAAAACAACATCCTCAATCATCAAGGGAACGTGCACTGAGTGGTTTACTTATACAGGCACTTATATGTTGTCATAATCATTAAACCTGTTTTTATTAAAGTGCAGTAAGGGTACGATCCATTGTGAGGCAGGAATTGGAGTAATAAAAATGATTAAACAGCTCCTTGGAAAATGATTTAGTTGGAAAATATGCTTCATATTCTTCATATTACATGTTCATGATATAAAGGATTTCATTTTGATTCATCCAGCCTGAGTGGGTAACTGACTCACGGATGGTGCTCAGTTCATATAATATCTTGTCAAATATCTATGATATCTTGTGAAATTGTTTCCATGACATTTTCAAGCAAAAAACAATAATAAATTGAAGCTTTCTTGACACGTAGAGCATGTGGCTAATGGTTGGGCGGTTAATATGTGTATAAATCAAAACATTCATAACATATTGAGATGGAATTTAATGCTTGCATTTACCAACCTGGAAAAAAAGATATTACGAACAATTTATTGCGGTAAAACTTTGGCGGAAAACATGAAGACTTTGAGATTCCTGTGGAAGCAATGAATTTGTTCACTGTGTTGTTAAAACTGTATCCTAATCATGTTCCTCCACCTCGGCAAAGCGTGAAGAGTCTCTTGGTCCCTCTCTTTTTCTTATTCCTCTCTCCTTCTCTCTCTCTCACACACACACACTTAACCTAACACTGCCAGACCCCACAGATGAGCGAGAGGTGAGTAAACTCGTGAAAGAGAATTCTAATTCAAGAGGTTTTTACCCTGCAGTCCTCCCCACAGGCCTCCTACTGACACCATGATAAATGGCTCTGAATTCGCTGGATGTGGTGGTCTGTGTGTGTGTGGCAGTGTGTCTGTAGAAAGGTTCAGGGCACTCTTGTCGCTCCGCTGAACCCCCCCCATTAGGCTGCCTCTCGATAATTAAACTTAGCTTTGTTATTACCTATTTACTTGTTTGTCTCAGAGGCGCAAGGTGGATTTTGCCATGCGTGGCATATTCAGGGACATGTTCCCAGTTAATGGTATCACAAAATGCAGAGAAGTCATGCAATGTCGTGTTTCTTTTGTGTGTGCATTGTGTCGGCACTTCTGTTGTGTAAAACAATACCTAATAATGAATTGGCAAATGTATTGGGGCTCTGATTAATTCTTGCCTGTAAGTAATATTGAAATCTGTTCTCATTGTGGTCCTGGCAAACAAGGACAATGGCCTCGATTTCTGACTGAATCCCAAACAAATTTGGCTTCCAGACCTGACTGCAGCACAGAAACTGCTGGCTTAGTGTTGTAAAACTCCACTGTCTTGACTAACTGGCTGGGGTCTTTCCAAGCAATGGTCTATCTGAGGTTGTCTACTGTAAGGATGAATCACAAAAAGGCCGATTCTTGGCGAAGAAATGTCACTTATAAAAGAGTTGAAAACAGCAATTTGTTGCTTGGATGACTAAAGCACTCTCTTTTAAAGTTGGTCAGCCCATTTCTCCGCACTGACATGACATTTTTATAATAACATGTGAAAGTGGGCAGATTTAATGACTTTTGAAAAGAACATGATTCTGAACATACACATACCTTTATATTTAAAGGGTTTTGCATATTTGTTTTACAAAGTGTATTAATCTATTTTCTGATTAAGTTTCAGGCAACATTGTACAGTATACAATCAGCAGAGATGTCTGTTTTTTATTATTCTCTTTATTCGTGCTATAGATTACTCATCACAGAAAACATTTTTCACCTCATGAAATTCTAATTTTGAAAATATAAAAGGCTTAACGCTTAAGAGGAGGAAGGGGGGGATACTGGAGGTAGCTAATCCATGAAACTTCATTGCAGACAACACTGGTTTGCACAAGATTTCCTTTTTTTTTTTGCTTTTTTGCGGCACAGGCAAAGCCGAAGCCCACAGAAACAGTGTTCTCATCGTAGTTTGCAGCACTGTTGGATCTTTTTTTTTTTTGTCAAATTAAATTCTAGTTGAAGGGGGATGAAAGAGAGAGGAAAAGTGAGGAGAAAAGAAAGGAGATACTGTATATCCGTAAAACAGACGACCAGCTGCTGCATCTGTGGAGGAAAAGAAAACACAACGACTACGAGCAGAACCATCGGGAGCACCTGTAAAAGGATTAATGAAGGAAAACACAAACAAAAAGAAAGAAACAAACAGCAACAATATCGCCAGCAACAAGCATGTGAAAACTTAACTATGGTTACTGAATATTATCAAAGCCACAAAGTGATATGGCAACTGCAGAGTGAGCATGCGAGTGAACGAGTGTGGAAGTGTGCATGCATGTATGCCTGCCTGTGTGTGCAAAATATATGGCAAAGGCTTTACATGAATTGTGGCTAATAATAGGGGAAGGGGGCCACAACCACCCCTCAGTCCAGTGATCAGGAGCAGACAGGAAGGGCCCCCACACCCAGGCAACCAGTAACCCCCCTGTGGAGCAAGGAAAGCCATGCCCCAGCCCAGAGGACAGCAGAGGAAGGCCCCAGGTAGAGCCCTCATGGCCGTGGAGCAAGGAAGCCAGAGAACCAGGGGAGATGGGCCAGGGCACTGCCGGGCACCGGCCATCCAGCATGAGGGACCACACCTTCATCTGCCGAGAGGACCGAGTCATGCCAGACAGCTGCCCCCCGTGGGCCGTCACCCACCCACCTTTTCTAATGCACTCTCACACATCTATGTTTAGCCATTAAAAATACAAGGTTAAAGATATAATTAATGTCCTTTATAAGATCAACTTGTAAAAATGTACATACATGAATCTAAATGCTTATGGCTTACATATTTTACTATTTGTGTGTTGGGATTGGCCAACATGTCAATGCTGCCCGACAGAGGAACAGCCATCTCAAAATTTACAACCAAAAATTCTGACACTACTACTGCATGGTTTCTGAAAGATTGGACTGAAGGCACTCAAAGTTTATATAAATCATTCCTTTAGTTATAAAAGGCTGCTCTTATTCTGTCTGCATTGGTCGAGTAGTTAAAGAAGCACCAGCTTCAATCCTCAGTGTAGTGAAAATTTTGGGTAACAGCAATGCTGATAGTTAGAATAGTCACCAAAGTGTCTGAGTGATGTTTGCTTAAAACTACTGCCCTGATATTCAGCTGTGCCATGGATTTATAACCTCCCAGGTATGGACCCATGCACACTGGAGGTGTTTCATAGCAGACTTTGCCTCATATTTAAGCTTAATTGCATTTTCCTTCTCTTTTGTTGTCTATGTAGTTCCATAATCCCCTTTGACTACATCATATGAGCGAGCAACATAAAAACTAAAAATGTCAGATCTGGCCAAAGAGTCATTTTCCCCAGGAGCACAAACGATATTAGGTGAAGTCTAGCCATTCTCCAGTGCTAACATGGTGCTGTAGGTGAATTAGCCATCATTTACTTCTACAGCAGGCTTATAGTCTTTGTTTTTGTGTTAGATTTACTAGTCCTAGCAAATTAGCGTGGGGCTGCAATCCAAAATAAGCACTGACTGTAGTGACCAGCTCTGTGGGTAATCTTCAAATATTACACTGATCTATGAACACAGTGGCAGCAGTTTCATTTAAATAATGACACAAATTAGTGTTGGGTCACAATCAGCTCAGTTAAGCAAGAGCGGGTAATGGCCATAAGCATGACAGCAACCCTGCTTATCACCTGTTAAACTGCTGAGCATGTTTGAGATGGGCTCTTTGGATCTGGTAACAAAATACTGAAATAAACCCTTATTTTCACCTCTGTGACATAACACTTCAATCTTGTGAAGTGCAAAACATGGCCGATAGTCAGATGCAACACACTCAGAGAGGGATCATCTCTCCTGACACCCAGGTTTATTGCAGCCTTGCAGAGAAATAGATGAAGAGATTTTTTCTTTTTCTATCGATGTGTTGTATGGATTATAGCAACAATAGTTTAGTCTCACTGATGTATAGCCGTTTCTTCATCCATGTTAACAAGCTGAAGAGACAAGCTGAGATTCATGTTCAGATGGTGGATATCTGGGGTTATCCTCTAGATATGACAGATACAGTTCGTATCATCTGAGTATCAGAGGCACTAGAAGCCATGCAAACAGATGACCAAGGGAATTGTGTATACTGCCAAAAGACAAGACCCCAGAGTCTAGCATAATTCTTGTAGCGAGCCAATAGAAAGCAGACATCTGTCTTCGTCATGGCAGATTGAAAGAACACCCAGTGAGGTAGGAGTCAAACCAAAACATACCTATTAATGAGAGTATGGATAGTTGGACGGTTGTGTTTAACTTTAAAAGCTGCTGATTGGTTGTTACGGCCTCATAAAATTAAAATCACACATAGGCTCCATGAGACCCTAACATAAGGACGCCACACGATGTTTGCAAAAAGACAAGATTTATTAAAAAGTTGCCACTGAAAAGGAAATGGAAAAAAAAATTAATGGTTAACCCATAAAGTTATGAACCAAAAAGAGATGGAGACCCCGGCCAAAAGGAACAAAAAGGGGAAACACAGGGCCAGCCATGCAGTGGGCCGTCGCACCCTGCGTTTTCCCCACTTACTGAAAAAAACAAAAAAATATAACCTGAAACAAAAACGACCAAACAGGGCTACCAGCAGTCTCCAACTCAAACTAACACGACAAACTAAAATAAGAAAAAACTCTGCCATCTAAGATAGAGGACTAATAAGAAAAAAATAAGGGTTAACTATTAAATCAAAAGAAAGCAAACCATCAATGTGGCTGCTGCCAGCAGAGTGAGAGACTGCGGCCTTCCTCCTCTCCCTCTTTATCCTCGACCTGATTACCAATTGCCTACTGGCCTGTGGAGGACGAGAAAGAGGAAGGAGAGTGTGGGGAGATAGCAGCACACCAAAACACTCCAGGTGTGCCACTACCTGGCCACACATAACTTTGGTCAAGGACTGTTAGAGCTTAGGATTGAGGTGCGGCTGTATTTCTTTTTAGGGACACTGTTACTGACATCAGAGCTGCTTCATTGGAATGGCCACTCTTAGGGTTATTTTACACCAAACAAACAGAAACCAAGGGTGGCATAAGGCGCTATACTGTATCTCCATACACCACAAGAATCCGAACAAACAAAGTAGCACTTAAACACACCACAAAGATAATGTCTTAATGCCGGCCAGGTTGTGCAATCAAATAGACTGCACTGTTTGAAAAAGCTTATGATTTATGATTTATATTTTTGGTCATGTCATACAGAGATGATCTCTCTTACGTCATGATTATCAGTTGGTCTTGGGTTTCTTCACTCCACATGGCCAAAAGGTGAAAAATATTATTTCTTTTGGAGAAATTAAAATGACAAGTCGGTTGTCATTTCCGTCTCTCCTCTTGTGCAGCCATTTATCACGCTGAACCGCCAGTCAAAGTGATGTCTCTCAGTCGACGGCTGTATGCAAAATGGTGATGTTAAAGACATAAAGACTTGGATGACTCAGAACTGTCTGCTTCTAAAGTCATACAAAACGGAAGTCATTATCTTTGGACCTGAGTGCTTCAGGGAGAAATTGTCTAGCTATATAATTACTCTACATGGTATTTCCTTGGCTTCTAATTCTACAGGAACCTTGGAGTTATTTTTGACCGGAATTTATCATTTGGCTCACATATAAAACAGGTTTCTAGGACTGCCTTCTTTCACCTTCGTAATATTGTCAAAATCAGGAACATCCGGTCTCAGAGTGATGCAGAAAAATGAGTTCATGCATTTGTTACTTCAAGATTGGACTACTGTTCTTTATTATTGGAATGTCCCACAAATTCTCTGAAAAGCCTCCAGCTGATCCAAAATGCTGCAGCCAGAGTTCTGATGAGAACTAACAGGAGAGATCATGTTTCTCCAGTTTTAGCTTCTCTTCATTGGCTCCCTGTTAAATTCAGAATAGAATTTAAGATTATTCTCCTCACATATAAAGCTCTTAATGACCGAGCTCCATCATATCTTAAAGATCTCATGGTAATATATTTTCCCAACGGAGCACTTCGCTTGGCATTACTGTGGTCATTAACTTGTGTTTCCCTGTCTCAGCAGGTATTCTTTGAATGGTGTTACAGTGTTTGTCGTCCCCTCTTTTCTGTCCTGTCATACCCCAGCTGGTCGAGGCGGATGGCCACCCTTCCTGAGTCTGGTTCTGCCAGAGGTTTCGGTTAAAAGGAAGTTGTTTCTCTCCACAGTCGCCTCGTGCATGCTCAGAACGGGGGATTGGACTGAAGAGAAGTTTTGATGCAATTCGTTGGTTTCCTTAGTTAGGAAATTGTTTTTGAATTGGCTCTGTATGAATGAATTGGACTAATTTTGAATTTAATTAATTGGATTTGATTGGATTATGATTACAATGAATTGAATTCCAATTGGCTTGAATTGGACTATATTATTGAAGTGCCTTGAGATGACATTTGTTGTAATTTGGCGCTATATAAATAAAACTGAATTGAACTGATGTTGATGGAACCGTTAGTACATCACACACTGATAATACAAGAAACAGAAGTTCACTGACGTTTTACCAGTAGCCAGCTGAGGGCTTGTATGGAACCCCTTAAAGCCAGACTGAAAAAGAACAGTCAGGTTGTTTCATGAAAGGAAATCTTAAATCAATTTGAAAACCACCCTTTTCACATATTTTTCATAACAATGCAAGTAGTGAAGCTGGCCAATTGTTCTCAACTTTTCTCGGGCTGAGAGGAGGCTTTCTGAAAAGAGGTGTTTACCTAGCCTCTTTGAAGTTGGGCCAGAGAAGCGTTGGGCATTTGTTGTATGTATGAACGCAGGTAAGGTGGTAGGTTGGAAATATAGCCTGAAGCGAGTTCATATGTGGACATCATATATATTTGTCTGTCCAAAAAGCCAGGTGACTATACCTTTAAAAACAGTTTGTCAGACTGCATCAGTAGATATTTTGATGAGCACAGTCTTACTCTCTTGTCAGATATGTTCTCTCACTCTGACCGACTTACCCATTGAGTTTTCAAAGACCATCCACTATTAAAGAGGATAGCTGATTATCAAAGCTGTAGCTGTAAGGTCTGTTGAAGCTTTTTTTTAAAAACTAACTTTGATTCCTGAAGGCCAACAAAAGAACGACTCATCAGTTCTCTTGTCTCATTTCCTCTGAGTATCTTAGACGGAAGCTCAAAAACTGATAAAAACACCAACATGCTGTGGATTCATTACTGTTAGCCCAGACAGGTAATATCCTGCAGTTAATTTATGATACCTGAGCTATGGGGCTTCTGTAAGGGATAGCTGTGTATGGTACTGTATGTGCTGAAGTATTCCTTGGTGGCTTGGCTGAACTGCATGTTTAATGCACAGGTCCCATGGCAAACCATTACTGTGTCTTCTCTTAGACACAGCAGCACACACTCCAGGGAGAGCTGCAACCAATTAAAAGAAACCCTGAATGGGAGTTGCTCTCACGGAGGGTTACATGCCAATCTGTGACAGGTGGACAAAGATGCCATGTTGGGTTTCAGCTCATGTGGTTGTGTATTTTGTAATGGGCGACTGCTATAAAGGGAGAGTAAATGGTGTCAGTGTGTTCTCACGTTGGATTTTCTGCTGTCTCTGTGTCAGCTCTTGAGAGAAAAAGAAACAAAAAGAGTGGTGGTGATTGTGAGAGGGTTTTGCTGTGAGGGGCACCATCAACTGCTGTCATTGTTATTTATAAATAGCTCACTGTGTACATTCTCAGTCCTGATGTACCTGTCACTTGCTCTGTGACAGTGAGTAATGAGCTCCACTCACCTGTGCATTTCTTTTTCTGGACAGACCACCTTTCTCTCCCATTTAATGTCTCACAAAATCTATTATGTAGAAATTTGAGACCATTAAAGACAATGGAGCTGCACCGTGAGAAATGGAAGTAATAAAAATAGCTATAAATGGTTATAAAAATGTGTTGGAAAATGTGAAGCTGTAAGGATGGATAAGTATGAGAAATAAAAGATCAGATTACTTTTAAATGTACTCTTTGGTAAGAAAATAACTAAATAAGAAATAATAAAAATATTAAAACAAAAATTTAACAACAGGTATCAAAAGAAATACCTGTGACATTATATAAAAAACACACACTACGGTATGCACTATGCAGCAGAGTTTTACTGCTGAGAAACGTTATCTTTGAATGTTTCCCCAGGAGCTCCTGGATAAATGTCTCTCCTTTTCCACAATTAAAGCTTATTTAGCTGCTATCTCTACCTGTCATGATGGTTTTGATGGAATGATGCCAGGCCCTCATCCTCTGGCCATGCACTTTTTTAAAGACTGATACCTGTGATTAATTCAAACTTCATGGGATTTGACTTTAATGTTTGAGGCCCTTTGTGGTCCTACATTTGAGCCAATTCAGTCTGCGGATATGAAATGCTTTTTATCTTAGACCGCTGTACTTCTTGCTCTGACCTCAAAACGAGTCGAGGACCTTCATGCACTCTCTGTAGCATCCCTCTTGCTCTCATTTTTTCCCCCTCTTGCACTCAGTTTGCATCAAATGGCTCTAAGGTGACTTTATGCCCAAATGGAGCTTATTTATCTAAGGTTATTTAATCTGACTACAGCTCTGTTGTGCTCGAGCTATTAAGTTTCTACCCCCCCACTTTTGAATCTGAGAAGCGTCAGAGGTTACATTCCCCGTGCCTGGTGTGTTCATTGCTTTCTTACATTGACCGTAGTCAGAATGCACACTTATGTGACCAGCTGTTTGTATGTTTTGCCAATCCAGCCAGGAGCAGAGCTCTGTCTAGGTTAGGACTGTCTCATCGGATTGTGGAAGCTATTTCTCTAGCTTACAGCAGCAGGGATCTCCCTCCACCTCACAGTGTCAGAGCTCAGTCGGCCAGGGGCTCTGCGACATCATGGGTCCTGTTTAGAGGAGTTTTTGTGGATGATATCTGCGCTGTAGCCACTTGGTCATCATCACACTTTTTGTTCGGTTCTACACCTTGGATGTGACAATACCTTCAGTGGCTCACAATGTTCTTTCTGTTGGGTCTGCACTACACTAGGGTGCTGGCTTTGACCCGGGTTTGATGGCCTCTTTGCGGAGCGTGTAGGCTATATATATCCCATACTATATATATTTGTCGTACCTTACTCTTCTCCTTCAGGGAGTGTAATGTTATGCATATAACTACTGTTCTCTGAAGGAGAGGAACCAGGTACAACACAAGCCTCAGCCTCATTTCTTAAACATACTATGCCCTCTTTTTCAACAATTTGATACAAATTCCTGAGTTCTTACTAAAATGTATATATATAGTTACTCATTGATCCAAGGTGTAAATTGTTTAGCAGTGTAGTGCTGTGAGTTAGCAACAAATACTAGTAAACAATGCTTTCTCATCAACAGTAATGGACCAAGATGATAGACGAAGATGTACACAGACGAAGATGTACACTGTGCAACTCATAGTAATGTATGTGTATAATTAAATACTGCATTTAAACGTTTTTGGATCTTAATGTCATTGCATTATTGTATTTGTAGACCAGCATCTTAACACACAAAGAGCAGTACATGGTGTTCAGTGTAGCAACCAGAGAGAAGAGAGGACTGGTGTTGTGCAAAAACACACATTATCCACACCGCTGCAGGTTGTATGAGTTACACAACATAACCATTTAACCAGGAATCATTCAATTAACAAAGCAATGTCACAATAGAAATGTTCATTTTTCAAAAAGTAACAGCAATAACTCCTTAGAAGTTGGTGTACGTCATCGTCATTTCCTAACCAGTTAGCATCTTTAGTGCAGCAACGATCAGGACCAATTTTGTAAAATGGTCCAATTAAAAGTGGTTTAACTCTTGCTTGAACATTATCCACAAATATAGTTCATCTGCTGGGCTCTAATATCCTCTGAGGCTGGGGGTAGATTTAAGTTGCATGCTTTTGAGTACAACTGACAACCGGACATTTTTTAAGTTAAGATGACTTCATCTGTCTACCAGATTGGATGCGACCAGGCAGAGCTCAGAGGTCAAGGCTTAGAAGAAGCCAGAGTAAATGTGTCATGATGCAAGTTTACACTGAGAAAATAAGAAAGGCTAATTAAGTGACATATTTTCAAACCAAGGTGGACAAAAACAAAATGCCAGGGTTATGATTTATCTGTGTTTTTGGGTTGGTAGTGACACTAACAAGCCTTGGGCAATGTCCTCTGTCATATCTTACAAACCAGCCAAGTGGTTTGGTATGTTGGTCGTTATTAAAATTTCTGACAACATTTTATGACCGTTCCTATTCTAAACAATGTACAACCTAAATGAAATTATTAAACAACCTTGTGACCATGAAAATATGTTGCCATTTTACATTTCTGTAAACCAAAAATGTGTACCTATTTTAGGCATTTTAGGATTATGTAGACAAGCCTGGGTGAGGAGGTCACTGTATAGAATAATATTGACCATGATGTCTGACTGTGAAAAAGGACACACATAAATTGTGTGCACTACCAAGAACTGCATGTGATCACCATGGTAGAATAAAGGATGGGCACACGAGGTTCACTGATCCCCCTGGAGAACTGTTCACTGCAGAGTGGATGCATCATGTCAAAGATTCCCTGATGACCGGCAGCAACTGCTCCCTGTATCAAGAGGAGTAGATTCCACCCACACAAGATCGATATTATTTGTGGATCTCTGGGAGTTGATCAATATCAGCAAATATCAATACACACACACAAGTACATGTGTGAAGTTGCACTGGTTTATGCTGCTATGTGAAGGCATCCTTGGTACTGAGGGATCAAGTGCTTCTATTATAAGCATTAATGCAAATTCTTCCAATCATCTATAATGACTTAAACCAAATGTAAATGATCAATTTTATACCAAGTGGCTAATAATGTACTGGTTTTCCAATGTGCATCGTGCAACATAAGTGTTGGTCATTCCAGCCTGGTATTTGGAGACTTGGTTATCGTTTAGCATCTGTTTATTTATTAATTTATTTTTTATTGAACACAGGAGGGAGGCGACTTGGAGCCTGGATAGAAAACAAACACAACCCAAAAACAATGAGGCTGATCTCTTGTTGATCATGCCAATATCATGTTCATGATGAGATTACAGAGTGTTGGAAGGAAAACTTGGACTACAAACAGAGTGTTTCAAGCAGTTCAGGAGCATATTCGTCAATAGGAGAAAATCATGTGAACTTCGGGCTTCGTAATATAACTGCCATGTCTTTGATTTTGTATATCAACTTGTTTTTATGTCCATCCATGAGGTCCCCAGTATTGGTGTCTCTTGTCTCCAGCTCCCACTCAACACCTGGTACCTGTCTCCAATCAGCACACCTGCACCCACCTGCTTGATTCCCCTAATAGTATTTATACCTCCTGTTTTCCTCCAGTCTGTCTCAGCCTTTTTTGCACTGATATAAGCTCTGCTCACTCATTCTTCACGTGCATGTCAACATTTGGTTTCTACTCTTTATTCTTTACAATGAAATCTTGGCATACCCTTTACTTGAGTGCAAAGTTGTGGTATTAGAACTCTTGGAGAGAACGGTAGACTTGCAATTCTGACTCATGCCACATGAGCCATCTTCAGGTGGACACACCTTATTATCACTCCTCACTCCAGAAGGAAGCATAACAAATACAGATACTTTCCAGCCCCCTGACTGACTTATGATGTAGCCTGTCCTGCCCCCAAACCTGACCCACGGTCAATCTTTAATCCTTAAACCTTTAATCCTGTCATCAAAGGAGTCTTTACTCCTCATCCCCTGTCCCCATCATATTTGCAAGAGGATCCAAGACACCTCTTCCTTGCATAATCAGCCCTTGGATGGTCTCTGATACTGCAGCTTTGAAAGAAAAACCTAGAACTTAATTGGCTCAAAAAGAAGCTTGCGTGCATGTGTGGCCAGAGCATTGAAACAGAAATTTGAGACACATGGAGAGAACACCTGCATGCTCTGTTAAGATATATTTGTATACCAAAATGTTGTTTGATGCATTAAAGGAACTATTATATCTCATCACAAGATGGTTGTTTACTTAACTCTGAACAAAGTGTCTTCCCCGTGTGTAAAAATAGCAGTGATATAGTAAATGGACTCATAGCACGTCTTAGTCTATAACTACATGCTTTCTACTCATTCACACACATTCATACACCAATGGATGTATCGGTGAGCAACATGGGGTTCAGTGTCTTGATTGGTGGGCGACTGCTCTTCCAAATGCACTCTTCTGAGATACATCTACAACCAGTGTAATGAGTCACTCCACCTCTTTCCTCTACAGTGTGGACCTATTATGAAATTAGTGTGTAGCTTTCTGCTACCATGCAAATGTCAATTTGGACTTAAATTCTACTTTATAATCAGTATGACAGGCGCCGTCGCCTCACAGCGAGAGGGTTCCAGGTTCAGTTCCAGGTTCAATTCCCGGCATTTCTGTGTGGAGTTTTCCATTTTCTCCCTGTTTATGCGTGGGTTCGTTCTGGGTATTCCAGTTTCCTGTCCCAAAATATGCATGTTAGGTTAATTGGTGTCTCTAAAATCCTCCTTGGGAGTGTGTGTGGTTGTTTGTCTCGTTTGTGTCTGTGTGGCCCTGTGATGGACTGGCGACCTGTCCAGGGTGTACCCCGCCTCTCGCCCGATGACTGCTGGGATAGGCTCCAGCCTATCCGCGACCTGACCGACGGATTAAGCGGGTAGAAAATGGATGGATGGTTGGAACCAGTATGACAGAGCATACAGTACCTAACCCAAGAGTGTCAACTAACACACACTAAAAATACTTTACCGGCAATTTTTCTGCTCAAATACTTCCATGTCCTTCCTTGGTCACGGATATTTGGTAGTAAGCACATTTACAGGACACTATAAAAAAAATCCATATCACTTTAGTCTTAATACATGTAAACACTTTAGTTCGACTGAATTGTATGAAATTGAGCTTCTTAAAATCCAACACACAGAAAATGCTGTTGGGAATTGAATCCCTCCTGCATGTAACACGCTCAGTTAGAATAATGGGCCCATGTGCTCCACACATTCAGCCAAATTTCCCAAATTGCTCCTCTCATTCACTGTTTTCACAGAGTTCTGTAGTGGTCAGGGTTTTTTTAAAAAAAAATCTCAAACCAAGAGTAATTACAAAAACAAGTAAACTCTAAAAGATGGAATGTGAGCATTGTTTTCCGATAAGCTTGACTGGCTCAATCACCACAGACCAGAGAGCTCCACACTCCAAACTTTGTAACTTTTTCATTAGAAAATCTATGAATAAATCCAGTCAACCTGTGCATCATCACTGTGCTAATTTGCATCACGTTGTTTGCTCAAGTCAGTCTGCCTGTCTCTGCCTTATTAACACACTCTCACACGATCATTCATCTGAAGAACTCCATTTACATTATTGTCTTTGAGAGGTGATGGAAGCAAACTTTTAATTTCCATGAAAATGAGTGGGAATGTGAGGAGCAGATGGCAGCCACCCTGTCTGCCTGCATCTCATTCAAGCTGACAGAGAGTGTGCACAGGAAGTATGTTTTCACACTGAATGTCATCATCATCCAATCTCTACAATGTCATCTTTTCACACACAATGCCACTGTGAATCTAGCTGAGGAATGTCAAGTATTAATATTTCAGAGGGGTGTTTTTTAAGCTATGCCATTTCTCCTCAGCTTCCCAAATGTCTCAAAGCATGTTCCGTTGCTTTTCTGAGAAGAAATGAGGCTAAAGTGATCGCTCTGCCCTGCTTCCCTCCCTTTTTCTAACTTTTCCAATCAACCTTCCCTTTCCCTTCCCATGATGTTGACCACTGAGGTGATGTATTTTGGTTCGTCTTGATTAATGACGCACTTGATAGAGGCTTCCTGACCTTGCATGGCATGGACAGGCTTTGACTGTAAAAATCCCAATGAGAAATATCTTAGGAAAGAAAGAGGGTATGCTCTCAAAGTAAAAATCACAATAGCCAAGCAATGAATTTCTTTGTCCCTTTCAAAGGCATTTATAATAGCATTTTCGGTGGACTTGGAGACAAATGGCTTTATAGAGCGAAATTATTGTACAAATCTTTTTTCCTTTTAGGATAACAAATGGAGAGATATCAATTTTCCTTCTTCCCGTCATGTTATTTCTCTTAATGTTGTATAGTTTATCCTTGGATTTTATATTGGTATACACGTACAGTATACATTTACTTCAGAGTACTTTGATGTCTTCACTTCTTGTACAACTTATGGAATTATCTTTTTTCTTAAATCAATAAAACTGATAACCCTTAATGAACAAGGTGGAACGGCTGACAGTGTGGTGTCAAAGTCATAACCTGCTCCTCAACACTACAAAGACAAAGGAGCTGATAGTGGATTTCGGGAAGAGAAAGGACAATATCCAGCCACTCACCATCAATAGGGACTATGCGGAGAGGGTCTCGGGCATTCCTAGGAGTCAACATCAGCGAGGACCTGACCTGGGCAGCTCACACTGCTGAGCTAGCAACGAAGGCTTGAAAGAGACTCGACTTCCTGAGAGTTACATCCTCCTAAGAACTACATCCCTGAGAGACTGTTGGTGTCCTTCCATTGCTGCAAAGTAGGGAGCATTCTGACCTATTGTGTCTGTGCTTGGTTCTCTTGCTGCACAGCTCAGGAACATTAAAAGGATCCCACAGGACTGTAGGACTGTTGTCATCCATGACAACAAGAACAGCCAGATGCAGAAACAGTTTCTACCCATCTGCCATCACCTGCTTAAATGCTGCCAGACTAGATAGTTGATCTAGTCCAAATATATTTACATTCTTACATACTAATCACTTTAATCATTTCCATCCATTCATCCAGTACATCCTAGTTTAAAAAAAAAAAAAGGCAAAGACTTTTTTTGTTTTGTTATAGGAATGAAAGATGCCCCTAAGAAAAAAGAAAATACTGTACCCACAGTAAAACATGTTGGAACTGGGGACTTCCCTTTCTATAGTACTGGAGACAATGTACCAAAGAACATATGAAGTCAGAACACTAACAGGGAATTTCAGAGTTAAATGTGTTATCCAGTGAAGAAATTTAAGTTTGAGGCAAAGGTCATTGGTCTTTAGCAGGACAACAACCTGAAGCTCACATCCAACTGCACAGAAGCATGGATGAAAGAGAAAGTTGAAATGAGTTCTAACCGAAATCTCACACAGAAACGCACTGCAATGCTTTGAATATGATATGGTAGACAGAGACATTTAGCATAGGTTTTCAGATCAAGTGAGTATATTAACAATAATTGTGTCCAGGAGGCTTCTTTTTTTAAATTTATTTATCTATTTATTTTTAAATTCATGACAGGGATTAGTCAGTGGTTGGCAGTGTCCCCTTCACAGCAAGAAGGTTTCTGGTTCAAAGCTCAGCTTGGGCCTCGCTGCGTACAGATTCCAATTCCAAATGGTACAGTTTTTCCAATTGCCTATAACACACGAAAGGCCTAAAAAGTAAAGGTGTCTCTGCATTTAAATAAGTGTATCATACAGCACTTAAAGATAGACATGAGTAGTTTGAAGGCAAGCCTTTTTGAATCAGTCCTTGAACCGCTTTTGTTGAGAATTGTCCTCTTCGGGGAGACCACTGTTGTTGGAAGCCATTTTCACAGATAAACTCAGAATATTTTCAGGCGAAATAAGCCTGGACTTTCTTCAATTATCAGTTCACGTATGCACTTCACAGCAGAAGACATGTTTTCTTACAAATGGAATTTGTAAGAAAGAGACGATAAGAAAAATAATTCTGTTTCCTTACAATAGAGACCCAAACATTTACTCCAAATGGTTCAAGAATCACTCTCAATTGAATTTGGACATGAATTATGAAGAAATTATTGGCAGTGCCCCAGTTCCAAATATTTGGGAAGCTGTGTAAGTAAAATAATAATAATCCAGTGTCATTCACCTTGAAAAAAAATGGGACAGGAGCATTATCAAAGTGTGGTATCTCCTCTTCTTTTAACAATAGTTTGTAAGGATCTAACAACTGAAGAGGGGAATGTTTCCCCATTCTTGACTGATATAGGATTCCAGCAGCTTAACAGTCCTGGGCCTTCTTAGTCATATTTTGCATTTCATGAAGTTTCAAATGTAGAATATATTCAAAAAACATTTAAAGGTCCCATGTCATGCTTTCCAGTGTATTCTAGCTTATCTGCAGTGTTAAAATGATGTATTATCACTTAAATGCCACTCAAAATAAAAACTTTCTTTTTGCTTAAGAGATTTCTTCAAGAAAATGTGTTTTTTTGTTGTGAGGGCAAGTTGACTGTTTTCAGCTTCCCCAAAGACCCAGCAATCTTGGATCAGTGGATGTGGTTTGTTTTTCCTGGTTAGCAACACAGTTGGCAAAGGGTTTGGATTTGCCATCTACTCTTCAATAATTACTCTTTTATGAACAAAAAACAGTACGAAATTGGCTTTGCAAGGAGACTGAAGATAAAAGTTGAGACTGTTCCAACACTAAAACCACTGAAAAAGCACAAATTTGAACGGTCTTTCAAATGTCTGTTTCATTCTGAACCAATTACAAATAATTTGCAGTTATGAAATGTGCAAAGCTAGAGGCAGATTAACAGGGAGCTAATAGAGAGAAGCTAAAACTGGAGAAATATGATCTCGCCTGTTAGTTCTCATTAGAACTCTGGCTGAAGCATTTTGGATTTTCAGAGAATATGTGGGACAGCCCAATAATAAAGAATTACAGTCATCCAATCTTGAAGTAACAAATGCATGGAGCAATTTTTCTGCATCACTCTGAGACAGGATGTTCTTAATTTTGGCAATATGACGAAGGTGAAAGAAGTTAGTCCTAGAAACCAGTTTTATATGTGAGTGATAAATGATAAATTCTGGTCAGAAATAACTACAAGGTTCCTAGGAAGGAAATACTATCTAGAGTAACTATATAGCTAGATAGTTTTTTTCCCTGAAGCACTCAGGTACAAAGGCAACATATTCAGTTTTCTTTGAATTTAGAAGCAGAAAGTTGTTAGTCATCCAGGTCTTTATGTCTTTAAGACATGCTTGTAGTCTGACCAACCTCGTGGTTTCATCTGGTTTCACAGCTGAGTATCATCAGCCTAGCAATGGAAATTTATGTCATGCCGTCTAATAAATTGACCTAATGGAGGCATATATTGAGTGAAAAGAATTGGTCTAAGCTCAGAACCCTGTGACTTACTCTGGTGTATGATAAAGATTCTTCGTTTACATGAACAAACTGGAATCTATCAGATAAATATGACGTAAACCAGCCTAATACAGTTCCTTTAATCCCAATGACATGTTGAAGTCTCTGTAATAGAATGCTGTGGTCGACCGTATCAGATGTAGCACTGAGATCCAACAGGACAAGCACAGACATAAGTCCACTATCAGAGGCTAAGAGGAGATCATTGGTAACTTTCACCAGTGCTGTTTCTGTGCTAAGATGTGCCATGATATGATATACCAGCAGAAGCACAGGGTGAGGTGAGAGTGATTTTGGGTAAGTTTGGGTCCGTCTTTTCAGCCCATGACGGGGACCTAGGTTGCACTGACCTGATCTCCCACAAGATCTCTTGGACAATGTCCCGGTTCCTCTGTCAGAGTGTTGGTTCTCCACCATGGACCTGCCTAGTGGGTACAACCAAGTCCCCATGGCAGTGTGATCGTTCCAAGATGGGTTTTTGTACCCCCTTTGGCCTTTTTGAGTGGAACTGCATGCTCTTTGGGCTTTGCAACACGCCCAGCACCTTCCAAAGGTTGATGCAGCAAATTTTTGGTGACCAGCAGTGTCAGTCTGCTGCTCAACCTAGATGACATTGTGGTTTTCTCCTCCACCATTAAATAACATCTGGAGTGGTTGGGTATGGTGCTGGGGCGTTTGCAGCATGAAGGGCTAAAGGTGAAACTCAATAAGTGGGCCTTTTTCCAGCGGAAAGTGCGTTATTTGGGGCACATCATCTCCGACCA
The DNA here is from genome assembly GCF_036924035.1 of Leuresthes tenuis. Taxonomy (NCBI): domain Eukaryota; kingdom Metazoa; phylum Chordata; class Actinopteri; order Atheriniformes; family Atherinopsidae; genus Leuresthes; species Leuresthes tenuis. The sequence goes on along the minus strand of NW_027325368.1, from coordinate 22,611,123 downwards.
AGGTGTCTCTACAGACCCCAGCAAGGTTGATGAGGTTTCTCGCTGGCCATCTCCTACCACTCTCTCAGAGCTGCGCTCATTACTTGGTTTTGCCAGCTATTACTGCCGCTTTGTAGAAGGTATTGAAAAGCTGGCTACACCCCTGCATAAGCTGGTGGCAGAGCTGGTGGGCCGTAAGTCCAAGCGGGTCGATAAAGCAGTCTCTGGTTGTTGGACAGCAGAGTATCACCAAAGCTTTGAAGCATTGAAAGCCAGACTCATCTCTGCACCTGTGCTGGCATATGCTGATTTTACCCTCCCATTCATTCTGGAGGTGGATGCCAGCTATGGTGGTCTTGGGGCAGTGTTGTGCCAAGAGCAGAATGTTAAGGTTAGGCCCGTAGCCTATGCTCGCCGTGGTTTTAGGCCCACTGAGCACAACATGAGCAGTTATAGCTCCATGAAATTTGAGTTTTTGGCGCTCAAGTGGGCAATGACTGAAAAGTTCAGGGAGTACCTGTTGGGCCACAAATGGGTCATTTACACTGACAACAACCCCTTGAGGAACCTGTCATCTGCCAAGCTTGGGGCTACCGAACAACATTGGTCAGCCCAACTTGCCTCCTTTGATTTTGAAATAAAGTACCGCTCAGGTCGGAGCAATACTAATGCTGATGCCCTGTCTCATCAGCATTCCCCTGAGACACAGGACATGCAAACTATGATACATGGCACCCTGCTCCCTCAACCGTTGCAGCGGGCTCTGCAGGTGGACAAGGTAGATGCGAGACAAGCCGTTGTTGCAGCCTTGCCCCCCTCTGACCTTGCCACTGATCCAGTCATCCGGGAAGTGTTAGTTTTCTGGACACATAAACGGCGTCCAGATAAAGAGGAGCGGAAGCAGGTATCATATGCAGCCTTGGTCTTGCTTCAGCTGTGGGATTGGTTGGTTCGAGAGGAATGGTGTTTTGCATCGCCAGGTTTTCAGGTCAGATGGAGCTGAAGTTGTATTTCAATTGTTGTTACCCTCAGCTTTAAAATCAGATGTGCTGACTGATGTCCATCAGGGGCATCAAAGGGTCGAGAGGAATTGGAGCTTTTATGCCAGCGGTGCTACTGGCCAGGGATGTCAGCTGAGGTGACAGAGTGGTGCCAGGTATGCGAGAGGTGCCAGGTGGCCAAGGTCAGACAACCAGCTGCTCATAGTCTTATGGGACACCTGTTGGCTTCTCAGCCTAACAAGATCCTTGCTATTGATTTTACCATTTTGGAGCCCATCTGTAATGGCATGGAAGACGTTCTTTGAGAGCTCTCTTATTCAACAGCTGTGTGGTTTATATGGCATCAAGAAATCTAGTACCACGCCATACCACCCTTCCGGGAATATGCAATGTGAGCGTTTCAATAGAACACTTCACGATCTTTTGCGTACTTTGCCTGTGTCCTGGAAGCACAATTGGAGTTCCTATCTGCCCCAGGTTCTCTATGCACATCACACCACCCCGCACCAGACGACCGGTGAGTCTCGTTCTCCAGGTAGTGCTGTTTCCTCTCCATCTCCTCCTGCGCCGCCTCAGTCACAGGATGTGCTGTCTTGTGATGGAGATTGGGTAATCATGGGGCCCGAGCACCCGTTATTTACCATTGTTCAGGCCGAAGCAGTGGCTTAAACCACTCCTCGCCAGCTGGTTCCACCGCCTGACCCGGTCTATTTTTTGCCACCTTCGTTTGTGGTTCCGGCAACAGGGACTGCTCCTTTCTCTGTTCTGGAAGAAGCTGCTGTCCGTCGGACCACAAGGTCAACTGCAGATCATCACTCTAACATCCATCGCCTACCACAGCCTACAGGGGGAGCTGAACAAGGAGGTGTTAATCCTCCTGGCCCTGTGTTGAACGCAGTTGCCCCACTATTTAGGTCTTGGAGTTAATGTTTGGCTTTTGGTTATTCCAACATCAGGACAACGATTTAATTACTGGGGGCAGATTGTGGCAGTATGCAGTGATTGGTCCTAGTGACTTTCAGCTGGGTTGAGATCATAGCCAATCGCTGCCAGACAATGCCTATAAAGGTGGTCTGAGAGCGCCTGTCTGCCTTTCATTTGCCAGAGGCTGGGGTTACGTCACGTGCTGGTGTCTTTCACGCTGCTCCGTGTGGTGACAGGTAGGCTGTCGGTAGCAGCTGTATTCGCTCTCACGTCCATCCAGTGCTCATTTAAGTGCTTTTGTGTCCTAGAGGCTCGCTTTGGTATGGCTGCATGTTGCTCTCCACCTCCTCATGCACTCAATGTCTGCTGCGGGTAGGTGCGCGATATTCACGTGTCCTCTGATACGAATTCAAATACAAAATTGCCTGTGGTTGCTCACACCAAAAGCGACCGAAGGGGCAAGTCTTTCAAACAGCAGGCATATATGATAATCCATCTATACATCGGTTCCTGCTTTCACCATGGATCGCACTCTGGGCAGTGCGATCTTTTTTTTTTTCAAAAATAAACTTTTTTGATATAATTTCTTTATTCAGTATATTTTGACTGAAGCAACATGAGTCACAGACATTGTTATAAAGTTCCACGTGCCGACTTTGCCCAATTAGGTCCCTTGTAGGAGCCATAAAGTAGGCCCACATGGGCTTACCATGTTGGGCCCATGTTACTGAACCCACATGGGGCCCACACAACTTTTTTTTCTACTTCTGGCCCATTCCCATTTAGCCCACTCATATCCCTGATGAGGCCAACACAGTAAGCCCAAATGGGTTTCCTATGTGGGGCCCATGTTACTGAAACAGTATGGGTCCCAGATAATGTTACCCTGGTCCACCCCATTCCCACTCTGCCCACTTATGTCCCTTATGGAGCTCATAGGAAAGGCCCACATGGGAAGCCTACTTCCACCCCATGCCCACTTTGCCTACTCATATCCCCTATAGGACCCATATGGTCAGCCCGCATGGGCTTCCAATATGGGACCCATGTTACTGAAATCGTATGGGTCCCAGACAATTTGCCCAGTTCTAGCCCATGCCCACTTGGTACCCATGCAGCCTCTTTGAGACCATATGGGGCCCACATGTACATGTTGGCTGGGAAGTACCAAACAACTTTGGCTGCAGAGGTTCTGGTGAACAAACACCCCTGTCTTAAAGGAAATGGTTCCAGAAGAGGCTACGAAGGCTGGCAAAACAGTCTACATTTCAAGATGGGCAACTGCAGGACCAAACTGAGCAGGACTGGCATAAAGGATGTGGCTGTGAATGCAGGAAAGCATAGCAGGACCAATCCTGAGGGAACTGCATCCAGGGCCAGTATCAAAAGACCCTGGAGAAGGGAAGTCAACTTCCTCCCAACTATCCCCATGGAGAAAGTAATCGGATGCTTGAGACTCAAAGGCTAGCCATAGTCGAGCAGTTCAAGAGGATGTCGATGGAAAGAGACATTGTGTTCATCCATCATCATCTACAACGTACCTTTGCTCTCAGACTCGAAGAAATTGTGAATTTAGCTCCTCCAGTTGCTGAACTGAAGGACAGATGGCCTGCACTCTTTTGTGAAGCACAAGTGAGTATAAAGTTAAAAATTATGCTTAAAAATATGCATATAATATCAAAGTCATCATTAGATTTGGTTAGTTTAATTTGTTATGTGTATTTGTCTGAAAATGTTTGAAAAGCCCAGTGTTACAATATCACATTGCTTTTGTTTTTCATGCAGCTCTACAGTGAATTCCACAGGATCACAAATCAAAATCTACCATCTATGTACTTTGCTGCACTGGACAAGTACACACCCCAGCTGCTAAAGCTCTATAAAAAGAGGAGGACTGGCCGTCTTGGTCAGAAGATGGAATCAATCATGATGGCTTTTGAGGAACAGGTAATATTTTAAATTTTACACATCACATTGATGTTGAATAAGAAACTAACATGAACTATCAACAATTATCAGCCTTTAACCCTCAGGCCCTCCTTAAAAGAAAAAAAAATACTTAAGGACGTTTTTAGCCTTGGATCACATCTAAGAATTTTAAACATTTATGATGTAAATATGATTGCAGAAGTTAAGGAGATGTTTGCTCACTCTTATTGTGAGGTTTGATGGTTGTGGTGTACATGGCGGAGATTTGGACCCAGATGCAGATATATTTTAACGCAAAAACTTGATTTATTTAAATACAGACAAAAAAAGAAATCAACAACAAAAAGCACGGCTGAGCCGGAATACAAAAAGCTTAACTATGAAATAAATACAAAACCGTGAACTATGACTATGGTTAATAAATATGGAAGCAAACTTGACATGACCAACCTGAACATGACAGTGAGGATCTGACAGAGTGCATGGGGGAACCTGGAAACGAAATACTGAAGGGAGGTGATTAGTGAGGGAGTGCAGCTGAGGGGGAAAGCGCAGGTGACTTGAATGAACTGATGATCAAGAGTGACTGAGGAGAAATATGGTAAAACTAAAGACCTTAACAGAAACTTAAAACATGAAAAACCTAAAGTCATAACAGAAAAACCAAGAACTAAAAACATAACAAAACCAACAGACACTTATCTTTTCATTTAACCACATAAATGCCTACACACTGTCACATACACACACACACACACACACACTGATTTCTCAATTTCACATTCACACTAGACTCTGACATCCATAGAACTCACCAAAAATAGTTTTAGTTGAAATAACTTATTTCACTGGCCTGCAGTCACTGTTATATCTTATCAGTTCAAACAATGTAATTATCTCCCACAATGCCTCTCTACACATATGGGGAAATGGTACCATCTGTTTTTGTTTTTTTGTGTGTGTGCGTGCATTTTTTAGCCTCTGAATGATAGGGTTACAGAGGAATTAACAGGATTTCACATTTTTGTATTGCAATAGAATGAAATGTGGTTTCAATGGTAGTCAATGGAGACAAAATGTCCTTAAGAGGACCACAGTGACTTTTTTGTCTAGACAGTGGAAAATTGTCAACACAGTGTTAATTCAGTGTCGATTGTTCTCGAGGATCAGGTTCTTGTTATGTCACAGATTGTGGACTGATGCACTTGTTATATTATTTGGACTGATCTATGCTCTCCATTTGAGGTACCCTGAGAAGCTAAGTGGCTTCTTTGAATTCATAAAGGTCGTCCTCTTAGATTTGGACGATGGAAGAAAGCGGCTCAAACCTAAGTTACAGGCATTAAGAAATGAGCTGGAATGAAGTTGTCAACAGGATTTGTTGTTAGTAGTCAACAGTTTCCAAAACAACAAAACCTGGTACTTGTTCTCAGGTCAGGTTTGTTTTATTATAAAAGTCAAGTGTGTGGAAATCACAAAAGCTTCAGTTCAGTTTAATAATTTTAAGTACAGCGCATGATTGTTTCTGTCCCCAGCTTTTGACTGGACACTGTAACTGTGAGAATTAGTAACCCCATATATACTGTTTTATGTTAATTTGAGGTATTAAGGGGGAGTCTGTTTTGAGGGAGTTGAACCATCTCAGATCATGGGGATGGGAGAAAGCAGCCTTGTGACTTGCGTGCCAGTGGCCAAAACCTGTTCTCAGGTCAGTCAAGTGTGTGGAAAGTTTCAGTTCAGCAATGCTTGTGCATTTGCATATGTTGTGTGACCAGCTAGATACTGTAATTGTGAGGATTAACCCCATATGTTATTTAATATTTTGAGGGGGACTTTTATATTCTCATTTACTGTTCATTTTGTAGCATTTCAATAATTAAAAGATTCAAGTTGAAGCACATATTTTGAGTTTCTATTGTGTTAATATAACTCAAATGGTATAAGGCAATCGATTTCCTCAAATTAATTGAGTAGCTACAAGTTGTAAGAACTAGAATGTTGTAATTTATTGTAGTGAAAATAAACCACGATCTATAACTTAAGAGGTAACAGTTGTGTAAAGAAGAGCAATTTAAGTTAATGTTACTTAATTCTGATCAATTACATTAACACATTATAAATTAGTTTTGAGAGATGTTACATGCAAGTGAAATATACTTGTTAGTTGTAAGTTCAGGTAATTTGAGTGGAACGCTAACTGTAACTTAATTTACAATAATTACTTAACTTACCGATATTCAACAATTCAGCTACAGAAGGTTATTTGTTAAGTTAAGTTAAGTTAATAAACCTAAATGGTATACGGCAATCGGTTTCCTCAAATAGTTTGAATTCAACTAACTCACTGGGTAAATGGTTAAAGTTGTATACAATATTGTTTAATTTGTGTTCATTCAACTTAAACTGTTTCCTTAAATGAACTGAGTAAAGACTGCAAAGCAATGAGTTGTCACAACTAGAATGTAAAGATTAATCCCAACAAAGTAACAAAGTAAGTAAGTTAAATTTAAGTGTAGTACTTTGTGTAAAAAGACACATTTAAGTTAATGGTACTCAATTCATTTGAAAAGAGTAATTCAATCATTTTGAGTATTCTTAACTCTATCCATTTAAGTTATTATAACTTAAATAATGCATGTTGCTTTAACTCAGAAGAAATAATTCATTATACTTTGAACGTTTGAGTAAATAAACTTAAATCATTTAAGGTAATTGGTTTCCTCAAATGGTTTGAGTTCAACTAACTCATCGGGTTTTACAGTGTGGTTATTGAAGATACCTGGCAGCTCTGCAGCACGGCTTCTCTCTGAAGTCTATATTGCACGCTGGAAGCATCAAAGAGGCTTGGGTGCTCATATATATTATAATTTTTTTTCTTTAATTTTTGTGTGGAACTGTTTTTCTCCATAAACAACATCATACATTATTTGTTCATCTAGATAGAAACAATCTATAACATTCAAAGAAAATGCAACTTCTAGTATTAATGAGAACAACTGCATGTGAAGTGTAAAACTTGTCTATTAAAGATGTGTTCAACCAGTTAGGTTAATTGCTAAAACCTGGCATGTCTCATCATGGTGTGCAGTGTGTCCTTCATCCACAGATGAACAGTATCTGAAAGTGATGTCCTTAAGAAATAGGAAACAAAATCCAGCAAAGACCTGAACACAGGACCTGAGAGAGGCATCTGGACCTTCAGCTGATCCATCTACTGTTGGCCCAAACCTCATCAGAAATGGTCTCCATGGAAGGGTGGCTGTCAAGAAGCCATTCTTAAGGAAGGGAAACTGGGAGAAAAGGCTGAGCTATGCCAAGTGACACAAGAAGTGGGCTGAAACTCAGTGGCAACAGGTCTTATGGAGAGATGAATCCTCTCCAGAGCTCAGACCTCAATATTACTGAAGCAGTGTGGGATCATGTTGACAGAGAACGGAACAAAAGGCAGCCAACATCCAAAGAAGAGCTTTAGGATGTCCTTCAAGAAGCCTGGGGAACTATTCCTGAACAGTCCTGAAGAGTAAAGAAAAGACAAGAAATCTTATGTAAGACAGTTTAGGCTGTGAAAGAATAAAGGAGCTCATTCCAAATATTAACTGTCAAGTTTGTACAAACTCTGTTTTTGCCTCATAAACTCCATTCCCATTTACGTATATACACACATATCATGAGTCTAGCAACGTATAAAATCACGAGGGATGACTTAACATGACTCTACTTCTATTACACTGCAGTATAAAGTACAATCCAAAGACAAAAATTTCCAACTCCTCTTGCATATTCAATACCAAACCTTGGATCCAATACTTCTCCAAAATGTATGATCTTGTCTTCTGCTTAGTAACTGTCCATATAATTTAAAACCACCAATCGAAACCCAAAGGAGTTTTGTAAAGCACAATCAGACACCTACACATGAAATTAATTTTAAGGACGGTTAGAAAAAGGATGTTTTTCAATATTGTCGTGAGATTCGGTGGCTCTGGTAACACAAAATGAAAAGCCAGCGGATCAAAGTACATCTTGTTTATGTATCACAAATATTTAACATGTTCAGAGAATTCAAAATAATTGCAAACAGATTCTGTACATCTTGACTCACGGCCCTCTTGCCTGTTTAGTGTGAAAAATGTACGAACCCAACCAATTTCTCTTGCTCTCTTCTTCCATTTCTCTCTTGCATGCACACATATTTTGACAGACTCGGATGATAGTTTATCCAGATCTGGTCCAGGCACTGAAGGACACAAGTGTCAGCTTTCATAATCTCCAATTTCATTTTTCTGCTGTTTCAGCCTGTTGTGTGGTGAGGGGAATGGCATGATGTGCTGAGGGCAGGTTATTATCCTGCCCCTCATGCTCTTATGATTGGGGTGAGTAGTATTCTGGGGGGAAACGTGTGTGTGTGTGTGTGTGTGTGTGTGAGAGTGAGAGTGAGTGTCTGGAAGTTCTTTTGCATCTATGGTATTGTTAGATGCAAGGAAATGTAATCCATAAAGACTATCTCTCTCTGGGTTATACTTTTCTCTCCATATACTCCTCTCCATATGTGTGTAGCAGTATGGACGCTGACATCCTATGCATTATGGTGTCCCTAATTAAACACCTGTGGTAGCCACTCAATGCAGGTGGGATAGACTATATATGGGCCAGTTCTCCCCCAAGCTTCGCTGCCTTAAGGCCAACACTAACATGGTCGTAGGTAAACGCCGTAGCATCTTGGGTCGCGCGCTGTCTCCCGGTTGTTGCATGTGTGCATTCAACCCAGCAAAAAGGTATGTTTCTACTGCAGTACTTAAATGCATAATTTCAGTTCTGCGATAACAGCGTCAAACTTTGTTCTTTTTTTTTTTTTTATAGATGACCCCAACAGCCCGGCTGATCCAACTGTAACTGGAGTGAGGTCACAATCAGCTGACCGCTGCTGTTTTGCCTCTCTGCTGCTTTGCAACGCTAGTTTTTTTTGGCTACGATTATTTTCTTCTTTCTATCCCATTGTGTTTATTTTTGATTTTCAGTTTTTTTTTATTTTTTATATTATTTTGGTTAATTTGATTGAATTAACTTTTGAATGATAAACATTAGTTGGAGCAGGTGGTGTTTTGGTCTTTGAGTATAGTTTGTATTATTTGTCTTCGTTCTTTTGGAGTTGTTGATTCTACTATTTTGTTTGGTTAAGATATAATTTGCCCAGTTTATATTTTGTCGCTGTGGGTGTGACTTATATGGTTTATCCTTTTGCTGTAGAGACTGTGGTGGTGGTTGGGCTGGTGACCTGGGTGATGGTGTCCCCATTTCTTCTGTGTGCAGTGTTCCCTTGGTACCAGGGTATTGTGCCTGTCACTTACCTGGGTGGCTTGTGTTATTTGGTGTGGAAGCCTCTCCCTTCACTAGCGTGATCCCACCAAAGAGCCTCAGCTCAGCACAAATTTCCTCTTTACTTTTGAGCTTGAATGTTTTTTTTTTAATATTATGTAATAAAGTGCACACAGGGTTTTAAACTGTGACCATGTCTCATGCCTCCTGAGTAGGACTTGCTTGTGTGACCTTGACTAATGTCAACTCATTCTTTGGGTGAAAGTCCCAAGGGGGCATTGTCAGCAAGCTTGAGGCTTGAGGGTTGTCAGCCTGTTACCACTTTGTACAGAAAAATATTATATTTCTTTGTGTTGGTCCTCCGTTTGCTCACTCCCCTTCCCTTGTGCGACATGTGCACCCTTTGGTTGATAGTGAAAAGGCTTTTTGCTCTAATCATGTCTTGGAGCATGTCAAGGCCTTGTGGACCATACATTCCCTCCTAGTAGGGAGATAAGAGCCAGACAGAGTGCACTGAGGCTTAGGCCATGTTTCCAGGCTACTCTATCCAGTAAGTCCCAATAGCTTCCCTCCACAGAGTATTGACTCGCACTAGACCAACACCAATACATGCCTTTAACCTGTGTGCTAGTTACATTTTCAAAGGGAAGAATCAGCCATGATTTCAGTATGAAAGACACAGGAAGCCAGTTTTGAAGAGCGTCTCTTCTGCTGGCATACACATTAGGTCCCATTATCCTTTCTCTATGCTTTACATGCTTGGCATCATCACTTAGGTGTCAGTGCCTCTTTGAAAAAATCTCCTTGCATGTCCTATTTGTAGGGTGATTATGCTTTTCAAACTGTCTTCCAATCTTGTCCCCCCCACCCCCCTTTTGAGCTGTGTTCCTTTAGTTCTGGCTGTGTGTAATGGTGCCAGTAGCAAAGTAATTTGGGCTCATGTTTTGACAGGCACACAATAAACAATTCACAACAATCTTTTGCTGACCAGCTGAATGACTGCTGCTGAAATCATCGCACACACACACTGCCCCTTCCTAACCAAATCCCAATCAACGATGCCAAACATGTCAAGGTTAAAAGGAGGGAAAGAAGTGACTCATTTGAAAAACAAAGAACTCGTTACAGAGAGAAGAAATGCCTCATCTGCTATTTGCAGAAAATCCTTTTAATGGGAGAAGGTAAATGCAAATTTGATTAAAACAAAAAAAAAAAAAACAGTTGTTATTAAATATGACATTATCCACAATTTAAGGTCAGAGAGTTTGACCGTGCAGATTTTATCATTTGTTTTGGCTAAATTTTTGACTAATTTCTCGTTTTTCTGAACAGCATGCTCCTACCTGGACAGTTGTTTTGTTGTTCAATTTACATCTACAGTGTGGCAGTTTACAGAAAAAATCATCCTAAGGTACTTTATAAAAAAAAGTGAACAAGTTCAGGTCCACTTAGATTCAGTACAGTTTGATTAGATTCCTCATAATCCAAAACAGTCAAAGGGGAAAAATTCAGTCTTGTATGTATAATTCCAATTCAATTCATTCCAGCCCCTTTTTCATACTCATGTCAATCACTCAGATACTCCAGATCAGAGCAGGGGAAAGTCATGGGAAAGAAAACATGCTGAAACTTAAAAGTGGTGCAGAAAGGTTAATTCTATATATGTAAAAAGGAAGTGCTTGAGGCAGGTGTATCAAAATCCATTAAAATCACTAACTTTTCATTTCTGTAGCTGCTTCTTCTGCTGCCAGATGTGGAGACAGCAGTGAGGATGCCTGTGGTAGTGATCAGTGTGGCTTGGCAAAGCAAAGCAGCCATTTGGAGTCAGCAGCCCCAAGAGACATGGGAAAGCACCAGTGAGGTGGTAAGATTTATTATGACAGGGCTGATTTGGCTTGTTTGCTTTTTACTGGCATCATCTCAGGTGGTGTAGCTAACAGCCACATAAGCATTTATAAAATAGATATCTTTCTGTAATTTAGCTTGGAACAAGAAATAAGATAATTTTCCACGTTTGATGAAACAAAAACACCAGAAATGATGAGCATGTTATGTATTCTACTCAAGTGCTTACGTGATGGGATTACCTCACAAATAATACATAATTTTGTGATTATTGTACCTGCATAAAGTAACACATCTTACCCCCCATACACACCCCTGGCTAGTGGCCATTTCTTTTTCCCATTCCACCCCTGATTGGAACTCTCGCAACAGGTTATTGGATCAGCTGGAGGCTTTCATTTTCATTTACCATTTGGACATCTTGCTAAAAGGAATTGCAATAGTTTACGGAGCCCAGTTACCTGGGTTAGGCAGAGCGGGGCGTACCTTCAAGCTGGGCCTGGGGGAGAGACTCGTGCTTGGAGCCCGAGGTTAGATACCAACCAGATATAGTCGGGCTTACCTTGACGCACAGCAGAGGTTCTGGAACCAGAAGGCTTATGAAGAAAACAGCCAAAATTCAATGCATCTGTGTCTCCACCCGATAAACTTCACAGGAGGCTTCAGGTGAATACCATCTGCTGCCGAAACAAGTGGAAACCCCATTGCTGACTGTCATATGGGATGCTATGTAATTAGGGTTCAAGTTTATCATATTTGACACATCTGAGCCTTCTAGCTGGTCTTTCTGCATATGTGGCTTTGTATAGCAAGGTACGAGCCATTTTCAACCTGGTAGGTAGAAAAACAAAATTGGAAACTGTAATTATGGGGATAAGAGCAATGAAATGCCATTAACAGGCTGATTGGAATGAACTTTGTGAAATATGTCAATGAATTAATGAAAATGGATGTAAATCTTACAAGTTTAATTTCCTGACTATATTTAGGCAGCATAAAAGCCATTAATGGCCCAGATGCCCTGCTTTTGGTAGCTTGTCAATAAGAGAACATTTCTGTGCTCCTTGTTTAAGACATTTAAAACATTCTGGATAAGTGAGAAATTCAGATCAAATGTATAATATTATGGTGTTCTTTTAACTGATTTTTCTCCTCCCGTCACTCCCACACCTCCCTATTTCTAGGTAAATTCCTACAATATGTTAAAGAGAGGCAGTGTGATGAATGGCCACATACCTCTTTCATGATCTGCACCACCTACACTGTCCCCATTTTATTCAGGACAGAACACTTAGCTGACACTTCTGGCCTTTTCCTCTGAGGGAGTTAGAGAATCTTCTCCGATTAAACAAAAAAGGAAAACACTTCTCTGCATTTGCAACCAACAAACTCATCTTTTCTGGGAGTCTTATTAACATATACACATGCACTGAAACTGACAAAGTAAAATGGATAAAAGTTCAGAGTTTTACAAATCTTTGAGTGTTGCTTTTAAGTTGGGGTCATCACATGCACCTATTGCCCTTTAACTTATTCCAGTAGGCAGCTGGAAGTTACATCCATGAGTTCCATGTCATAAGATGATTGTGGAGAGAATGGCAACAGTAAAAGGAAGGTGAACTTCTACCTCTACTCAGTCAGCTGGAGGTTTGCTCAAGAAATGGTATCTTAGTGTAGGTTTTCTTCTCCTGTTTGACTGGCTGTAGTTATCCTTGACATGTTTACATCAGTTCATAGCAGACTAAGCCCTAAGTTCAGCAGGTCCCATTCCCTGAAAGGTTGTGTGAAAGCTTTGTTTAAAAAGTGCAAAACTTACTGTTGTTTTTAAGGGGGAAAGGAAGTCTGTGACTGAAATTCTTTTCTTTTTATTTTTGGTGCTTGTCAATGAAAATGTTAGTTGCGATATTTTGTGAAAGGCCACCTTATTTGTAATGTCAAAAAATATTCTACTCATCAGAAGACATGGGATGGGTACCATTCAGTACAACAGCAGCAGAGAAGATCATAAAACTGTCACGGAATTAAATCTGAGCATGAAATGTATTTATGTTTATGGCAGATTCTTTTATCCAAAGCGACTTACAAATTAATTTTTTAGGACAGCTGCATGTGCCCTAGCAGTTTCATGAAACTGTCACAAAAGTAATGAGTTTGATGGTGAACTCAAACATGACTGCGTTTCCTGTCTGAAAAAGTGATTTTTAAATGTAGTTTCAAATCAGTTTAAAATCTCACTTCTGTTTTGGTCAGGGTTCATGAAATATAAGGCAAGTGGCCTTAAAACTGCCACGCTCATAATGCTTAGGACATAGAAATTTGTCCATTAAAAACTCACTCAAATTCACTCAAGAAATAAACCTCCTTGTGAAATACAGTCATGCACTTTAGCTGTTTCCAAATTGAGAAATTTAACATAATGGCCTCATCAATCTGTTAAGGGTATGGCATTCAGACACTCGGATGTTAGTCACTTTTTTAATAATGTTCCTCTTGCTTCATTCAAATGGGCCTGTGAAAATGACAAATGTGCCACGGTGCATGTGCAGTAATTATTATTCTAAAAATATTATTCTAATAGTTTTTATAGAGTTTTCTCGCAACGACAGGTTATGTCACCATAACAATTCATATTAACGTGTCAAGCACGCAGTGGCTGTATAAAACATACTGACAGCAGATGCAAACAGTGGAAACTGTATACGTATACTTTATATATATAAAGGAAGTTTGTTTATTGGACTCTTAGTATTATACCTCCGAGGGTTTAATTACACTACAATAACAGAAAAGCTGTTATCTAATCTAAAGAACCATGATGTTTACGTCACCTGAGGACACATTCTCTGCACAGTCACTGCCGTGTGTCAGATGAGAAGCTGTGTCCTCCTCCAATTACAGTTTTCTTATAAAACTTCAATCAATATCAAACTGAGCAGCATTGTGTTGAATAATACTGCAGTGGATGAGATGAGTCTAACATTCTGGTAAACAATCAAACCGATTGTTAGCTCTGCGGTGGATCAAACATACAAATTGAGCTTTTGGGAGTCTTTCTGGATGTCACGATAATGAAATCAATAACTAAATGAGATTATGTTGTAAAACACCAGAAGATTAAATAAACCGGAGCGATATCACTGCCTCTGGTGCTAAAATCACAAATATAGTAACCCTTTTTTCTTGATTAATGATGTTTAACCAAAATTCAGGAATCTTCTACTGATTAGTGCTCTATGTTCTTCGTTGTGTGTTTATGTCTGTAAAGGAAGTGATTCTCACATGGTGAATGGGAGTATAGAAGAATAAGAGCTAGGTGAAATACCATACGCTGTTTTCTCTTCAACAGTGCCTGGGGTGTAGTGTATCAGCCCATGTAATCTATAAATGGCCTTTCATTAGCCTTTCACTAAATTTAGCAGCGTGTTGCTGCTGGTTTGGGTTACCTTTCTTGCCCACCACAAAACAGCTATTTTCAGACATACTACTTGACAGTACTCCTCTCCATCATCAGCTGCTATTCCACATGGGAAATCATCCACCATTTAGCCCAAAGGGGATTTTAAATTTCATACACCGCTATCTCATGTGTACAAAGCACTGTAATAGAAGGTCAGCAGGTTGGAAACCAACAGTATTCTATGGCTCTGCAATTTATCTGCACATGTGGCGTCGTCACATGGTTTTTAGCCTCAACCTCCCAGGCAGGTGTGATGGTGTTGACCTCCATTGTTTTGGGGTCATCAGGATTAGATCAGCACAAGCTGTGATGGTCTCCCGCCTAAAGCCAGCCATGCCTTGCACTCAACTGGTCAGCTCAGTACAGGTACGCTGGTGCAGGTGACTCGAGAGGCAGCACTGTTTGATAAACCTTGTTGTGTTCAGCTTTGTTGACAGTCTGTGGCTGGACTTTAGTCTGTCCAGTGTTCCTGTTGGTGCTTTCACCACGTTGGCCTCCTTGTCAAAAACAGATAAGTGTCATTTGGCATCAACTTTAAAGTTCTCAATAAAAGGATCTGACTCTGTGAGGAAGGAGAAAACTGAAGTGTATTTTTTGAATCTACAGCGCAGCTAATTGCACAACTTCCCTGAGGAGAACGCATGGTAAGCGGGCTTCCTGACAGGCCCTGCGGTTGTCCTGCCATGCTTTACTTTGGCAAGTAATCTATAGTCTGAGAAAAGAGTGTCGTCAGCTGGGCAGAAGCTATCCACTTCTCACAGGTCAGGTCAGATCCAAGTGCAGGGTAAGAACTCTGCTGTTCAAACAAATCCAACAGCCTGCAGCTCAGTGACAACCTGCTGTGCACCTCATTATCTGTTACAGCCACAGATTTACTCATCCTAAATGGTATTTTTAACGAGGTCATACAGTATATCCTCAACTATAGATAATCTAACATTGTTTCACTCCGATATCTAGTATTTACAATTCTACTAATAATTCTGCCTGTCGAACCTTTTTTTTTTTTTTAAATACAGCTAACCTGACTTTCCAACAATTTAGTACAGGCTGAGTTAGGAGTTAAAGAAGAACAGTGATATGAAACTGTTATAGCAAACATGTTCGGTCAGCTGGATGTAATAATTGTGATATTAACTAGTTAGGACTGTTACTTAGCCAACACTGTTCTGTGAAGGTTTAAGGGCCACACCAGCATGGGTGTTTTAAAAACGGGGTATTTTCTTCTTCCGTTCCCCCGAAAAATCCCATTGACACGGTACTATTTAGAAAAAAACTCCCCAAAACATTCCGTTAAAATAGAAATGTACATAAGTTCGGCAGTGACAGGGTAAAAGGAGTAGCTATTGCATCATCATTATTGTCCATATCGCTTTTAATGACCATCCAAACGTGATTGCTGTAATACATCATCTTCTCTTGCCTGCTAAAACCCTGTGGTCTCAAAGTTGTCTTCCACCCTTATTACAATCACTTTTTTCTCAAACTTTTTCTTATAACCACAGGTCCAATCGAGTTTTGTCAAACACTGGGGATGTTGGTAGCTGGTTCTGTATTGGACTATCCAGCAGTGAACTCCGTAGCGTATTCTGTCATCTCCATTCTTTAATATAGTCAGAGAACTGTACATGTATGTGAAAACATGTAGAAAATGCTGTTGCCAAGGTTAGCAATGGCATTTTTCTTGCTGGTGTCTTGCTGGTGTCTCTTCTGCCATGTTGATTAAAGGAGAATTTGGTGTATATTCGTCAAACCAAGGAGGTAACAGCGAGCAATCTTTAATAACGTTTACACATAAATATCACAGTTGGAGTCTGAAAATCTTCCCTCTTGGAGCAGCTGAGTTTGGCTGAGTCTCATGCTTCCTCACTAGCATGCACACTATATCAGCATCTTGTTAAATTCTCTGCAAACGGGACATACTTGCAATGAAAATGTAAAAATGTGCACAGTTTAACAATGTTAGTAACTTAGTCTGCATTGAGAGGTTGACCGAAATATTTAATGACCCACAATCCAGTTCAGCAATGCAAGACATCATCCCATTCAAAGTGAATGAGAAGTTTACACCTGAAACTCATACATGTGAATTCGGCTTTGGAACTTTTCAAAGCAATGCATTGCTGCTACAGCAACAGAGGAAAGCTTACCTTCCACTTCATCTTCTGGCCTGATTTTCCATAGCAGTTTAGCATTAGCTAAGTAGTTTACCTGAAGAATAAGAAGAAGAAGGAGAGCGATACGAAGAAGCTAAAGCAAACAGTCCACTGTTTAATGACATTAACCGGTGACCATTGACCTGCTGCTCGATCCCTCTGTTCATACAATTCTTTTTCTGTTTAAGGTCTTTTTTTTAAAGCTACAGTTAAAGATTAAGGCATTTACCATCTTTGTGTCTTTCAGCTCTTTTGTTGTGTTTTTATATCAGTGTCTGCAACCCTGGCTTTTAGGTTTTATAAACAGCAGTACAACAGAATTCAAGAGTAGTTTGCCAAGGTTATTGAATAAAAAAGTAATATTTCTCCCAATCCTACTCATACAAGAATTTTGGAAACTATAATGAAGTGTCTGTGTTCTCAACTTCTAATAGTCAGTGACTGCTGAAGGCAGCTTAAGGCAGTCTTACATATGAACACACATCTATATGTTTCGGTAGGAATAACTGAACGGCTCTCCTGTAAGGTTAGGGCTCCAGTTACACCAGTGCTTACGCTGCCCCAGTTCCTGCTGCAAGCACAGTGCACCACATTGCTGTAATGAGGCCTGTCTTGTACTGCTTATGAGTTTTACCTTTGACCTCCAGGAGATTCTCAACCATTTTCTTTCTAATCCTCATTCCACACATGCTGAACATGGCCCCTCCTGGCTGACAAAATAACACACGTGCCCAAGCACCTCCACACACGTGCCCAAGCACCTCCACACACACAATGACACGTTGAAACAACACAAAACTGAAAAATCCTGACAAAAGTCTCGAAGCTGTTATTGTAACCTCACTTTATGTTGCAGGGCACTAATCACGTGTTGGCAGAATATTACAATCTTACTTTATTTGAATATTCACAAGTATTTCTAACATCATTTTAGAAACAGATGTGGGAAGAACTGTCTAAGGTTATCTGCGGACATTTTGGGAGACTCTTTGTATAGCCCTGGTTTACTTTATTATAGAAGGAGAACGATTTTTTCTCATCCACAGCACGGTTCTTTGTTTTTATCCAATGGGCTGAAAACTCATCTGCAGTAGTCACCCACCAGCAGCAATTTAGAGGATGTGAACAACATAGTCGCTTGGGAGACATGCCAGATTAGCTCAGTGTAACAAGTAACCAGTGAATGTAGTCAAATGCAGATTTGGTCATAGGTTAAGGTCACAGGTTTCAGTCAGCAGTGAAAACAATGCAGATGAGACCTGAGGAAAACACAAAACCTAAGACATGCCCGACTACTCCAGATGAGGACCAAGCCAAGTGGAAATGTCATGTCAAAAGGTTAAAAAAGATAAGGAAAACTACATGGAACAAAAAGAAAGAGAAAAGATAACAAAGTACGAAAAACCCTTAAACAAGTGTGAGGTGGATAATAGACGGGTTCTGACAGGATGAACCTAAACTGCATCAAGGAAAGCGTCGACCCATTTCAACTTTACAGGTAAAACTATTTGTATCAATTATGTCATTTTCAAAAATGTACAATAGCTCAGAAACACAGTGAGACGTCGCCCTTAAAATGAAAGAATTAATCAAATCTATGAAACAAGATCCTTCAGTAAAGCTTGATGTCTTCAAGCAGTGGTAGCAGGAGTGTTTAGGTATGCATTGCGACTCCTGTGGAATGTACTACGAAGGGCGTTTTACACTGCCAGGCCTTCTTTGTGTCAGCTGGGTCACATAAAGTGTGGGGCTGAGCACTCGCTAAGTTTCCACCCCAAAACAGACAGTTCAAATAGGGGCTCAAAATACATAAAAAACAAGACACACTGCGCTTGTTCAGACAGCCTGTCTCATACATCTCAAAAAGACCTCAGAAAAAGTGTCAATGTGCAGTGTCAAATTGCAAAAAGGGCATAACATGACATCTTTAATGTACTGTAACTGTAAAGCTTATTTGGTGGCATAATATTTGACTGAACATGATTCCATGTTGACATGACATGACATAACAGAGGACGGCTACCTAAATTTTACTCCAGTAGAACTTGACTCTCTTGTTGACAGCCCTATAGTTTCAATGCGTACAACACTAGGCAATGTTGCCCCTCTGAAAAGGAAGGTAATCAGTCAGAAGAGGTTGGCTCCTTAATTCACAGCTGCGTGTGTTAAAGCAGACTGGAAGAAAGCTGGAGAGACAGTGGCTTTCCTCTAATTTAGAAGAGTCTCAATTAGTCTGGAAAGATAGTTTAATAACGTATAAGTTCTAGCTTCGTAAAGCTAGAACTGCTTATTATTCATCATTGATAGAAGAGAATAAGAACAATCCCAGGTTTCTTTTCAGCACTGTTGCCAGGCTGACAAAGAGTCCGAGCTCTGTTGAGCCATGTATTCCTTTAACTCTCAGCAGTGATGATTTCCTGAGATTCTTTATCAATAAAATTGTTTCTATCAGAGAGATGACTAATGGAATCTTTCCCACTATTATCACTGATGTATCATCAAGTAGAGCAGCTTTAGAAGTATCTTTAGAACCTGATTTGTATTTAGACAACTTCTGCCCAGTTGATCTCTCTGAGCTAACAACAGCAAACCATCATCTTGTATTTTAGACCCAATCCCAACCAGACTGTTCAAGGAGGTTTTCCCCTTAATTGACACTTCCATATTGGATTTGATCAATCGGTCTTTGTTGACAGGATATGTACCTCAGACTTTTAAGGTTGCTGTAATTAAACCTACTCTTGATTCAAAAGTGTTGGCTAATTATCGACCTATATCCAATCTCCCTTTTTTGTCTAAAGTTCTTGAAAAAATATTTGCAGTTCAACTTTGTGATCATTTACATAGAAATAATCTGTTTGAAGAATTTTAGTCGGGATTCAGAGTACATCATAACACAGAAACAGCACTGGTGAAAGTTACCAATGATCTCCTGTTAGCTTCTGATAGCGGACTTGTTTCTGTGCTTGTCCTGTTGGATCTCAGTGCTGCATTTGATACGATCGATCACAGCATTCTGTTACAGAGACTTGAACATGTTATTGGGATTAAAGGAACTGCATTAGGCTGGTTTAAGTCATATTTATCTGATAGATTCCCGTTTGTTCTTGTAAATGAATAATCTTCCTCACACATTGGAGTAAGTCATGGAGTTCCTCAGGGTTCTGTGCTTGGACCAATTCTTTTTACTTTGTACATGCTTCCATTTGGTAACATTATTAGACAGCATGGCATAAATTTCCATTGTTATGCTGATAATACTCAGCTGTACTTATCTATGAAACCAGATGAAACCAACAGGTTGGTCAGACTACACGCTTGTCTTAAAGACATAAAGACCTGGATGACTCAGAACTGTCTGCTTTTAAATTCAGACAAAACTGAAGTTGTTCTCTTTGGACCTGAGCGCTTCAGGGAGAAATTGTCTAGTTATAGTTACTCTAGATGGTATTTCCTTGGCATCTAGTTCTACAGTGAGGAACCTTGGAGTTATTTTTGACCAGAATTTATCATTTGACGCACATATAAAACTGGTTTCTTGGACTGCCTTCTTTCAATTTCGTAATATTGCTAAAATCAGGAACATCCTGTCTCAGGGTGATGCAGAGAAACTAGTTCATGCATTTGTTACTTCAAGATTGGACTACTGTAATTCTTTATTATTCATTCTTTATTATTGGGCTGTCCCTCATATTCTCTGGAAAGCCTCCAGCTGATCCAAAATGCTGCAGCCAGAGTTCTGATGAGAACTAACAGGAGAGATCATGTTTATCCAGTTTTAGCTTCTCTTCATTGGCTCCCTGTTAAATTCAGAATATAATTTAAGATTCTTCTCCTCACATATAAAGCTCTTAATGACCGAGCTCCATCATATCTTAAAGACCTCATTGTAAAGTATTTTCCTAACAGAGCACTTCGCTCCCAAACTGCAGGTTTACTTGTGGTTCCCAGAGTTTCTAAAAGTAGAATGGGAGGCAGAGCCTTCAGTTATCAGGCCCCTCTCTTGTGGAATAAGCTGCCAGTAAATGTCCGGGAAGCAGACACCCTTTCTGCTTTTAAGATTAGGCTTAAAACTTTCCTTTTTGATAATGTTTATAGTTAGGGATGTCTCAGATAATCCTGAAACATCCCATAGTTAAACTGCTATAGGCTTAGACTGCTGGGGGACCTCATCTGTCACATCTTTCCTCACTTTGCTCTCTTTTTCCCCCTGTTTAATTTCTCAATTGATTTTATGTATATGTGACATTATTGTGGTCATTAAGTTGTGTTTCCCTGTTCCAACAGATATCCTTTGAATGGCGTTATGGTGTTTTTCCCTCCTCTTTTCCCTCTTTTCTGTCTTCTCAAACCCCAGCTGGTCGAGGCGGATGGCCACCCTTCCTGAGTCTGGTTCTGCCAGAGGTTTCTTCCTGTTAAAAGGGAGTCGTTCCTTTCCACAGTCGCCACAGGCACGCTCAGGACGGGAGATTGGACTGAAGTTTCGGTGCAATCTGTTGGTTTCCTTAGCTAGGATATAATTTTTTTAATTGGCTCTATATGAATGAATTGGATTATGATTACAATGAATTGAATTCCAATTGGCTTGAATTGGACTATATTATTGAAGTGCCTTGAGATGACAATTGTTATAATTTGGCGCAATATAAATAAAATTGAATTGAATTGAATTGAATTCCTGGTGATTTCTCTGATTTTTTTTTGTTGTTTACCAAGTTGTAAATCCACGATGAACCAATTGTTTAATAGATTAAATATTTATGTTTATAAGTAAACATAATTGAATCAGTCTTGTAGTACAGTTAAATGTGAACTAAGCAAAGCCAACGTTTGATCACTGTTGTCTCAAAACTACCGACGTTTTAGATGCCAGCTGTTTTATTGATTTACTGTCTGTTGTGGATGAAATATCAGACTCTTAATCATCATCACTCGAGCTTTTTCATAGTATCAGCATAGATTTAATACTTCTGCTTGACCACATTTATATATTTTCTACTTAACTTTACTTAATTTGGTCATCTGGGAATGTCAAGAAAAGAATCAGTGAAAGGGAGATACTTTTTCTTTTTTTTCTTGTTACATAATTTAATCCAAATTTCAGCTCCTGGGATGGTTATGTGTTTTGATTGTTGTAATTATCCAATTACAATCTGTCCTATCTAATTATCTGTCCATATTAAAACATGTGTGTTCCTTTGTGTGTGACAGTAACAAGGAAAATAGTTACTTTATGCTTAGCATACCGTGCTGAAGCATTATTTCTGCTTTTATTTTTTAGCTCACCCCTCTGGTGCTGTGCTTGAAGACACATCGTATGCAGTTTTCTTGTTTCAGTGTTTGTATCTTTTTCTAAACTATTACAGTAAAGGGAAGAGGAAAAACTGAAAAAGAAAATCATGGTTGGACTTTTTCACAAATAAGCAAGTTGATAATGCAGCATAGATGTCGGCCAGTGGCTAACTTTAACGATAGGAATTAAACTAAAACCCATGTTATGCTTTAGAGAAAGGTCTAAAATGAAGAGTATCGGCATATTCAGTTTGTCGATAATGAGCCAGAATATGCAAAAACCCTGATATGAATCATTTTACTGTGAACTATTTTTTTTTTACAGGTTTACAGGCATCATCAGCTTTTTATTGTTATTATTATTTACCCTTATTTCCATCTTCTAAATTAGACTCTTATTTCACATCTTCATCATGCAGTAGATAGGTGGCACTTTTTTTTTTCTTTAGAAACAAGATAATGAGTTTTTAGGTGCTTTTTAGGGTCAAATGAAAGGTGATCTGAGAGCTTTAAAATATTCCCATCTGCTGAACTGGACCACTATTTACACATAGTCAATATAAAGGGCCCCATGGTCGCGAAATTTACCCAGCTCCTTGCCTGTTCATGGTCCGTGCCCATCTGTCATCAGAGCTGTCAGCACCACATCCAGATTCATAATGAATAGGACGCCCATTCTGACACCTCTCCGTCACCCATTCCTTCCGCCATGTCTTAATCAGGAAGGAACCTGTGGGGGTGTAATGTGGATATAAGGCTTTTTCTAAATGTAGCATGCAGCTTGACAGGGGAGGTCGCCTTCTGCTTCAATCAAAAGAGGACGACATACTCGCTTGTGGTCATGAAATCTCATACATTCACCAACACCAGCCTCTTGTAGATCAGCTCATATCTATGTAAATGGGAGTACATATGAGAGGACAGATTTAACTATCGGTTACTGCACAGCTGACTGGACATGTCGATTGAAGCAGCAGCAGTAGTCTTTAATAAAGTGAAAAAAATCAAATAAAAAAAATCAAAAGATTGAGAAGGCTTTCCAGTTTTCTGCTCATCAGCCCAGATTATGTGGTGTTCCAATCTTTTTATCTAGTTTTCTTCCTCTGTCATTTCGATGCAGGTTAATCTTAATTTCTTAAGGAAATCTAATCTGATCTGACTGAACTCGTTACTCTAACAAACAGTGCTGTGGTTACCCAGGGGATCCCACAACACCGGCGTGTAAGAACACAACAATGTGGAGCCTCTATTAGGTGAATTAAGTGTGAATTATGAGGAAGAACAGTGATAGGTTAAAGAAAACATCATTTTTTTGTCATTAAGCTACAACTGATACTGAAACTCATACTTTACAAATAGGGCTGTCAGGATTTAGGTTTTGTTTCATGTATTGTCTTATTATTTTGAAATATTAACTTCTCCTCTCGTTTCAGATAACTTGCTCTTCCTTCCGTGTCCAGTGTCTGATTGTCTTCCCTGATTCCCTAAGTGTTTCCACCTGTTCCTCTTGGTTCCTCATGTGTTTAAATAGTCTTCGTCTTCCCGAGTCCTGTGCCAGTGTGTCGTACTCTCAGTCTTCACCCTAGCCTGCGAACCTCTAGCATTTGAATCCTGTTGTACTCAGAATCTTTGATCACTGAAGTCGAGCGTTTCTCTTTCAGAGTTTTTTTTTGGTTAAAGTTTGATTAGTATTCCAGTTTATCCTTTTGTAACTTTTTGTAGTCTGATTTGGTTTCCTCCATTTAGGAGTGAATTTTGATTTGTAAGTTTATTTGCACCTCTGTTATAGGAGTGGTTGCGTGACCTCGTTCCTTTTTTTAATTCTCTAGATCCTCCATTAGACAGAGAGCTCTTCTTTGTTACGCCTCTTTAGAAGAGAGCAGCTAAATTTAAATAATAATCTTTTATAGTTTTTTTTGTTTTCCTTCTGGAGTGGAGTGGATGTTTATTTTTGATAAAGTTTTATATCGGCACTTGTCTCTGCCTTAGTTATTGAGATCAGTGTCATAGAATTTCCATAGCTCTTGTTTCTCTGTTGGAAGCACTTGTTAAGAAGTTGAAAAAGAAACCTTATTTTTGATTAAATATGATTTATATTTATTAAATATGATCTTAAAAGATCCTGCACGTGTGTCCTGTGTCCTGCTGGTTCCTGACAAGGGCTATATTAGTTAATTCTGTCTTGACTAGCAGCCTGATCCTTAACGCCAGGAAGACCAAGGCGATTATTTTTTACTTCAGAACAGCCCAGCTGAACATTCACATGAATAGAAAAGCAGTAGAGAGTGTGGAGATACTGAAGGTCCTTGGAGTCACCTGGTGTAGTCATCTGTCATGAACCTTCAAAACTCTAAACCTGGACAAAAAGGCCAAACAAAGACTGTACTTTCTGAGAAAGCTGAAACAAAGCCAGCTTCCCCAGAACCTGCTGCTGAATTTCTACAGAACCACCACTGAGAGTATCCTCACAAACTGCACAGCTGCCGATCGGAAGGACCACAGCGTGCGACAGGGTGGCTGCTCCCACACTGAGAAGATGTCCCCCCCCTTATTTCCCCTGGTATAACCTTTCTACAACATAACTGAAATAATCTAGTTGTAAGCATGAGCATTTATTCCAATTGCATATTAGGTTGCCGCCCCTTTGTTTGTACTTAAATGCAAGTTTTAAAGTAAAGACTACATTCATAAAAAGTCAATTATAACAAACTTAGAATTTTAAATTACACAACTCTGTGTAGTTTCTTAGTGCAATGCACTTTCAAAAATTGACTGAAAACATCAACTTAGAACTGCAGCATTAGGAAAATTAATTTCTTGGCTTTAGGCTTAGGGTTGGTGGGTCTGTCAGTGCATATGTTGCTGCTAATGTACACAGTTTGATATAGAAGTTTAGTCGGGTTGTCAATGTAGTCAAGCAGTTTGAAAAGTATCCTCCTCTCAGCTATCACTGAGTTCCCTAAAGCCAACTCACAGGTCTGCTGGTACGTGAGACCTGTGCAACATAAATCTTATAATATGCAGCAGTTTGCTGGGGTCTATCATTCTGACGACCACGAGCAGCCCAAACACTGCAGCAACTACGCGGGTGCTTAGATTATTCTCCTAGTAAGAAAATAAATCCTGACCAGACAAAGCAGACAGCAGCAGGAAAAAGAAGTGGATGCTGAATTTGCTGGACACACCACTATCCACACCTCTACAACGACCTGTAGACTGATTATATATCTATGCGTGAGAAGCTTCAGCGCAGTTGACCCAAAATATAGTATGTATTGAGCCACATGTGCATCTGCAGTCCTAATCTGTTCACCGATTTTGAAATATTTTTGCATTATTACTGTTTCATGGTATTATGAGGCATTTATACATAAGGAATCATTTACTTTCAAACCAGTTTGAACGCATCTAGGTGTCTGCGACTACACATGCTGCCATATAATGTACGGCAGAGCTAAAATTAGTAATAAGCAACACCAGTCAAATTTTCATTCTTTGGAAAACCCACGTGAGACGATCCTGGACTTCTCGCTTGGCAGACTACTGCAGATAATTAATTCACAGGCATGATATCTTGATGTATTCAGGGTTGTGTGCCTGCCTGTTTACTTAATGGTCTCACTCTTTCTCCCTCCTTGTCTGTTATCCTTTGCCTGAGCTTTCTTTCTCCACGTGTCCCTGAGGATGTGATTAGATGTGTCTGCGGTCCCTGTGGGAAATCACTCGTGCTGGCACTGGTATGTCTATAGTGACAGATTAGGCCCAGGACTCACTGGTTGCTAAATTACTCCACGAAGCTGGCCAGGTCTAAGGAGAACGGGAGAGGAACAAGAGGAAGGAGGAAACAGATACAGATGAGAAAGCAGAGCAAAAGGGAGATGGAACATGAGGCTGATGTATGGAAAGGGAAGCGCAGTCAAGAGTACTTCAGGAATGTGGAAATTGAAAAGGGGATCGAGGTGGCTCAGAAGAAAGGGGGTGACAAAAGACAGGAGACAGAATGAAAAGGTGTTATTAATGAAAAGATGCAGTTGACGGGAAAAGAGCAAGTAAACTGAAAGGAGATGTGGGGAGCAGTAGACAGGAGGGGGAAATTATGTAAAAAGAAAATGACAGCAAATGGTTACTGAAAACTCTGAGATGCTGCAAACACAATTATTGTCTATCCTCAACACTTTTTACTTTACTAAGAAAGATCTATGTACATTTTTGTACATAGATATAGATGTGGTGTAAGAACATTTCCATTTGTTGTCTCACGGTAATCAGACGCTCAACTGCGTGCGATTCATTCAAACAGACTACACTGTCTCACAGCTCTGTGGTCGAGCAGTAAAAACATCTTCTTTAAGAGCCAACATCTGGAGCTGATCAGGTTGTCTGTGTATGACTGTACAGGTAATGACTGTACAGGCTGTACTTTATGATCACTAATGCCAACCTACAAAATGAATCACAAATGTGTAGCGGACAATGTAAACTGGCTAATTTCTCAACTAACGAGGGGGATATACTCAAAATATGGATGTCACAGCAGCTCTAAAATGATTGGTTGCTCCAGTAATGTGCGCAGAGAAAAGCAGAGAAAGCCTTCTGGGCTCTGATTTTATCGGCCTGTGAAGAAATGACACCTGTGGAAACTAACACAATTATCTTAAATGATGGTAATTATGCTTTTCAAGGCTTTCCACTTATTTTTGTTGTTTCATTGTCGGTACTTTGAGATCAGACAGGCAGAATTGTATGTCACAGCTGACCACGGTGCACGCATAAATACCTGATCGAAAAAGTGTAGCAAAGAAAAAATAAATCCCTCTGTGCCGTGTTTGCTCAAGCTGTTGTTTGTGGGTTTTATTTGTGTTAGATGGGGAAAATTTGGTCTGAGAATGCTCTGATCACTGAGAAACAGTTGCTTGTTTGTAAAGAAAGAAACAAATGAGAAAAAAAGTATCATTATAAAAGGCTATACCTTTAAGCTGCAACAGCTTTCGAACATTTCTTGCTCCATTCAAAAAGTATCAGCTTCTCTGATTAAACCCTGAAAGCCACAACATTTTCTTCCCCTCAATATACTGGTGTCAGTTGCTAGATTTACCCTTTCTAATCACTCTGCAGACAGTCCTTCTCAAAATGATATTCAGAAGATATTTGTTTTCAGAGATATGCACCATTGTCCAATGAGGTTTCAAGTATCCCTCTGCAGCTCGTCCGTATTGTCCAAATATAGTCACTTCTCTGTTAGGATCTGTGGGTTTTCTCTGGGTTTTCCTCCTGTTCCTGGCTTCCACAGGCTTGGTTCCCGCAGTGGCTGATTATTGATGTAACTCACCTGTGATGGTCTGATTGCCTCGTGCTGTTAAGCCTCGGTCTGCTCGCCAGTTGGTGCCAGTTGGTCTGCTCACATGTGGTAGAGTTTGCTCAAACTAAGTTTGTATCGTGTTCAGTGAAGATCATTTAAACTGTGTTAAACAGACCATCCTCAATTATCTTTCGATCTGTTTTCACTGAGGTCTTTTCTCTTCAAAACTGGAGTCAACAACCCAGAGCCTGGATGAGGAGTTTTTCTCAGTTTTTCTTTCGGATCAGTCAACTTCTCCGGAGGATCCCTAACTCACAGTTAAAAGGC
Organism: Leuresthes tenuis; assembly: GCF_036924035.1. NCBI lineage: Eukaryota > Metazoa > Chordata > Actinopteri > Atheriniformes > Atherinopsidae > Leuresthes > Leuresthes tenuis. The sequence continues at coordinate 22,583,598 of NW_027325368.1, read as the reverse complement.
AGACAGAGCCTGGTCAGTAAACATTTTTCAACTTGGATGCAAAACTTTCTGCTGCAGTTTTACATGTTCTCCTCCTCTCCGCAGATCGCCTCAGCCCTTCAGTTATTTTTCTGACTTACCCACACTTTGGACGGGCACCAACACATTTATTTTGTCAATAAACATTATTCATAAGTCTTTTGAGTCCGTCTCTGATTAAGGTCCTGGTCTCGTTCCAAAAATGCAAAGCTGGTAACCGATGCCAAACTAAAAGCTGCAAATGGGCTGTTCACAAACCAGCGACTTGTTGCATGATGACTTTTCACATGTTTGATTGACTATTTATGGCTAAAACACCACATGACCATGGAGTCATGACGTCAGCTCTGGCTGTTTATCTTTGTATTTCCATTTCTGTCTTCACACATTTCCTCTTACTCTACATTCAAGCTATGCTGTAAAGGTACAAGGTCCAAATATCACAGTCTGGTCAGAACCTTTGCCACCCCTCAATAGGAAGCACAAAATTCAGAATATCTTGATTAAATACTAAAAAATTAATTTTGTCAAGTCGGCTGATTTTTTTTAAAAAAAGCTTTCACAATCACTGTAAAACGTTATTGAAAAGTTTTAAAGGTTTTTTACTATAATACAAAGTATACCCTGACACATTTACTGGCACCTTTGCAAACATTTTGTTTAAAAAATTCCATTACTCCTCAATTTTATATTTTGAAGCTCTCTTGGGTTTTTATTTTTGCAGAGACTTGCCGCCGGCCAGTAATCATTCATCCTTCTTTCCAACCTTTGTTTGGTTTCTGGCTGTGTGCTTGTTTTCTCTCACAGAAATACCCAGAACCATCTCCTTAAAATTTCCCTTTTTCTGAGACTTAAAGGAGAAGAATTATATTCCTTTTCTACCAGTTCACACAGGTCCCAGGCACCTTAATGACATGTCTGTGAAATCATTTGGACAAATTTGTCACGGATCAAGCACAGCAGCCCTCTCTGTACACTCTCTGTGGCACTCGTGCGCTGAGGCAGTTGATTTTCATGCCGCTGCAGCGGCGTCAGGGTGCCATGACAACAGTTGAGCAAGAGCACTGGTCATGGCTGCCCACACACCGTTGCAACTATGTATGTTTGAGCCAGAGTCAGACCCTGAGAATGTATATACTCTAACATAACGCAACCTGCTGTATAAATAATTCATTTCAGCATGTTTGCACCTGCGTGAACTAGCGGTTAGCATTAGCTTGTGGTAATCGGACAAAAGAAACACAAAGCACACTTATGTCATCTGTCCTTTCCCCACAGATGGTTGGTATCGATCTCTGTTTTAGGAAAAGTTTTGCTGCCAGTCCTGCATTGTACTGACCCAAATTGTGGAAGCGGTCCATGTCAAAATGTTTGGCAGTTTTTTTTTTTTTACAGAACTTAAATGCTCATTAAGCTGCAGCTTTTCTAAAGCTTTTGCAAACATATTTCTCTTTCTGTCATTAGTTGCATCCCCCTTAAACTTGCGTGGTGTTAACATTTCTGATACCCTCAGACCACATTTTGACTGGAAACCGCTCATTTTTATGAAGTGAAACTAACTTTTGATGTGTTATATCATCCCCAAATGGATTTTTAACGAAGCCCATACGATGTTTGTGTGTGTTTGTGTGTGCCACAAAGCATGTCATAAGCAAAATCAGCCATCATCACTATGGCATGATATGCTGCTTTAAGTCTGCAGAGCACAACTCAGTCTTAGAAAGGTGAACTGAGACAGCCCATGTCTTATATGTAGAAAATTGGTTAACTAATTTACATGCACTGTGGAGAACTGATGAAATAAGAAGGCAAACTACGAAGAGAAGTTAGTACAAGCTAGTTGGAGCAGACAGCAGAAGCAGAACATACGTTGTGTGTTTTGCTTTTGTTGCAAAGATGTCTGCAATTCTGAAAGCCAACTGGTGCATACAGACCCAATGCAAAGCAAATGTTCGTCTTGCTTTACTGAAACAAATTCAGTTGCAGGAGGGTTTTTGCAGCCAATTTCACTTCAATGTTTCAGTAGACTGTCATTACATCACTGTGCCTACGAATAAGTGCACTGTAATGGTAAATTACTTGCATGTTGTAAAGTCATACCCAAGCCATTTTTTTTTTTCTGGCGAGAATTTCTAAACATACAAGTTTGCTTTTGAATCAATTTAGATGCAAATAACTTATTGTATTTTATTTAATTTGTTTATGTCACTAAATGAAAATCTGATTTGGTATGGTCAATATCCATTAATTAAGTATTCCAACTACTGGGCTTACCATTCAAGCAGTATAATTCTCAACAGACTGTAAATAAATAGATTTTAAAAAATCCAAATTACAGCCACTTAAAACCTGTTAAGAGAATCTATATTAATCCTGGCAAATATAAGTCCAAGAAGTACAGATGATGCATTTTGTATAAACGTTTTTAGCTGTGACTTGCTTTTTATCAATTAATGTTCATATTTAAGATGATGAATTGCTTCTTGTTGAAGGATGTACTCCTTAAAGGGTTGTGGTTAATTTAAGAATATACTCCTTTTGATATACTATGTTGAAAAGCTGTTTAAGTTCTATCCTTTATCTTCTCATGCTGTCAATCTCAGAACTTATTTGGATTCACATCGCCCCCGGGCAAATCGCTTTGAGTTGAATAAATGGCTCCCTCAGGTAAAATGATGAATATTTGCATCTCACTGATACATCACAGATTTCTGCCGCCTCAGCTTGTAGCTAAGAAAACTAAACTGCTGTTGATCTGTGATGCTTGCAGACACAGAAAGGCCTCAGAACACATTTACTTTTTTCATGGTTGAAGAGAAATTGAGGGCTGTTCAGCGTCTTCATCGATTTAGGGCGTTCAAAATGGCAACATTTCATTTAAATGGAAAGTATGGTTGTCTTTATGCAGTTTGTGCTGACAGTGCTGACATAGCAGCAGCATGAAGCCCTCCTGCTGTCTGCTTATCGATGGAAGGAGAAAAAAATACGCATCCTGAGATCATATTACTCTGGTTTCAACTTGTCTGTGTCAGCTGCCTGCTAATTTTAATTTTGACTGTAAACTGACCATTAAATATTGCTGAATGTGAAAGACTTGAGGAAAATTTCCCCATGGCTTCCACTTGCTCTCTAATCGCATACCTTTCTCTGAGCATTTTCTGCTATTCAACCATGGAGAAAAGCCCCCAGGAGGGCCATGGGTCACAAGGTCTTTTTGTCATCAAGAAATAAAAGCAAGGGACAAAGTAATATTCTTCCACAGGGTCACAGCAGTAAGTAACAGGATGAAAAAAAGCCTCTTTTTTTATGTCCTCGTTTCCTTTGCTGTAAATAGTGAGCTTGCTCAACTTAATTGTGAGAAAAGAAACTGTTATTTTTGTCAGTTTTGTCTGCATTATATTGAACGCTTCACCCATCTAGTTCCCAAATGAGGTCCAGTGGGCCAGCATGTGCTGCATGCTTGTTCTCTCTTTGACTTATTTGTTCTCAGTTATCTTACTCCGTTATCTTCTCATCTTTTTGTCTGTTCATTTCCACCAAAACTAAAATATCATTGGTCATTTGTCATCATTTGATAGCAATCTCCCAAGTAATAAATAGCGGCTCTACAAAGGTGAAAGGTAACGGTCTGGCACAATTTTCCTCAATTAGTTAAACATGGACTCAAATGTGCAATACTGGATTACAATAATTGGAACTGTCACTTCATACATCTGTATTATTGTAATGATTAGTGTGGTCTGAAAATAGAATGACCTTCTATGTAATATGGTGACACATATAATCCATCAATTCTTCCCATCATTACAAGCCTGTTAGGAAGGGTACGTGATTGGGAATGGAATTAGGGAGATATTAGCTTTTTTTTTTTTTTTTTAGATAGGAACATCCTGTTACTGCTTCTAAAAAACATGGGCTAGGTGGTCATTTTTAAAAGCTAAAATCTGAAATTAGCTGAACCAAAGCAACAAAAGGTAACATACTTTTTCCATCTTTTTTTTTTTTTACGTTGAATGGAGATGATGCAGCTGGTACAAAAAAACAACAATATAAAATGTCAAAAATATAGGAAATGTCAAACTTATTCATGACTTATGATGCACGGCTTCATTCATTCAGGAAATGTCAGTGAGATGTGGAGTACCTTGGTACAAATTGCATGTGCAGAACTTCGAAATGAAAATCATAAATTGAAACGGTTATTACACACACTAACAATGTGAAATATTGTTAAAAAGCAAAAAAACCCACTGAGGTCTCGGAGGAGTAATGGGGTCTTCAACGTGGGGTTGCGTTGCAGCTCATTCTAGATGCTAACTTCACAACTCCAGAGCAAAATGTGTCTCACTTCTCTGCTGGAGCCTTTCTGTGACGACTTTGCATGTTCTCCCTGTGCTTACACAGGTTCTCTCCAGGTACTCTGGCTCCCCCCCTCCTTTTTTTTCTATTCAGTGAATGGGGACTTATGAATATGCTAATTTGTCCATATTTCTTGCCCACCAAAAGCTGACACTGCTCTGTTTTTTCTGGCTCTGCTACACTATGCTGTGGCTAGTTCTTTTAACCAACGAGCATTTCTCAAGAAGCTAAATTTGATAAGATCACATGCTGGTGGAAGTAGCGGGCTCAGCTTGCACAACTCACCCAAGCAGCTGCCCACCACCCAGCTAAGCTAACACTGCTGGTAGCTGCTGTAGCTTCTAGGCCGCTTCAAGCATTCACCGCTCTACTGAGTCCATGCAGAAATTTCTCTCCAAGTTTTATCCAATGGGAATTTTAAACAAACCTAACAGATTAAACTGATCAATTGAAAGGTGAAGAGATCATCTTTTTGAAATGCACTTTTCTGCAGGTAAAATGTGGGTCTTTGCATTCATGTAGATGATAATTCCACATGTGGCACTGTCCTAAAAAAGAGTGCACTCCAAGCACACCCCCCTTCGGTGGCAGATGGCGCTCTTTGACTGCTGTGCTGGTCAGCGTATGTCATGCTTCGACAACTTTTTGTTTGATCTGTTCATTCCTATCACTTTATGATGGGTATAAGGGAATATTTGACACATTATCAAATATCATAAATCAGTGACTCACTGATATTAGTAATCATTCTATTTTCACCTTTAATCACTACTGACTTGTTCTTTAAGTATTTCACTTATCACCACAATGCATTACCATCACAGTTTGGGAAAGATAATCAATTTATACTTTTCTTAGAAATGTCAGCAACTCTGCCGCTCAGAATTTTCAGCAGAAGCTTTTGCGGAATAGACCAAATAATTCAATTCAGTATTTCTATAGCAATGGGGAGAAAGATCTAACTCCCTTTTTTGAAATTACATTGTAGGTTCAATATATGATGGAAGAGCAAATGTAGTCATAAAGTTCCCACCTAATTAACATAAGGCTAGATAAGGATAAGTATTGACAAATGAGTGAGACTGAGGAAAGAGCACGACACAATTCTTGTTTAATCATGTCGGAATAAAATAGAACCATATTTTTTTATTTTTTTGACTGTGATATTCTGACCATGCACAGATGACAGTACTACAGGGAAATCTATGTAGCAAGGTTTGTACATGTACAGCTGGTAGAGTGCAAAAGTAGAGGAAAAATATTCTGGACCCTCAATTTTTTTCTTTTTACATCACTTTTGATACTTCTAGACTCCCCGTAGATGAGTTTCAAATCCTCTCAAGAGGAATAAATGGTTACAACATGTACATAAAATATATTTATGTGGCCAACATTTAAAGAGGCTCTTTGAAAACACCAAAATATTCATGAAAGTGGACCATCTTTACTTTGCGTTATCAATAAACATTTGGGATTGGGTCCTATTTTAAAACTAGTCATTAGAATCTCATCTAATCACAAACATTCACACGAGGCAATGCAGCTCTTGCAAGAAGAAATAAACTCTTAACAAATAAAAAGTTACATTTATAAGAAACAAAACCTACTTTGGTGGTGTTTTGCTGACTGTTTGACTTCCTCTCTTGTGCTACTGTCAAATGACTCAATAAGTTCAATTTAGTTTTATTTATAGAGCACCAATAAAGCACCAGACTTGATCTCAGTGGACTTTCAGGCAAACAGCCAAATCCAAGGCAAATTCAGTATTATAGTATTTCTATACCAGTTTATTTACAAATTGTCTACATCAAAAAGCAACTGATTGCACTAAATCTGAAGTTCCATTCTATCTATCATCCTTAGCCTACATTGAAAGTCATGTGAACAAGAAGCGACCTCCAGCAGAACCAAAATTGGGGATACCTGTCCTGTCACCCATCAAATCTCTGGGCAAGAATAGCTGCTCTGTAACAGGTTAAAAAAGACATTTCACAAAGTTATTGACAGTGGTAATGGCATATAATTACATTAAGAGTAAAGAAAGTAAAGAGAGGTGTTCAGTCCATCATGGGAGGTCCCCCAGTTGCTATAGAACTTTAAGAGCACTGCATTTTACTTGTATCCCAAATAGCCATTTAGCTAAAGGATAATAAGGAGAATAGTTCTTAAAAGCAGTAGTAGACATAAACTTGCTGTACTGGCCTCCATTTTCATTCTTCCTTTTTTTCCAGTAACGTCTATCCTTTTTGTGTTGTTTTTATCCTGTGATGATGATTGACAAACAGTTTGCCAGTTATCAGCTGGGAGACAGTAACATATACAACCTTCTAAATGATCATTTGAAACATCAATGTCAGAGCTCCTGAATGCATTTAGCTAAAATGCTTAACAGTAGCATTTATTCCATAACTGTGAATTGCAACTGTGTTGACGCTGTTTGGAAAAAGAGAAAATGCCCTGTTTTGAACATCTCAGTTAAGCAATATTCACTATTTCTCCTCTCATTTCTATCACCCCGTGTATGCCAATTTGCTGTTCTTTGTTGTGTACCTCCATGTTGTTCTTTGTTACATCTGTGCATTCATTAGATTTCATGTCAGAAGCAAAGTCTTAACTTTGCTGCTTTCTTTCTCATTTTTGTTGCCAACTGTGTCTGTGTCTGCTGACTAGGTCTTTTCTCCCTGAGACTATTTCTATAGGGCTCTATTCAGTTGCAAAGGGATGGCTCTATTCACATAAAAAACATTTTTGTTTATGAATTTAACTTATATAATTTAACTTGTAACAGAAGCTCCAAGCATTTATTTATTAAAACAGTACACCTAAACAGTATACCTTACCAACATTGTATGGATGAACTTCAAAGACAGCAAAAGCATATATATCAAGATGAAAAGACATAAGAAAATAGAATAAAACATTAGTCATTGCTGATCAAACTCTGCCAGTTATAGTCAGTAAGTCCATTTGAAGCCAGATATCAGGGCCTGCAAACTTTTGGCAACCTCTTTAAATTTGTTTTGTGAAACCAACTCTCCCAGATTCAGCTGAATCTGCAGCTTAATTCTAACAGAAAGAGCAGCATATTTAAACACCCTTTTTACATTTTCAGTGTGGGCTTCAGGGATTGCAAAAATTAGCACATTTAAAGAGTAGAGACAAAAAGTTTTGGTGTGTTTTTGAGTGATGCAGATTAGGAGATGGGTGGAAGCAGACCAAGAAAAGTGATGTAGACACTAATAAACCAATACTTATGCCTCGTGGATGATGAAGCAGAACTAAGCATACAACATATAATGATGACTAACGGTTTTGAGGTTTGTATTTAACCTTAGTGCTCATTGGTAGACTGTGTCTAATGCAAAGATGCATGAATGTAGATGACACCTCATACATATATATACATATATATGCAAGGATATTAAGGCAATCTCAAAGCCTTAAATCTAATCATGGATGAAAGGATTTTGTACCAGTCCACATGTAGCTAATGGAGAGCCTGGTTAGCTGTGAGTGTAGAGCTGTACATCACAGTCAGTGGGTTTACATGATGAGATTAACTCGATTATTACTATAGTTGGGTTATGCTGCTTATTTGGGCAAGGGTAATTATCCTTGGATATATGGCGGTGAATGAATCGAATCACTGGCACAAAGCATGTCATACCCCGTTTATTCAAGAAAGATGGCCAACGAGGAGCAAGATGAAGCTATATGTCCCTCTACATTTCGTTTGTGATGAGCATGGTTATGTTTATTTCTTTCCAATGGCGGCAACAACAAAGGTAATATCGTCTCTTTCGACTTCCGGGTGACAATCCTGGGAAACGCTCGATCCGATCCACCACATGCTTCTGCCGTCTACATGCATGTTTAGTGTACGTTTGGATCGAGTTATCTCGAGGTCTTAATCCGATCGCGAGTAACCCAATCCGATTTCTTGTCAGATTAAGGTATCTACATGAACTTAATAACTCAGTCTTTTTGTAATTTAGCCATTAATCCGATCCGATGGCACTCATGTAACCCCACTGACTATCGTGTGCATAAAAATGAAAATTAGTGTTGGAGAACTTTTGATCAAGATTGTTTATATGTAAATTGATAATGTGATCCAAGAACTAACTCTTGGGGAACATCTTTTGTTGCACTGTGGTAACTGGTATATGTGGATTGGCTGTAGCTCAGGAGCAGGAGAAGTTGTCTGCCATTTGGAAGGTTGGTGGTTTGATTCCCAATGATGAATTACAATCTATCTCTTAGTATAATCCAACAGTCCTACAGTGGTAAGTCATTGCTTTTACTTTGTATGTCCACAGTGTCAAAAGTATTTGAAAGATCCATAAAAGGGCTGCTTCTTGTTTAAAGATTCAGTAAAATAACTTATTTCCTTTATGTCTGCTGCAGTTGTAATATGACTGACAGGAACTTCAAAAGTCTCAAACTTTAACAACAGACAACTTGGAGATTTACCAGTAATTGTTCAGTTACTCTGTGTGTTGACACATGGAGCTGCAAACCCACTTTTTTTCACAGAACCTTAGTCCAGCAGTGCAGACACAGTGGAGCCAACACAGTCATTAAAGAGACACTGATGTGAAACATATGACAGAAAGAGGGCAGCAAAACAACAGAGGCTCACACTGGATGGAAATTAAACAAGTTCACAAGCCTTTGGTTTAAGTAATTACATATCAGATAATGTGCTATTAAACATGAATGTTTACATAAACCTTGTTACTTGATTTACAGCCAACAAATATAACCTCCATTCCTCAAGATTATGGGATAGGACATGTTGAATAGTGATACCATATCAAACTTTAATTTTTCAATGAGTATTATGCCAATAATCCTTGCAACACACTATAAAGGGTGATTTCTTTTTTTTTTTTGGCAAATCCTTATAAAAGGAATTTTGACTTGGATTGTTTTTGCAGCGGTTGCACTGTCTGTATGATGCACAGATGTCCCACAGTTAATGTGAACATCACTTGTATTAGACAGGACTCAAATACAAGTCACGACAAGCTCTTTATCCAACGAGTGATGCATAGAAAAACTGTTGCTTTTGACACAGTGCCATTTCTTAATGTGATGGTGGCTGTAGAACCCACACAGAAAATGTTGTTTTTTCTTTTAGCATGAAAAGATGTTTTCTTACAATTACCACCCAAAGAGGGATTTCTGAGAGCTTAGTGCTTTTAGCACCCTGCTCCTCTCAGACAGGACAGCAAATTGCTTTTCTTCATTTGGTCTGAAAAAGGGTTCAGTAGATAGAGATTAATGAGACACTTCATAACAACGATCTTCAAAAACTCTTTCATGATCAGCACACCAGGATAAAGCATATTGTGCTGATGCTGAGGTAAGAGGGAGAGAGAGACACTTACAAACAGAAACTTTAAGGACAAGAAGAAAAACTGTACACCCTTGTTCATATCTAATGCTTGAAAAACAATGAGTGATAGTTAAAAACTCAAAAGCCATTTTCACATGCAGCAACCTCCAAATCTGAAGTTCTCTCAGTACCTCAAAAGTCATTCAAAATGCAATTCTTCTATTTTTTTCAGTAAAGTTGTCCTTTAATAAATCTACGGTTCAACCAGACTTCAGAGAAAAACAGAAGTTTTATTTTTATTTGGATTAAACACAAACTACCATCACGTAATGATGCTACAGTGTTGAGTGTTCTTTGACTTAAAGCCACGTTCAAGTTTTCTTTTGTCAACACATTCTGTATAAGGAGAAATACTGTCTAATCAGTACTGTTGCACTTTGCACACAATGTTCAAACAAGCCCTTTTATTCCAACACCTGGTTATTCTCTTAATAGATTCAATTGTAGCTGTTCCACTGTGCATCTTCAATGATCTGGTTTATTATCTATCTCAATTCCTCCTCAGAGTGGTTTACAGTTTTTTGTTATTAGGAAGCCACTATAACATCTGTAGGAGTAATGATGAGATTGATTAGCAAAGTGCCTGTTTAATATACAGAAGATGTCTTTTAAATGCCTTTGATGTTTACCTGTCACTGAGGTCCTGTTTCATTAGCCATAAAGTAATTCACATCTTGCCATTGCTTTTGCTCCTATCAAGCTACTTTAAAAGAAGAATTAATCTTTTTTTCAGTTGAAATAATAAAATTCTGACTTTGCTTTGGTTTGCCAGGAGCAGTCTACTCTTGGGTCAGACTTGATTTCATCGACTGATATGGGAATGGTGTTCTTTAGCAGTAGTGACTAATAATGTAACAACTCAGAAATAACATAATTAACTTTTTTTACGATGTTAGGAAGCTAAACTTAAACCTATCAATAAATATTTTATAATAGGTGGTGAGCCAGATGTCTCAGTGGTGGCGTCAAAACAACCTCATTGGATACAGATGGCTTCTGTGAATCATGTCATGGGTCGGTCCTTAAGTTATGCAATTCCTTCCAATTGTCCAAGTACGTGTCATAAATTTAAAAGAAAAAATATCGATTCTCAAGATTAGAGACCACAGTTTTTAGATTAGGAATTTGAAATGGAAATGAAGAATTTCTCAAAGGATAACTAAACACTTTGCTGTGGTCTCGCTCTGTTCAGCAACACAGTCTCTGTACCCAACTCCTACCCAAAAGCAGCTAATTGCTTATTATAATTTTTTTTGGTTGAATGAAAAAAATGGGGAGCTTTTCTAAATTATCAGTCTTCTAGCTTTATATCCATCAGTACACTTTGTAAACACTGGTTTACAAATCCCAGAATGGTTTAGGCCCAAAATACATCTGTGATATGTTCAGAGAAATATAAACCCAGCAGAGCTCTTAGATCCAAGGACTCAGGTCAGCTGGTCCAGTCCAGAGTCCAGACTAAACATGGAGAAGCAGCATTTAGCTTTTAGGCTGCAAACAAGTGGAACAAACTGCCAGTGGAGATTAAACTTTCACCAAATGTAGACATTTTTAAATCCAGGTTAAAAACATTTATTTTCTCATGTGTTTATGCATGAAATCTGCACGTATCTTTGGACTTATCTAGACTGTTGCTTTTTAGTAGTATAAGTGTTTTTAATCTAGTGCTTTTACGGTGATGTTATTGTTATTATTCAGCAAACAGCGATGTCTGTAATCATTCCACAAACGGCGATATAATTAAGTATTTATCTCTGTATAAGGACACAGGGCCAGGTTCAAATCAGAGATTAAATCATTCTAATTAATTGTAATTATTTTATTTGTTTCTCTTTATATTATTTTATGTATTCTTAATACTTCTTCCACTCCCCACTGTTTTATTTTGTGTAAAGCACTTTGAATTGGTTTGTATATGAAATGTGCTGTACAAATAAATTTGACTTGACTACACTTATTTGGAGAGAGGCCAGCCCCAGGAAGGGCAAAATAAACTGATAAGAATATTTCTTTTTACCCTCTGAGATCAATTATAAAGATAAAACTGTCTAATTCAATCAAAACTGTAATCACTCTTGTGTGACCTGGGAAATTATAATTCAAGTGATTAATATTTTTTAAATTATTGTACTACAACTTATATATTTAAGAATATATAATTGTAAAACCAATAAAAAGTACACACTATGATTCCGCAGCTTGCAGAACCACCTTTTGCAGCAATAACTTGAAGTAATCTTGCATATTATGGAGGAATTTTGGCCTCACTTTTCTTTACAATGTCACTTCGGTTGATTGAGTCTAGCACACGTTAATTTCTGCACAGCTCTCTCTCGGTCCCCGCACAGCAATTCAGGTTGATATCTGGACTTTGAGTCATTTTTGGTTGGAATTTGAATTCTTGTCTTTTTCACCCATTCTGTTGAAGATTTGCTGCTGTGTTTGAGATCATTGTCCTGTTGTAATATCCAATTGCAGCCAAGTTTTAGCTGTCAAACAGATGTTTTTACATTTGACTGCAGATCAGTTTGTTTTACAGAGGAGTTCTGTAAGGTGCTCAGCTCCTGTGGCTGTAAAACATGCCCAAAACAAGTCACATGTTGTCGTTCATCTGAGGTTGTATTGAAATCAATTGAAGATCTAGTAAGGACTTGATTATTATTATTTTTTTTAATATTATATTACGTCCCTGTACAAAAAACCTCAGAACTGACGGAGAGTGCCATTTTGTTTTCAAGTATCTGAACTTGAAAACTTCAGCCAACGGAATGCAGAGCAGCAGTAATTTCCTGCCTGGTGATACCACAGGATCAGGATCGCCTTTTGCCGAATCCATAAAAAAAAAAGTTGGGCTGTCAAATCAGTTCACACTTCTTCTATTAAGTTTGTTCTAATATCCCAAATATATATCAGAAAAGGGATATATGAACAGAGCAACCTCCTATACTGCACTCTCTATGAATAATACTGACATTCATGAAGTGTAATAAAACTTGGGATACTGTCAGAGCTACTTGTTTGCCCTGTCTAAATATAAGCCTTTGTTGGCTGTACCTCAAGGGTTTACGCCTGTAGCTGGTGTGACAGTGTCTGTACAACAGTTGCACAAGAGGGAGAAGCTGCTTTTGGCAGAGCAAAGAGGCCAACATTTGTGTTTAACATTTATTTTTTCATATTCTTGCGTCACGTTTCCCGGTAGGTTCCTGTGATAGACTAGCAACCAGCCCAGTGTGTACCCTGCCTCTCACAGGTGGCAGCTGTGGTAGGCTCTACACCCGTATAGGGTGTAAAACATCAGTGAATGAATGAATACTTCCTTGTTGCCCAGCTCCTTGGGGAAGGAATGAAATCACAATGAAAATATGTAATGTTGAAGGTGGGGAAAATTTAATGTTAAATGGTCCAGTGAATTTGAACCTTATTTAGGTTTTACAAAGCGTTTTAAAATGTGTTTCTCATCAACACATTCAAGCATACACTCATTCATCACTTTTTATCCTACGTTTTCTCTTCAAGTAAGCATTACTTTTTCTGTAAAGTCACAAGATATAGTCATCAATGACCATATTGGAGGCAATGTGGGGGTTAGAGTCTTGCCCAAGTCATTTGATACATGGAGGGACAAATTGATTTTCTAATTAGAGACTGACAACTGGACTGCGCCACATTGACATTGAGCTCTACACCATCACAAATCAGTCTTCATTTTGAAGGCCTTTTCTTTTCTGACTTTTCTCTCATATTTCATTTATTACAGGCACACGTGAGATAAAACAGAAGAGAGTAGACCAATTTAAGTTTAGCAGAAAGGGATTAAAAACACATATTACCTTTCATAAACAACAACAAACAGGATTCATTAGAAAAGGGTTATGCAGAAACTAAAAGCCCTTTTTAGAAACTCTGTGTAACAAATGTGCATAAGCCCAGAATCACTGGCACAAAATTCAGTCCAACAGACAAGAATCATCAGAGAAACATCTGATTATAAAATTTCAGAAATAAGAAGGAAAAAAAGAGATACAGAAAGAGCCATTGTTCTACTAATAGTACCATAAGTTTACTTCGCTGACTGGCGGGAAAAATGTGTGAGTGAGCAACAATATACTGCTCCATCATATACATCCACTGTTGAAGTATGCCTGAGCATTAGCCCTAAGTGCTCTCCAGCCACTGCACGTGCGGCTGGCCACTGCTCTTAGTATGTACTGCCTCTATTGTTTGCCTATTCATTGACCCCGTGTTTTCTCATCCATATTTACAGTGAGTGCATAGACTCTACAGTGAAGCACAGAGGTGGTAGAGGTATGAAATGGGGCTGAATGTGGTGTTTGGGAAATTGCATGCATTTATTGAAAAACAAGATGAATCCTTGCTGAAGAGGTATATTCCAGAATAACATTCCAGTCAAGTCTCTAGAAATAAAATGTCCATAGCACAGGAAAGTATTAATTTCTCCGCTATTGTGTGCAGCTTTTTACACTGTGCCACTTGGTAGGCAACTTTATATGAGGTGAGCTGAGCAAAAATGACTGTTGAGCATAGTAGTTTACAAGTTTTTGTCTGAAAAACTCAACTGGCTTGGCTTTGTGCTCTAAATGTTTTGTCTCCAAGTGGCGTCTTAGCTTGTTCGGCTTCAAGCTGTCACAAGCTAGCGCTTTAAGATAGACACTCTGCGGTCTCTCCTGATTACCCACTGTTGTACAGGTGAAGCCAAAAGCAAGAAACGTGTCATCATATCTTATTTTCTTTGCCATGGAAGGAAGGATGAATCCACATTTGGCAATGCTTCATCCTCTGCTTCGTGTTTAAATGGGAGCCCCATCAAAAACTTGTCCATGTAATGCTGGCAGGGTCATTTATTGATTGATTGATTCATGCATTCCACCCGTGCACCCCCTATGCAATTGCTCTGTGCCCCCCAGTTTGGGAACCACTGGGTTAGTTGGTGATACTAAATTGACCCTTGGACTGAATTTGAGAACATGTGTTTGTCCAGTTTGTCTCTGTGTGGCCCTGTGATCAACTGGCAAACTGTCCAAGTTGTATCCTGCCACCTCCTATTTGATGGCAGCTGCAGTAGGCTCAGATTTAGCTGCAAAAGCGGCTTTTTGGATGGTGGGAGAATTATGATCTTTTTGGCTTTTTATCAAGACACAAATGTGCACCAGACTGGTATATCAAAGTAAGCAAAGAACAGAAACAGAAGCTTTTTTGAAAACTAATTTGTAAAAGAAAAATTACATCTATATTAAATACATTTTAAAAACCATAACACAGTGCATTGAATCTAACTGAACCAAATCACATCTAATCAAGCTAAATAGTTTCTGTTTAAAAATTAATCATCCCTGAAACATATTGAATTTGCTTGGGTTTAAACAGTAGGGGTGTGCAAGAGAGTTGCACAACCCCTACAACGTATAATTAAACAGTTCTTGATTGCTGTTTGATTTGATATTTAAGTTATATTGCTCCAGGTTGTAGTTGCTCTTGTTGTATTACGTAAAATATTCAAACATCAGCTTTTCATAGTTATCAGGCAGAGCTGAAATTACTTATCTTGTCTGAATCTGTTATAGCCTAATTGTAACGGGTGTATTTAGGACCCAAAAGCAGCATTCTGGAAATCAGGAACCGTTGGTAATGACTTATTTTTACACCAGCAAAACTCAGCAAACAATTAAATCTTCAAGCAAATAGCCCACACACAGTCTGTGGGTTACCGGTTCGAGGCTTCAAAGCCAGGAAAACAGACAGATGCCAGAGACGCTGAAGCAGAGCATGTGTCCAGGGACAGAAGGCAGGTAAGTTCACTGGGAAGCAGGTGAGGAGGGCAGGTCGGAGGCAGGCAGGGTCGGCAACAAGAAATCAGGTAGGTCATAACGCTGGACAGTCTCGTATGGACGCAGTAGAACAATCTGGCAAAGGTGAGAGTGCTGGAGAGGCTTATATGCAGAGCTGATGAGCTGCAGGGAATGAGCTGCAGCTGAGCATGCAGGTGAGTGTAGTTGGGATGATTAGGTTGGAGTGGCTGGCATGTGAGTGTAAAATAACTGAAGTCGAAGGATAGGAGGGGAGACAGGAAAGATGAACTGTGACACTAATATTGTTCACAAAAAGGAAATCATTGTTTTGCAGAACTATGAGTGGACCTACTATACCAATATCCCATTTACTAGTTACTCATAGCAATCAGAAAGTTAACCATTTGATACGCAGCCATCTGTTTACCTGCTTATTCATGGAGAAGGCAAGTTAGATCCATGGACAAGTGGTAACTTGAGATAGAGGAGAAGCATTCTAATGCCAGCTACGAGCAGAGCCACACAAACAAACATTCAGGGACATACCTGATGAATAACCTACTAGCCCCACTGTTGTTGCAGGAAATAAATAAATCAGTATGCCTTTGACAAACCTAGTGACCCCACTATCGAATCTATCTGCAGTTGCTCTCAGTTCTACCGAATGTTTTGGCATCTGTCAGATCAGAGAAGTTTTGAGCTTTCCTATCAGGTTTGTTTCCAGGAGCAACTGCTGCTATCTGCCCTGCTCTAAACATCGAAGTCAAGCAGAAAATGTTTGCCAGTTGATATGCATTGCTGCTTGAAAGCAGAAGTTTTTTAAGTTTATGACTAGAAAACAGATCAAAAGACTGTGGATATCAGACTAATGATTTCATAGATTATTTTTACATCCCTGGAAACCACACCACATAATACATACATTGACTATAATATTTATTTTTTTCTGCGTTACAAGAAAATGCAGTTTTTGCTTCTACTGATATTTTTCTCTTTCTCTAATGTTGACATCTTGAAACATTTTCATGGAAAGTCCCATGACCTAGTGGGCAATGAATGACAAATGAGGAATGTTTTAGGAAAATGTATTTGTATTGACCCACTGTCACTCTTTCCCGCTGGCTATAAAAATATGACTGCTATATTTAAAAAAAAAAATTATTTTGACATTTAAAGTCATGTTAAAAAGAAAGCACATCCTCTTTAAATTCTACATTTACATGTCAGGGCAAAATTAAAAAAATGATCTGGTCCTTATAGGCCATTTTTGGCTAAAGAAAAAGAGTTTGCAACTGTCAAACATGGTGGTGGAGGGCTTATTTTACAGCCACAAGACCTGGACACCTTGCAGTGATTGAGTCCACTATGAACTCCTCTGTATACACAAGTATTCCAAATGCGAAGCCATCTGTCTGACAGCTAAAGCTTGGCTGTGACTTGGTCATGCAAAAGGACAATGATCCCAAACACAGCACAAAATCTTCAAGAGAATGTCTGAAAAAGAAAAAAAAATGAAGGTGAAGAACCTCAGCCTGACTGAAATGCAATCCTATGTTGGACCTTAGGAGAGCTGTGCATAAATTATTGTCTGTAAATCTCAATTAACCGAAGCAACGTTATAAACAACAGTGAACCAGAATACCTCTGAAACAGTTTAAGAGACAAATAACATCATACAGAAAATGATTACTTTACAGTTACTGCTGCTGAAGGGGGACCTTCAAGGTATTAAATCATGGTGTAAATTAAGTTTGTTTACACAATGCTTTTGCAATTTGGCTTTAGGTTTCGATAAATAAATAATAACGTTGTGCAACATGTCATGTGATGTTTGTCTTCTAAGGTTTTTTTTGTTGAACCTAATTTTATGCCCCCATAAACACCAGAATAGTATTGGGACCAGTAATGATGCTGGTAACTAAGACAAAAACAATTATTATAAGATTGAATTTGATAAGAACAGTTTTGGAACAGCCTTCCAGGTCAAAAAATAACTTTAAACCAGTAAGAACTCATTTCTAGACACACTTTTCATTGCCTTCTGCTGCAGAGTGGTCCTGTGCCTCAAACCTGAAGTTGGGGACAATTGCATGGACATGCACCTAATTTGACACCTGTCAGTCTCCCCAAAAAAGCTGTGCTGCATCATGATTTGCTTCTTCCAATCTTTTCTCTGACAGCTTTTCCTTACCACCTCTCTATCTCCTCACCTCACCTATCATCCAAGATATATTTCCTTTACTGTATCATGTCATGACAGGCTGTGCAGCAAGCATTCAAAGCAGGGTCTCAAGTGACACGCATGTCCAGATAAACTAGATCCTGCACTGGGCCCATGCATTATATGTGTGGACCATAAATTTATATGATCTGCAGTATGACATCGCCCCTCACATGAGTATCCCTTAAAGCCTCGCTCTTATTAAGTTGCAGACCAGCGGTGGCCTGCTCAAGGTCAGTGTCAAAGAGGAGGGCAGCAGGGATGTATAAGGAGGGGGAGTGGAGAAGAAATGAGGATGGTTAGAGGGAGCAATAGGTGCAGAAAAAGAAGTGTAACAAAATATCTATGTGATTGCAGGTTTGAAACACAGATGCCTAAAAAAAACTTGTGTACTGTACACGTTGTGGCCCACACAGCCGTAAATCATCCTCAAGTCTGTTGACCTTTCCTTCATCTGCGTACTCCCTCTCTTGGCTCCTCACCTCTTGCCCCTTATTGACTCAGTGAGGTATCTTTGTGTTTTGTGCATCTGACATTATAGCAAAAGTCCCACACCGCTTGCATACAAAGATCCACTGTGTGCACTCCACTGTGTGCATTTTTTAGATACAGGGCAGCAATACCAGGTACACTTTTACCTTGTGTTGCATACTCTTTGGAGACAGCGTAATGTTGACACAAAACAGGAAAAAAAGAAAAAAAACCCAGCAAGGCTTCCATAATCTCTCTGTGAAGCAGGATAAACAATTAAAACTCATAGAATCTAGGCCTGATAGTGAAACAGTGACAGTCTGGGAAGATGTAACATGAGAATTTATGAAAATGTACGTAGATATGAAACCAAACTGAATACATTTTTTAAAAATCTATGAAAAGAGAAAAAAATGAAACAGCACATGTTGTGGTCCTTCTTTACATTTTGTCCATGTGCAGCTTTAACAGTAAATAATGCGGATTAGAGGACAACACTTTCAAAACTAATGAACCGTACAAAATGATGAAACATATCTTGTGATCTATAGTTTTTTTTATATCACAAGACAAAGTTAATAATAATAATTTGTATTGTGTTCAAAATAAAAAAAAATACACGGAGTGTGGTGATTGGCATTATTAGAGACACTGTGGTATAGTCTAAGATGCCTCTGTTAGTAAAGGAACTGTCATGTAAAGTCAACTGACAATAATAAATCCTGGATTTTTTTTTTTTCTCTATACCAGCAGTAGACTTAATAAATCTCTGCACCTCAAGTCAAATATCTTGACATGAATTAAAGCCTTGTCTTCAGTCGCCATTAGAATGTGTTGAGTTATTGATATGTGTTCAGGTCTGACTCCTCCCCTCCAGCTAATTTGGTTCAGGTGGCTTTGCTTGATTATTTTTACCTGGGCCTTTCCAGCCAATCACTGGTGGTCTGGTGGTCTATAAAATGACCATGGAGCTATATTACCTTTTGACCATTTGCCTGCCATTACTTTATAATCACTTCTTCATGTACCATCAAAGAAAACTGCAAAAAAGAATGTGAATCAGGGATGTTCCCATAAGATATTTGAAGTAATTAAACTAGTAATGGTATCAGTATCAGGGTGGTGGTATAAGCTATATTGCTCATAGCCTGTGATACCACTGCCACAGTTGAAGTGGAAATTGTTGCTACCAGAAGCAAACCTCCAGAAAGAAAATACAAAAAATACTGCAGTGGCCATCCTCAAACGGAAAATGGAGAAAGCTCTTCTTCAGAAGTTATTTTTGTGTTTGGGAATGTCCAGGGTATTATATAAATTCTGGGGAGTTTTGCGAGTTTTCCAGCTCAGACTAGAAAGAGATGCAGAGTCACGTCATTTTAATCTTTGTCAGGTCTGACATGATTGACATTATTATTTTTCATCAACGTTCCCAAAACATGCAAAAACTGCCTCAAGTGGCAGTTCATCTAAACTTTTTTTAAATGAATTATTGGAAAATTAAAAGTGGTAAATGGACTCTAATTGTATAGCACTTTTCTCATCTAGCTGACCACTCAAAGTATTTGAACAATACACGCCACATTCATCTATTCACACACAACCTTACATAGCATGTCCTAGTCTGCAGAGCTACACGGTGCTTCTACGTTCTTCGACATTCACACACATTTTTACACATGGACACATCAGTAGGCAATGTGGGGTACATTGTCTTGCCCAAGGACAAGCTACAGCCGTCCATTCACCTGCCAACATAACCTAAACCACCGCCCTCTCGCGACACTGTGCAGCATTGTTTACACGCTTTCAAACAGTCATGGAATGCATCTGATTCATATTTGTTTTTTTCTGCTTTTTAAAAGATGTCCTCACATTTGCTTTGATAGTGAATGGAGACCATGTTGTTCTTTATATATTAATTCCTAAGTTGGCCTTGAAGTACAGAGCTGTCTTGTTTTGTAGCAGCCCTCTTGCGCTACACCCTGGACAGGTCATAAACAAAACCTTTCCTGTAAACAAAGGAGCACATGTTGCAAAACCTTCATATATTATCCATCATAAATGGTGCCCCAAGAGATTATCAAGTTACTGATACTAATCTGATACCATATACACTAACGCACTCCAATACATCATCATGGTATTTGAACAAACGGGGTATTCCCTGACATTCTAGCCCAGAAGAAGCAACACCCCCAAAAAATTAATCAAATTTTGATTCATCTACCTGCACCATAGTTTAACTCTCTTTGTCAGTCCATCTTGTATACAGTGTTCCATGTTTTTTTCTGGAATCAGCACAACTTTCTATAGAATACACAAGTACAATAGCACTGTTCTGAGATATTCTACAATCAGCTGAGTAGTTGGCGACAGGTGAGGGTGTCAGGATTGGATATAAAAGGAAAATCCACCAAAGGAATAGCCTGTCCAAGCATGGATGGGTCATCGCTCACTAAAATGTGCCACATTTGGTTAAGGAATCATCAACAAGTTCCATAAAAATAATCAGTTTCTTTCAGTGCCTTCAGTACATACTATGGTAAGTCTGCAGAAATCTCACTAAATAAAGGCAAAGGACAGAAACTCAAGTTGCATAACCTTTGAGCCTCAGGTAACACTGCAAAAGAGGTATCGTGATGAGCATAGTCATGTGGATTTAGAGGTATCTTCAAACTCTACACGATTTGCAGGCTGCATCCAGAAATTGTATTGCACAAGAAGGAAGCCATACATGGCACAGTAATGCCATCAAGTTCTCTGCTCATTTCAGATGGACAAACAGACAGTAGACACATGTTCAGTGGTCAGATGAGTCCACGTTTCAGCTGCTTTTGGGAAACTCTAATGTCTTGTTCGAAATGCCAAATATTCAATTCAATTCAATTTTATTTATATAGCGCCAGATTACAACAATTGTCATCTCAAGGCACTTAAGTAATATAGTCCAATTCAAGCCAATATGAGAGAGACCATAGACATATGCTACCATCAAGGTAATGTCAAGCAGGAGATTCTTGGTTATTTCAGCAGGACACTCCCTGGCTTCATTCTGCACAAATTCTAAAAGCATGGCTCCAAATATAGTGTGTGTCCTTGACTGACCTGTCTGCAGTCCAGATTAGTCTCTTACTGAAAGCATATGGAGAGAAACATCATGAAGAGAAAAATCTGACAACATCAAGCAAAGACTGTTAAAATAGCAGCTTAAATATTGTACTCAGTAGAAATGGGCACTTTCTGATTCCAGGGCTCTTTTACTTGAAAATTAATATTGTTGTTGAACTCTTTGTTGTCGTCTGTGATGACAGTAGTGTTGTGTAAGGGTGCATGAGGCATTAGAAGCAACACAACGATCATCTCACATTTTTGTTAGCTGCAGAGCTACTGTGTCCCCTCTGAACAGACTAAGATCATAGCAGAATAAGCCCTAGATTTTGAGCAAACTCTGCACCCTGATCATTATGGTACCTGAATCAGACAGCAGTTGTATTTGTTGTTCATGCTCACAGTGGGAGTGGGGTGGGGAAGACAGGAAACACAGTTGCTCATCAGCCCTTCACTAAATGTCTGCTATATGGAGTATTGATGGGATTGGTCCCAACTCTTAACAAATGAAAAATTTAAGATTATGTTATCTTTCAAATCGGCTCCCAGTATTTCTGGTAATGGAAACTTGGGGATACAAACATAATCAGCATCATAGGTGGTGTCTCAGAACACTTGCATTCTGGCTGGTATGATCACACTGTAAGATAGTTTCTGAGTAAAGATGTTTTTATGACACTAAAAAAAGCAAAAAAACAAAAAGTGTTTGTCGAACAAAATTTGTAAAATGCACGTCGTCTGAGTAAAGTCGTACCAAATCAACTTCTCAAAACTGGGCTAATAACCCAAATAATGCAGTTGGGTTTGAATCACTTTTTCAAGTCAAGCTCGACCAGACTGAAATTGGACAAAGTGCTTTTCACATGCTCCAAACTTCTAAAACATGAACTTTTTTTTAAAAAAACAGTAAAATGGAAGTTTATATAGCTACAGCTGGATTCCCACTAAAGCTGCTCTCGTTCACATTTTTTTCTATTACTTTTGTCTGACAGCTAAGTGAGTCACAATTGTCATTGTCATAAAATCGGCCCAGACTGTTGCTTGGCTCTCAAAAATGTTTTATTTTAGAACTGTGGCGTCATCAGACAAAAATCGCCGTTCAGGTAATTTAAAGACAACTTGACAACTAGTGAGCTGGATAGTGTAATGGTATGATTGCCACCTTCCATGTGGGAGACCTGAGTTCAAATCCCCCGCATGAAAGGTATTAGGCAAGACCCCCAAGTAAGTCGCTTTGGATAAAAGCATCTGCTAAAAACATAAACATGTGTGTGAATGCTTCCGGATACCAAGAGATTTTGAACAATTTTATGCTCCCAACTTTGTGGAAACAGTTTGGGGATGGCCCCTTCCTATTCCAACATGACTGAGCACCACTGCACAAAGCAAGGTCCATAAAGACATGGATGAGCGAGTTTGGTGTGAAAGAACTTGACTGGCCTGCACAGAGTCCTGACCTCAACCCGATAGAACACCTTTGGGATGAATTAGAGCAGAGACTGTGAGCCAGGCCTTCTCGGCCAACATCAGTGTCTGACCTCACAAATGCGCTTGTGGAAGAATAGTGAAAAATTTTTATAAACACACTCCTAAACCTTGTGGAAAGCTTGCCCACAAGAGTTGAAGCTGTTATAGCTACAAAGGGTGGGCTGATGTCATATTAAACCCTATGGAATAAGAATGGGATGTCAGTTTAGTTCATATGCGTGTAAAGGCAGATGAGCAAATACGTTTGGCAATATAGTGTACTTTGGTCAACAACTTTATTCAGATCTTATGCATTGCACTGGGGCAAGTAAAGTGGTCCAACTTGACTTAACTGTGCATGCAACTAAGCTGAATGTTTCTGAAAGTGAAAATGTATCCACCACGGTCCAGGATAAATTGATTGTGGGAGCAAAATCGCAGAGGTCATATGGTAATAATAGGTAAACCAGTCCATACCAAACCATACCAAATCATGGATTTATTAACAGACACAACAAAAGCTAGCAACAAGCAACAAAACATTTCCTCTGACTTACACACCCCATTTGCACTTTAACTTCCAGGATGTTGCCTAAGAGTGCAGCCACATAGCCGACCTAGAAATCCAACTAAATATCAGCTTTCCAATCCCACTGCAATGATTAAACAAGGGTGGTATTCACGGTAGAACCCAAGTGTCTTAACTCAACTAAATTAGGCCTGTATATGGAGAAGATGTTGTCAGAGTAAATGTCGCTATACAGTTTTCATGGGTAATTACCTTGGGTTCAGTTTGACAAGGGGCCTATTTGGCGAGAACGGTTTAGAACAGACCATGAAGGTGAAGCATAATTTTCCCTGTCTGATTCTTTAAGTTTCCTCTATAGCTTTCAAAGCCAAGAATCGCAAAGGGCACATTTTTGCACCTCCACACATGATAAGGTATACTGCTTTTGCACTAAATGCCAATGTTAGATTGCAAGAGTTAGATTTTAATTACAAACTAATTGCTGACATTTTGATACTGTACTATTTTTTTCCCCTTTTTCTTTATGTGGATCATATCATTGGCATTGTGCTGAAACATATAGGATCCAGCCTCTGTATCTACACCTGCTGTCGAATGGAAACTGTTTTCGTAAAAACTTGGTGGAGCTCTTTTGCACACACTTGAGTTTACTGCATACGGCATCTGCTCGCTGTTTGCATAAGACAGTATTCCTGACTTGAAATCAAAGGACATGCTGTTCTCTTCCTAAAATGAAGAAAGCAGCAACATTTAGTTGCTTTTTTTTTTCTCTCAGACTGGTAATGTAGGTAACAGCATAGATGTTATTTTGTGCAACCGAAGATGAGATCATACTTGTTGGACTCAGGAGGCACTCAAAATTCTCAGTACATGGTATGCTATATCTATGAGACTGCAGCTTCTCTCAGCTGGTGATAGAACGCTTGGACACATTGATTGGAGATGCCTGGCACATGGCATATTTTCAGTGTTTCGCTGCTCGTCATTATTCCAGTCAGAACCTGCAATCCCTGAGGTATGTTTTTCAGCGCTGACAGATGGAGAGACACTATGAATACAATTCACAAGGGGGGGTAAATCTAAATTGATATCCTCTTGGAGAAAAGAAAATTACTACAGAGTTTACCTCTACTTTCATGTTGAAACAAGCACTACACAATGACTTCAGCATAATTTTATAGTCTTGAACAACCTAATTTTTAATAGGAGGTTGAGCCTATTACGGTTGGAAAAATCTGGAGAGCTTCTGTGTGTAGTTTAAAAATATTTGAGGACAATTTGAAATGTGCCTCTAAGCAAAGTAAGAAACATTTTAAAACTGGTATAGACATGTGGGCAGATTTGCTCCTGTGTTTGGGCAAACACCTTAACAGCACCTTGCTATTACTTATCCTCTTAATTCCTCTGCACTCTGGTGTAAGGGTGGACAGCTTCTCCATTTTCCTCTTCTTTTTTAAGACATGCTGTATTTAGTTTTGTATTTTTTAGTTAAGTTGTATTTACCTTGTCTTAAGCCCTGCTAAGGACCAGATTATTTTATATTATGTCCTGGCAAGCAAATCTTGAAATTGACGGAGTGATGACAATTTTTTTACTTTTTCATTTCATTTTTTTTTATGAAATAATCATGTGAATTAATCAGACTTAGCATTAATATGGTAGAGATGTGATCCTAAAAAGCTATGTTTATGGCTTGAATCAAAGACATTTCTGCGCATGTCTCTACTGTTTTTAACGCTCAAACAGATATTGAAATGCAAGACAGACTTGACACCATCTGTTAACACGTCCGACTTTTGGAAGCAATCATCATTCATTATCACAAGAGTTGCCTTTTCAGTTCTCATATGTCGGACCACACACATTACTGACCCGCGCCTTGGTTCTGATGAGAGTGAAAGAAAGACGCACAGACAGACACTTGCCAAAGTTTTCAAAGCCATCTGTGAGGAGGCTGCTGATGCAGTAGATGTCTCAAGAGCACACACACACGCACGCACACACACACCAATTTCAGGAATGGATCAGTGGAGCCTCTGCTGAGGCCGTGTTCAGCACCCAGGACAGCGCATCATCACGCGCCCAGTAGCGCCTGAAACTTTAAGGTGGGTGGACCTGAGCCGAATCGAGCTCTGAGCTCAGCGGGTTGCAATATATTTCTCTTTGAGACGCCCGGTTGAACGATCTGTCGCTGTTTTTCCACGCGACTCTCTTGCACACCCAACCACCACTGCTCTCAGCCACCCCCCCCAACCTAAACGTCAGCGGCCGGAGAGCGCGCAACAGTGATTTAAATACGACCAGAGAGGGAAGGTGTCTGGATGAGATACAACAGCATCTCTGGAAAGAATGAGAGCGCGCATTATAGACTGCCACACGGTGGAGAAAAACCTAACCAAACTTTTTTTCCCCAGAATCTTAGAACACCCCCCTCCACTTCTGCCCCCGAACGGAGGCACAAAGTTTAGATATCCACAACAAACAATTAATTTATTATCTCAAATTTCAGTTTGGCTCCATTTTTCTCTACCTGACATGTTTTTTTAAAGCAACAAGTGTTTCTGGTGGCTCCTCTTTCTTTTTCGTTTTCCACACAGCCGAAAAAATAAATGTTATCGACACATTAGCTGCCGTGGCCTCCCAGCGTGCCACCGCAGTGACACAGACTGCCATGATCGTGTCCAACGTGAGCCTGGGCGGCTGCGCGGAGTTCAACAGCGCTCTGTGCGCCGGAGCCGGGGAAGGACACCTGGGGGGCGGTTCATACCGGACCACCCTCAGCCCAACAGGGCACCTGGTCGTGGCTGTGTGCCTTGGCTTCATCGGCACTTTCGGACTCATGAACAACCTGCTGGTGCTGGTGCTCTTTTGTCGCTACAAGATGCTACGGTCTCCCATCAACCTGCTCCTGATTAACATTTCTGTCAGCGACCTGCTCGTGTGCGTACTGGGGACTCCGTTCAGCTTCGCAGCCAGCACACAGGGAAGGTGGCTCATAGGAGAAGGGGGATGCGTGTGGTACGGCTTCGCGAACTCCCTCTGTGGTGAGTAGAAATGCGTAATCTGTTTGTTGATGGCATGTGAGGGTTTCTGTTGCATCTTCACGTTGATGTATCGCTGTATGTACAATCATGGGCACAGAAATTTCATATGAGATGTGGTTCTGGTGGGTGTGCGGAGCCTTTTTTGCAACACTTCTTCTGGATTTGATAAAGTAAAGTTTCTCTCTTGGGTGGAAATGATCATTTTGGACAATAACTGTGTCATGCTCTGATGCACACTTTATGGCCACAGCAAACTTTCCGTTTAAAAACGTGGACATTTTCGAAGCGCATGTAAATTGTATGAGATCATCATGATAATTTATACGCCAAAAACGAAAACATGAAATCTGTTTAGGAGCTTGATCTGTTTCCATGTGTAATCCGGATTTTCTGTCTTTAATCATTCGGATGATCAGCCAGCAGTTAAACGGGAAGCGCAGGTCGCCTCAGCATCTAATCTTTGAGTGTTTGCAGAAAAAAAAGGTGAATTCATTGTAAGTAAAAAGCGAAATTCTGATGTTGCTGATTTGCACGTACGTTGTCATAGTTCGGATCATAAGGGATGCGCACGTTCTGTTCAGGTAGTTAGTTCTGAAAACAGCTGCTCAGCTCCTCATGCGGGGAATGGAGCTTCATTACAGACTGTTGAATTACTTCCCAAGCTGACAGCGCGTGCATTTCCACTGCATGACATCGCGTTACGTGTTTAGGGAAGAATGTGGTGTTGTAAATAGATGCTTAGACATTTGTTCAAACGTTATAAAAACTCTAAAAACGCTCCTGTTTTGGTTGCTGCCCGCACTGTGCAGGGAGATGCTTTTAAATGGCTGCTAAATGCTTGTTACCCGAGGCGGCGGAAGCCTCCTCACTGTTCATTCAGCTGCCTGTGGACGTCTGCGGTGACACGGGGTCGATCAACGGGCATCCTATTGGATGCATTAGGAGTATTTCTTGCAAAAACTAGATCACTCAGGGTAATGGGCAAGGGGAGGTTGATCTACCTGTGCTCAGGTTTGCTGATATCGATGCAAATGAGGCGAAATTCTGAAACTAAGAATTAGGCAATCAGTCACTTGGAACTAGGCCAGGATGGAGGGGAAAAAAGCACACACACACACACACAGTTTGATAATTCTTTATGGTCTAGATGGGCTGTATGTGAGCAACAAATAACAAGTTCTACATGAAAATTCAAGATTGAATACGATGATATTTTGGCAGCTAAATGTAAAAAGCGAGTCATTTGTATTTCTTAAAGGTCTGCTTTCAATATAAGGGGGGCTTTATCTTGTGCCTTAAAGTTTTTTTTTCCTTTCTCGCTGTCTCTTTAAAAAAAAAGAAATAAAAGCTTTCTTGGTGTCTGCAATTGATTCAAAAGCTTTCCATTTAATTGAAACAACCTTTGAAGACCAGACAGATTCCTCCTCTCTCTGACATCAGCACTATGTTATAAGACTCTCGTTGTGATATATTATACACCTTCTGCTTTGCTGTTCAGTCAAAACGCATTTCAAAGGCTGTATTTAGGATGTAGGTAATAAAGGGGAACTAAGCTCATAAATGAACTGAAGCAGAATTTTCAGAAAAAGGATGTCATCCTGCACAATGGTTTTATTTTTGTTCATATGGCTTAAGTGTTTATCTAATCCACCTTCAGTTGATGCTCGATGAGCTACAGTACAAGTTTTGAGGATACACAAAGATGTTTGAGCTCTCTGATACTTTTTATAAATGTCTTAGTAAGCTTGTCAGGACTTTGGCTTTTTAACAGTTATTGGGGGGAAAAACTGTAATAAAAAAGTAGGTTTTTAAATCATTCGAAGGTCATAAGTTTTTGATTCCTCAAACCTTGCCCTGACAATTGGCAGTCATGAGATCCACGAGCAGCTGCGTAGCTGTCAGAACATTAATATAATTTATCCTCACAAAGCAGGAGAAGACTGTGAGAACACAACAAACTACATTCAAGAAGCTGCTTTCTCAGTTTGTAATGTCATTGGAAAGTACAGCTGACAAGTTGAGCAAGAAAAGAGCTGTAGGAGTGAGGCAAACAAAAGTCCCAATCTGACTGTAAAAGGCCTCCAGAAAAGATTCAACAAACTATGAATGGTCAGCGACACGTGTGCAATCCTGACCTTCACAGAAGGGAAATTACAGCAAATCCTCTCCAGGATTCTCATAACAAAATTCATCATCAGAATATCTGAAGAAGCTTGAAGCTCTGGAAGAATGATTGAAGCCTGATTACATTAAAGCAGAACTTTTTGGTTCAATAAAAAAGTATGTTTGGAGTGTTTCGTTGAAAGAATGCCCCTCCTACACTTATGTTGGATCGATCATGCTATGAGCTTGTGGTGCAGCGAGTGCCATGGGGAACATTTCACTAGTACAATCAATTAAACACTAGCAGACTGTGGAAGCAAACACCAAACTTGAAAAAAAAAAACAGATAAAAGAGTTGGTAATGATGACACACCTCAAAATCCACAATGAGGTACCGAAAGAAGTACAAGCTGATGGTTTTGTTACAATCCTCAGTCCCTTGAGTTGAAAATCATAAAAACTGTTTTGAAAGGCCCTAAAGATAGCAGCAGATGTATAAAAGCCCAAGAATCTCACAGAACTAGAAAACTTTTGCAGGAAAACAGGCTGAAAATCTCCTGTAGAAGAACAAGATGGTTAGCTGACAATAAAAAAGTATTTACCATCTCTGATATTTGCAGAGGAGATGTTGTTAAATATCTTCCATGCAGGATGTTGAACTGTTTACCTCGGGCTCTTTCAGTTTTTTTGCTATTCTGAAACGGTAAAAGCTGGAAGTAAAAACTATTCCCAGTCAAAACGGTGAAGAAATCCTCGCCTTGTCAGCTTTTACAGTTTAGCCGTACCATTTCCTCACCTTCCTTAGTCTCTCACTGGTCTGGTCATCAGTTGCACTCCCTTCACCTGTGTCAGTGTCATCGGCTGCATTCACTCACCAATCACCCTCCTTAGTATTTAGTCTCCCAGTTTGTTCATGCCCATTGCCAGATCCTCACCGTCATTCATGTTGTAGTCATCGCTTTAGCAGGTTTTAGCAGAATAAATCAAATTTTCAGTTGGAATTTCTGCACCCTGGTCCTTCCTCACGACCACGCCACACACACTCGTTCTGACAGACACTTAGAGACCTTGGCCTCTCTTGTTATCTGCAAACTATTCCATGTGTTCATAATCAGTGGCCAAAGCGTTTCTTTGATGAAGTTTGTATGAAGGTCTCATAAATGTTTCACAATAGGTTCCCTTTCGCTTAGCTCAGTGCATCTAATCTCTTGATATTCAATGACTTGCCTTAAGTAGAGCAGCCTCTGGGAACACAACACAAACCAGGGCTGATGATAAAATTAGCATTTTAAGATTTCAGATATTTGCACTAATCTGGAGGATGATTAGGGTTTTGTAGCCAGTGTAGTTGCTCATTGTTTGTTCCAAAAAAAAAAGATTTACTCATATTAAAGTCAGCAGCAGTCATTGTTTCTTTTCTTGCTGTAATACTAAAACTTTCAATCAATGTTCAATTTGACTAAATTGAATTTTCCTTTCCATTACAGCCTCAAGAGGCTGTCACTTTTAAACTCACAACAGTTTCTCGCATGTTACTTTCACTTCCTCTAAGATAAGTTGTCATATTCCAGCACAAAATTACTTCATTTCAGTCGCATCTCAGAAAAGAGAACCAAGCCCTGATCATTTCTCTGTATCCTGTTGCGCTGTGACTCGACCCATAGTCTTGACATACAAAGATTAATGGCCATTTGAAGATGTGTAACACTGACATCCACAAGGAGCCAATTTGTCAAATTCTGTCTAGCAGAACTTTGGTTTCTACAAACTAAAAACATTTCAGGAATACATAGAGAGAAAGAAATGGCTGGCAGACATCATTAGAGCATCTATTGGTCACGGATGAGTAAATCCTCGATGGGCTCATAAAAACAGAGTGAAAGAGTGAGGGAGGGTCAGAGAAAGGAAAAGTGAAATTGATTGTTTAGATGAATAATGCTCGATGCAGCATTGACAAAGTGACTCTGTCTGTCTTCACCAAATCCCTGTAACCCCCACCCCAAATGATCAATGCTCCTTCAAATTAGAGAGCCCCATTGTTAAAGACAAAATATATTGTTAGCTTGGTGGTAGCATATTCTTGGTCTCTCCTCACCTCAATTCAATTTCTTCTCTTTGCTTGCAGCCTCTTTCTTTCAGCTTCACATTTTTTGAAGAACTGAACAATTTATGTTCCACATCTTTGACTTTATGCCAAAAGGATTTTTGTGCATTACAGACACATCCCCTAGTTTTGCCTGTGCCATCAGCCTCCTGGCACCCATTTAGTTGCTTAATCTCTTCTCCGCTCCTCTTTGCATTTTCCTCACTACCTCTCTGTACTTTTATTGTCTTCCATAATACTGTAGAGTAACCAGCCACAGTCTTCTATTCTGTCTTTGACACCCAGTATACGTGCTCCTGCATACTGCCGGCTGCCTCCTGCCCCGAGTGGACTCTGCACACAGTCGCTGGATTAACCTTGCACTGCTGAGCCCGCTCACTGCATACTAAAGTCAGGCTTCCCTCCTTGGCGCACACAAATATACACACACAGAAAAGAAATGGACGCACAGAGGGTAGGACTTGCTTATACATGTGCACCACACCAGCAGAACACCTAGCCTGAGTGATGTTAATTTGTTGTGAAGGTATGGAAGTCTGAGCAGGGTGAAAGAAAGCAGAACAGTGGCACTCTGCCATAAAGGTCAGAGTGAGTGAGATGATAAATGAGCCGAAGTAACACACAGAAAATTAGAAGCTTTGTAACGCTGAGGTGAAAATATGTTCGGCGGATGAGAGGTGTCAGTTTTTAGTATGAATAATTAACCACATCCACTGAGATGTTTCTCTGTTTTCTTTGTGAACTTAGCAGTGTTATGATGGACTTGCGCATCTGTGTCGACCGGGGAAGACACTGGGATGGGATTCTTAGAACAAACATCTTTATTCAATTCCATTCAAAATGTCTTTTGCTGGATATACAGTTTCAAGATGAGTGATACTGAAGCAGAAGCTTTTCAAAAGACAATTATGACAACAGCTGAGAGGGAGCAGCAAAGACAGCAGTACAAAGGTTCTCCTTTTTTTTCTCGTAATCAGATCATGAGATGTTTCATTTCAGAATATTAGATTCAGCTGCTTCGTTTGATTCAGCCAGAGGACCGTCTTTCACAATGACATTATACGTGCTCAAATAAAGGTTTCCCTGTCACTCACAGTGTGCAGTAAAACCAGAGATTTGCTATACTCATCAAGACGGAGGATATCATACAGGATCTGCTGATATGGGCTTTTTCCTAAGATTAAAAATCATAAACTATTAAAACTATTGAGTTATTAATGGCTACAGCAGTTTTGAGGAGGCCCTCCAGATGGAAAAGATTTTTTTGGGTGTCAATATGACCTTTCAAATCGTTCACATTTGGCCTTGATTTGAAGGTGTTGACTCTGGGTGAATGTGACTCACTAGACTGATAAGACTCAACCATGTATCCACTAGATGTGGCCAGAAACTTTAGAGTAAAAAAAAAAAAAAAAAAAGATTTCTGATTGTCATTACAAAAAGTAATGAAATTGATGAAATTGGCTTAATAACTTTGACATACCCTGTGTTGACTGGGATACCCCTGCAGCCCTGTGCATGCTCAGGATGAAGGGATAGAATTCAACTGATGATTTGATGTGATCAGCTTTTTTTTTTTTAAATTGGCTTCATTTGAATAAAATTCTAATTAAATGGATTTAATTGGACTGCATTTCATTGAACTTGTTTACTCTTTCTGTGTAGCACCCTGAGATGACTTTTATTTTGTGATTTGGTGAAAGATAGATCAACAAAATTGAATTGAACTGAACTGAACTGAACTAAATTGTGTGCCAGATCAGGTCAAATGTGCCAATTCTCCTGGTGAGGACAGAAGGTTTCAACACCATTATGCCCAAGGTTTCCGTCTTGATGTCACTGTATGTAAGCAGTGTACCAGAGCTGCTAATGAGCTGTAGCATGTGTGATTTATTTTCGCAGTCACTAAAGCTGATTTATAGAGAAACGCACACACATCAGTCACCTCGAGGACTTATTATTCACATGCCTCAGCAGTTTGGATGATCCTTTCATTTGATTCATAACTATTCAGTTAATAGTCGTAAGAATAGTCATAAAGCACATTCCTTCATTACTCCTGAAGGTCACATTTAGCAAATGGAAAAGAGCAAAGTAGAAATATGGAAATTCTACCCTTCAAATGTTTGCTGTTGCACCAACAGGGGTCAAAATTATATACATTTGACAATGTGGCCCAGCTGCCTCGTGTGTACACGAGAAGTAATTTACACTTAGTGCAAGCGAACTCTCACATTGAGAATAACATGACTCTAATAGAGAATTTGATGCTGCTTCCTCCTGTGTTGCGTGTTGGAACAAGAGAGCCGGTTTGTGAGATAACTTTTCCAGTTGTTACTGGGCAATGTCACAATATCTGACCATCACTGTACACTTATTGTGGTTAAAAGCATTTATGATAACAATGTTATTGTGATATCAATACAAAACTTAAAAAAATGAGGAAAGAAATACATCCCCAACAGACTAATTCATCTTTGTTTCATGAGATTTTTTTATTTTTATTATTTTGGTTCCTGTTTTTTTTAGCTTTAGGAATGCACTTATCAGAGGTAAAGTCATTTAAAAACACTTTTAAAAGTTTTTGATTTTATCATCTTAGGTCAAATGACTATATATGTATTATCAATACAATATCATATTATATTAATTTGAAATCACGGTTATTGTTCATTCAGGAAAATGGTTACCTTTTATTTTGAGCGACTAAGAATTTGGTCGAAATGATCAAATAAGACTAGAATTAAAGGAGAAGAGACAAATTTGACATTACTTCAAGAATATCGCACCGTCACTTCACAGCAGGAGGATTCCCGGTTTCAATCCTTTTTGTGTGGTGTTTGCATGTTCTCCCCATGTATGCATGGGCTAACTCCGGGTACTTTGGTCTCCTCCCACCGTCTAAAAGCATGCATTACAGGTTCATTTTTGCCTCTAAATGTATCCTAGAAGTGAATGTGGCTCGTTGTTTTTTCTCATTTGCCTCCATGTGGCCCTGTGACATGTCCAGGATGTACCCCACTTTTCACCCATTTGCCTCTGGATTAGGCCCCCTGGTGACCCCTATGAACCTGAGTTGGGATAGAAAATGGATAGATAGATACTGATTTTCAATCTAATTTCAGACTGACTGATACACTTTGAATTTAAAAGTTAAAAATCCCAGGAACTTGTCAACAGTTTTGGCTGGGAGTAAGATCTACTCATTTATAAGCCAGTGTCATGTTGAAATCTCAGTCTCTTCAGAATCAAACCCCTTTTCAGTCTATTCATGAAACCAAACCAACTTTTTTATCCAGTGTAGTTCTCAAGGCCAGAACTAAATAGTCAAGGTTAAGTGTATTTATTTCAAGAAATCAAATGATTCTGATGGGAAAAATAACAGAGGAAAGAAAATTAGGGTCAGATGGTCAAACACTGACCAAAAGACAGCATCTTGTGTCCATGCCAAACGTTCCCGTGACATTTATCCCCACTGACTTCCCCTGATGTAAAAACGTGGGCAGGAAATAAAAGGCTACCATTTCACCTTAGTTTCAGTTTCTGAAATAAAAAGTTTGTTTGGAGCCATAATGTTGGATCACCTTTAGCTAGTAGCAAGCAAAGAACTACTTTGGATTTCTGCAACTTAGCTTACGTGCAACAAAATATCAGTGATCGAACCACCAATGGAAACTTTGTTTGGGGTCCTTGTTAAACAACCGGGACATTCAGAAGAAAGTTGTTTCTGCTTGAAGTCATAATTTTTCATCAATCAGAATCCATTGCAAATTGCTAACAGGTCAAGTTTGCAGTTCAAAGGTCTCTGATATTTTGATAGAAATGTCACAATATACACTTTGAGTGATGCTTTGACCCTGATGTGATTTTTTTCTATAAAGCTGTTAAATCATTCAGACATAAATTCTTAAAGTGAAAAAAATCTATTATTTATCATACATTTTTAATATACACGCCTTAAACTCAAACTGCAGATGAGATCAGAGAATCCCTCCAATGGAAATAGAACAAGGATGTGAAAGCAGCCTCCTAAGTGTCACCAGATCAGAGCTCGCACATCACTGAGAGCTTCTGCTGCACTACACCAGTAGTTAGTGATGACACCCAGCTATAAACACTCTATCACAAAGTCTCCAGTGTGAAGATGACATCAGCCTGTCTGCCAGGTGTGAGAGGACAGTTCCCCCAGTGATTCATAAGAAACCTGACTGTTTAGAGTACAGACAGAGAACGACAGAACACTTAACAAGGCAGCAATAGTCGTTTTTAGTCAAAAATACACAAAATTGGAAACATATTTGGAGTCGATTGCTGTGAGTCATCCCATATCAAACAGAAGCATAAGTGGGTGGTTGTAAAGCTGTGTTGACCCTATAATATTGCAGTAACAGAACTAATAAAAGCCCTGAGCTAATCAGTCTGTGAAGGGAAAAGCAACATGAGTTTAATATCTGAGAGCAAACAGACTTACACAACACACTGTCTCTGATACTCTGCAGTCAAGAAACGCATACAGTTTGGTCAATGTACTGTTTGCACAATGTAAGGGCAGACAAACAGACACAAAAACACCTTGTCTTCACTGCAGAGCAAAAACATATTTCTATCTTATTCTTATTCTAACTCAACTCCCTTTATTAATATTTCCTTTTTATGACTACACATCATGCCGAGTAGTCAGTGAAAGGTCTTCTTAGAAGATCATTCAGTTCAGGTCCCCTTTATTGCCACTTAGAATCAATGGGCTTTACCGGCAGCCCCATTGTACATAATGGCTTCGAAGAGCAAGCAGGAATGAAAATGCCAAGGAATGGCATGGACACTGAGCTTCAGGCTACCACTGCTCAGCTTTTGCAATACTGAGCAACAGAGACACAAAGATATATAGAAGCATGTGCTGCATTGAGAGGTTACAGAACGATAAGAAAGCTTCTTGAAATGTTCTCTGTTGTTTTTCAGTGGACTGCCTCTGTCAGAGACACTTCAGGTGGTGCCATTGTTTCTAATTTACAGCAGGGGGGGCCTGCCGTGGGTCGCAACATATGTGATGAATTATAAGGTGTAGTTTTACTATGCTGCACATCTCACTCAGGCAATTATCTTTTTAAAAGTATATCCTGCCCTCTGTGTGAACTGGTAAGACACATTTTTGCAGCACCTCTGATTTCAGAGAGAACTGTGAGGCTTTACATCACAGTGGAAGGATAAGCATGTGGACAGACAGTGCACTTGTGTTTTATGGTCAAATTAAATTAACAGAAGAACACACCTGCACATACTGTTTGCAGAATTCGTCTTTTGTTTAACTCCTTTTATTATCTGTATATGGGTTAATCCACGTTCCGTATCTTTCTTCACATAAGTAGTATATACGGTACATTACGTGTTAATTGTCTTTTTGTCCCCTATACACTGTAGGCATCGTGTCCTTGATCTCCTTGGCCATCCTCTCCTATGAGCGCTACAGTACCATGATGACCCCCGCTGAGGCAGACTCCTCCAATTACCACAAGATCTCCCTAGGCATCATCCTGTCCTGGGTCTACTCCCTCATTTGGACCTTGCCACCGCTCTTCGGCTGGAGCCACTATGGTCCAGAGGGTCCAGGCACCACTTGCTCTGTCGATTGGACTGCCAAGACAGCAAATAACATCTCTTACATCATCTGCCTGTTTGTCTTCTGCCTCATTGTGCCCTTCCTGGTGATCATCATCTGCTATGGGAAACTGCTGTATGCCATCAAACAGGTGCGTCAGTCAGGGACTCCGGACTTTTGATAAACTTGTGCTGGGAGGTATTCCATTCACCTTGGCTGTGGAGTTCACAAAACCAAGTCTCAAAACAAAATATGAAGCTTTTACTGATTTATTTTTTTAATCATGTTTAAGAGACAACAAAGTATGCATTTGGAGGTCAGAGAGGTTGGGGGACGGAGTTACAAGCCGAGTTCAACTTGCATCCCAACCACTAATGTTTACTTTGAACTCACTTTAGGATTCATTCACTCTCTGCAGTCTCTTTGCACTGTTTCACATATCACATATTTGGTTAACATTGGGCATTAAAAAGCTACATGTTATGGGTAGGAAGTCATCTTGGCCTGTTACATACAGTGTAATAATGTATTATATCAACATATAACTTTCCTGGGTCACTGGCTGCTGAGTCCTGCCTCCCTCAGCTGAACAAATAAAACATGTTGGACACACAAACCCGACCTCTATACATGTCTCTGAAACTGGTGCTAAATGGCATTAAAAAACAAAAATAAAACAAAAAGTAAACAAACAGAAATCATATTCAGTTTCTGTGTGGTGACTATTTCACATTTTTTGTGTGACACAGGCTGGTTCACACCTTATTTACATAAATTTCAAAATAAGTGACTTGTAAAGATTCAAACGCATTTATTTTTTAAATTACTGTTTCAAGCTGTTCTAACCACTATTCTATATTGCAAGTAAGTTAAATTAAACGTGTGTGAATTATTTCACTCTTACTCTTCAGTATCCTCCTGTTCTGTGGATTACTTCTCATTTCAGCTTATTCTTTTAGTTTTATATACTAAATACTTGATTGTTATAGTTTAACTGCTGCCAGATAGACAGTCTAATGTTTGTATAAAATCCACAAATCTTAATGTATGCTACATGCTAAGCATTAAGCATGAGGCAGACAGACACAGTTAGCAACTAGCTAGCAAACACTGTGGAACATTTAAAAGCTAAAAGGCTTTACATTTTCTTCACAAGTTGGTGGAGATCAAACAGTGAGCATTGAATTCACACTCATCACCGGAAACCAAAAATGAATGCTAATGATGCTCTCAATCTTAGGAATGTGTAGGCAAATGTTTGCTAGCATAAACCTTTATTTCATGTGTTTTTAGCTTGTTTCTGAAATCTCCAAGTGGCCAGATAACCGTTAATGCAATGTCACTCTCACACAGAATCTTTTTTAACATAAAAAGAATGTACTGTATATCATAAAAGATCTAGCGTGTGAGAATGCAGTAATGACTACACTGCAGCTGATTGGGACTCTGATAGTAGAACAATAAAACTACATTATATCAAAGCTTCCTGACACTTAATATGGCTGTAAATCTTATGACCAGGAAGACAAAAAAAGGGTCAAAACTTCAATTTCAACCCCTGTCCTATAAACATCAAAAGAGATGGTGTTCCTGTCTTTATTAGGACACTTGTTTTCAGAGTGTTATAAAAGCAATGCAGACTTTGTGTCTGGGGTTTGAACAGATTTATTTCAAAAGAAAACATAAAGAAGCAGTTGTGTAACAAAGTAAATATGAATAAATATACTATAAAGGGGCAGCAGTGTTACAGGATAGGATTATTTTTGGACAAGGAAATTAATTTCATTATAAATAAAGACCTACTGCTGCATCATCTTTAAAGTAAGTAATAATTCAAAGAGTTTGTATCATTACCTCAGCTTTAATCTAGACATGACAGGCACATTTGATTCTTAAACATCTTACAGCTCATTGTTTGTGACATTTCACGGGTCATCCAACATCGAAGCAGTGAACCCGCCAGTGATCTTAGGCAGTAAAACTGTACTTCCATACACAAAATGGTTGGTTTACACATTTATGTTAATCACCATAAAAAAACACCATAAAGTATCTTAAAGTGGTCTGAAATCTAATGGTACCTTCCATGATGCTCAGCCAGTACAGAAGTTGAATCTTGTTATCACACTCTCTTGCACACATTTTGAATACCTCAATTAAATTTAGTCCAAATCAACAGGTTATAATTTGTAGTCTAACAAGCAAATCCCTCCAAATCAGAGAGACAGATTCACTTGCATTGTGAGAGTGGAATAATGATCTCTTAATTTAGCCAGGGAGGCTGTAGATAAACTATAGTGTTCTAATTGGGTTTTAAAAATTAAAAAAAAAAAGTTTTATCAGAACAAAGTTCTAATGAAAATGAAATCATATCTACTCTGCTGAATATCGTTAGTGTTGTTCCTCTATAAATGCAGGATGCCAAATAAATAACTAAAAGAAGTAGCCAGCCTTACTCTGAAGTGGGAGCGTCTTTAATCTTATGCTGTCTTCTAATCCCTAGAGGGATTTTGATATACTTGATGTATATTGGTTCTGATCATGTCAGTGAATTTTCAGCTGCTGCCTGCTCTCGGGTGAGGAGGACAGGTGGTCGTCCAGACTGTGTTTTTTAGGATTTGCTACTCTTTTCCCCTCGGGTATGAACTGTGGCATGAGGTGACCAGTGTTTGGTTTTTCATACACTTACTCACTCTGACTGTGTTGAATTCTGTGTTTGCTCGCTCTCCGGGGAAGCCACACCACATGCACACGTGTGCACTCGCACCATATCCAAGAGCAGGTCCCTGAGCAATTGTTTTGGGATCATAACTCACTCAGACTCTACAAGTGTCATGCTCTCTAAGACAAACAGTGAGTTACATATGTGAGTGTGTGCTTCTGTGTGTTTGAGCATGCTTGTATACTTTCTGCTCTGATAAACTGTGCAGCCTGGTGTATGACACTGACATACCTGTGAGGGGAATATGAATAACAATTCATCTAATAACAGCAACAACATTTAGTTCACTTTGTTCTTCTTCTTTTTTTTCTGAACACCTTATCTATTTGCTTGTCCAAAAGCCTACACTGTCCTTTGCACAGAATCATGCTTGGGAAAGTAAAAGTGTTTAGTTCTTTTTCTCTCTTTGTCTTCGTCTGCTTTTTCCTACTTTCTTTTCTCCCTCGTATATATACTATATGTCAGCTCCAGCTGCTTTTTTCTTCCTCTCATCCTTTGCCCCTTCTTTGTGCAGGATTACATGTGCATTCCTTATCTGTGCTTGTTTTAATGGCCCACCATGCTGTTTACTGTTCCTCTCACAGTGATAGCGCTATATAAAAGAAAGGCTAGAGTTCTCCCATCAGCTCACATGGGTTAACACCTGCCGGAACAGAGAGAAGATTTCCGGATTTTATGAAAATAATACACCTCAGAATGTCTGTTTAGCAACATGGTCCACCGTGTGTTCCAAAGCTGTCTAAGTCTTTTAGAGTAATTATGACAATGAAAATTATGCATGAATGCACTTCTACTGACTGTGAAAAATCTAATTTTTTAATTATTTCCTGTACTACTGAATAAAGTGTTGCATTTAGAGGCCCAAGAGTCCAAAACTAAATGTTAACTAAAAGTAATAAAACTGTCTTGTGCCAATGCATAATGTGCACAGTATGATTTAAAATAGATCTCTGAAATAAGTCTGAGGTATAAATAGGGTGAGAAATACAATCCTCCTAAAAATAAATACAAATTCAATAAAAATACAATCATCTTCTATGAAAAACCTGATGTAGAACATGGACTCTGTGGACATTTTCTTGTCATTCAAACAGGACAATCAGAAGCAGCAACTGATGAGGTAGAACAGCCATTACCAAGACAATCTTTAGAGTGGCACTAAAGAGAATAATGCCGTTCTCTGCTGCCTCATACTGTTTTTCTTGATTAACAGTCAGCGAGTTAATCAACAGTTTGTTTATTAATGGCTCGAAACTGGTTAAAGCTTGAGTGCTTTGTTTCTAGAGTTCATTTACAGTTCCTGGGGATCAAGCGACATGGCGACGTTTGCAAGTTGTTGTGACACATTTTTGGTCATTTCATGTCCAAAGAAGCAGCTTGCCCTGGTGCAGTTGGAAACGGCCTGCACTGGGATTTGGAGGGATGAATTACATGTACTCTTTAAAATGAGAGCTCTCTGTATCGGAACTAGGTCACAGCTACTTTGCTTTAGCAGAACAGTGACAGAATAAACAGTTTTGTTTTGTGCAATTTTTGTGACTTTAAGTTTTTACCTAATTAGACAGGACCCACTCTAAACACACACTTAAACACACTCTGTGCATTTTAACAGTTCCCAATTTAGAGTTGTGCACAACACGGTGTAAAAATAAGTTGTCCACACAGTGTTTAAGACTCATTCTTCAAAGGCTGCATTAAACTTATTCATTTCTCCATCTTGATAGCTCATGCCTAAAAAGGATGTTCAATATACTGAGCATGAAAGGGACCATTGCATCCAGCTCCCTACAGTGCTCGTCCTCTTACCTTAATGTGTTAAAAGATGTGGCAAAAGTCTTGTGAGACAAGAAAAATAGAAGTTCTTCACTGTAAAGGCTCACAAGAGATATAAGAATCATTTTATGTTGGACATAATACATGACTAGGTCATTCATGACCAAATCAAGATAATGATAATCAGATGAGATGCACATTATTTTGATTAAACTTCTAATTGTTGACAGATCACTGTAGGGACAACTAAGTGGCTGAAGCAATAAACCTAATAATTTTATGATTCATTCTACTTTGACAAAGCTGCTAGCTTTTCTTGACCGAAAGACCCTAAAAGACTTCAACAACAAATATGTAATCAAAAATCACAAAAAGCAGCATTTCATGAAATACTGCTGAAGGAGACCCACAAGGACAAACTAAATCCGTGAGCTCGAATTAATTTGGAGTAAAACAGAAAAGAAGAACAAAATATCCAGATGTACACACATACATGAAGTGGTCCTTGGTTAGATAACCAGCCGTTCTGTTCCTCATCTCGGCATCTTTACCCTTGGTCTGAATTCGTTATGTGACTTGTCTGTCCCTGTGGAGTTCTACTCATGCTGTCTTGAGTGCAACAGTATCTCTTCAACATCCTGTCTGTGGCACATATGGATGCAGGCAGGAAGATGGAGATATAAAGAGTAAGTGAAGGAGGCAGAGCGATGAAAGCATTAGAAGGGGTGGGAGGAGTGGACAGAGTGACAGACTGTGACTGCTGGAGTTCTAATTTTGAGCTGGCCTACATCAGATGTAGTGACCTTGTGCTGGTCAGGTGTTAATGTCTTCGGCTGCAAGATTTTCTTTCCCCACCTTTACGGATTTAGCCATTTTATGATTTGCTGTAATATCTCACAGAAATGTACAGGGAAGGTACTTGTTGTACTCTGTTTCATAAGAGAGAAGTATTGCAGCCTGTCACACTCAACTGATAAAATATATTCAGGAAGGGATTGGGGGGGGGGTAATATTGTTGTTACCACAAACCTATTGTTTCAGTTTGTTCATGTGAGCAATCCGCAGCAGTTCTGCAGTTCATCAGTTCTGTTCACTTCCACGCTTTCTATTAACAATCTAATAAAGTGTCATTTTAAATTAGACATTCTATAAATGCATTTGATAGGTTATGAAAGGTTTGGTTATTCCATTTCTCATCTCAAATCACTGACATTACCTTTGAAGACTTTTATTGTTGGGCTAAACAGTGGATTATCAAGCTTGACGACTGACTCAGAATAAGGAAAGGCATTTGGATTCAGAACTGTTGGTCAGATGAAAATACACATTTTAAGACACCAACTTTGGCTTTGGGAAATTATATTGCACAGATCTTTAGTATTTTCGACACTTGAATATGAATATTAATTTAGAAAAGTGTTTCGTTGGGCAAATAAAGTCTCAACAAAAACTATGTGTATGCACAAAGGCAGCAACTTACATATGCCTTCTTAGTGTCAGATCTATGTAGTAGTTGTAAGTCATTTGTTTCTTTTTTAAATTTTTTTTATTCTTTATCACATTTTTACATTCCTAAATGCATTTCTGTTTAAAAAATGCAAATGATGGGGCCTGTCTTTCAGAGGGTCTAAGCTGATCTGCTGTTGATCTGCTGTTGCCAGCAAGGGAGGTAGCAACAGAGGGGGAATTATCTCTCGCATGTGCTTACACACATCAAGCTGGCATTCCGGAACTCGGTACTCTAACCAGTGGTGCTGTTGTCACACACCTGATACTGCGATACAGGCTTGATGTGCGAAAAGACACAGTGATGTGGGGCTGAGCCTCCTATGTTTGGCTGTCTGAATTATCATTATTATTTTTAATTTTCCAGGCGCACTTCAGGCGCACTTTTTTGTGTTGATAATGTGCAAATTGTTGTGTGATAGTGGCTAGATAGATTCACTGATCTGTTTAAAGTATAGCTGTTCTTTATAGCAGTAGAATATACACTGTATGACTTCAAACTGTAAGTAAAGCTAGCACCGTTAGCCTTCCTGACTTCTGGTCTCTGTGGCTGTGTTGTGTTACAGACTCTGAAAGACACCTCCCCTCATTTGCGTAATGAAGCACAAATATATAAAGGAATGTCAGAAGAAAATATGGAAATAAATGGGGCGGAACATGCAAAGGGGAAATATTAGAGAATAAATAAATCTTTGAATTAAAAAAGTAAAAAAAAAATTAAAAATGACTTAATTTACAAGGGAAACAAGTAGAGGGAAATAAAAAAATAGTTAAAAAAACATCAGTAATGTATGGATTTCAGACTCTGAAAGACACCTCCCCTCATTTGCGTAATGAAGCACAAATATATAAAGGAATGTCAGAAGAACATATGGAAATAAATGGGGCGGAACATGCAAAGGGGAAATATTACAGAATAAATAAATCTTTGAATTAAAAAAAGTTAAAAAAAAAATAAAAATGATTTAATTTACAAGGGAAACAAGTAGAGGAAAATAAAAAAAATAGTTAAAAAAACATCAGGAATGTATGGATAAATACAAAAAGTAAATAAATTAATAAAATTGATAGAGGATATTTAGATTTAAGTAAATACATTCAAGTAATTTTGGGGTGTTAACATAAAGTTAAATGAAAACAGTTTGATACGTCTGGTTTAATTTCTATTAATTTTACATTACTTAACTTTATCATCCCATGAAATAACTTGTTGTTATATTCTAGTGGCATTTATCAGCTAA
The DNA here is from genome assembly GCF_036924035.1 of Leuresthes tenuis. Classification (NCBI taxonomy): domain Eukaryota; kingdom Metazoa; phylum Chordata; class Actinopteri; order Atheriniformes; family Atherinopsidae; genus Leuresthes; species Leuresthes tenuis. The sequence goes on along the minus strand of NW_027325368.1, from coordinate 22,540,128 downwards.
TTTTTTTTTTTGGGGGGGGGGGCATATTTTGGCAGTTTTAGTTCTCCATAAACCTTAACCTTCAGTAGTTTCTAAAGTATAAAACATCAACAAAACAGCGAGTGAAAGTGCAGGGAATCAGCAACAGAATCCTAAAATTATATATTTAAATTAAATTCACTTTAAAATGTGAAACTTGAACTCAGCTCTTCAGATTGACAGTTCTGTGTAGAAACACCACCCAACTCCTCTGACCTTCACGTTTTTTTTTAGCCTCCTAAATGTGATACAACAGTCGCTTTGTGACTATTCCATGACATGCGATGACACTGTGTTTATCTATAAGTTTTTTTTCTTCTTTTTGGTGTCCAGTATTACTGTGGGCACGAATCAATAGATAAGGCTTTCATGACTGGAGCACAGTTTGCTGTGAGTGGGTTGGTTAAGCACTTGCAGAAAAGCTGCGTCTGCATGTACTCCACGTGATCCAGAGGAAACGTCAATACATCATGCCTATCTACATCACTAGTTTGCAACACTGGTGGTCATGACATCTTAAACCAGCAGCAAGATGGAAAGTGAGACAGATTACATCCAGATTACATCTAGTAATCTGTCTCACTTTTTAAGGTTTGGTGTAACATTTCAATCTAGAAAATGAAAATACTGTCATAATATGTTTCCGAATGAATAGGTTGAAAAACCACATGAGCCGACAGTACGTTTGACTTCTCCCTGTGCCTTAGGTTGCATCAAATTTAGTTTGTCCAGTCACAAATGAGTTTAAATGAGCGTTGCAATCTGTGTAGCATCTGACCCGGGGGATGTTCCTTTCTCAGACTGCTCCAGTTTAATAGATTTTATGATCCCCAGAGGAGGGTACAACTCTTCTCCAGTATTTGGCAGTCAAGAAGCATAAACAGTTTTTTACAGTGATTTGTTGTTTTATCTGCAATCTCTTGGTTGTTTGACCTCTAGTAAAAACAACAACAAAAAAAAGTCCAAGATTGTCAGAATGAAAACACCCAGTCTTATAAAATCTCCAGTGTTAATCGTTCAGTGAAACGCCACACGAGGCTGAGTAAAAAATCACCACACACACGTATACACAGTACACTCAAACATCACGGGAAAGAAACTGAAGGAGACACAGCTGTAAAATGTCTCTTGGAAACCCTTGGAGTGAAAATTGCTAACACTTCTGCTTGATCTGAGCTTGGTGAGGGAGCAGCAGGATGTTGGAGACCAGACCTCACACAGAAATGAGTTCTCAGATGGGTACCAGGATGAAGCTCTTATTCTGTTTATATGTGAGCCTCTAGTGCCTTATCTCATTGTATTTTGGGGTCCTGTTTGCTGTTTTCTCTCTCCTCCCTCTAAGCATCCATCTCTGTCTCCATTCCTGCTCTTTTGAGATGTCTTTGGACTGTAATGCTTACCTTGCATGTGTGTGTGTGTGTGTTTCATTCCTGCACTCACATGTCTTCATGTTCACACTATGACTGTCCCTGCTACATGCTTACTTTTCTGAATCTTTGTGTGCGCACACACATAGCACAACACAGGCTCATTTAATTTTCTGCAGTTACGGCTTCTATCCCAGTTTTTCTTGCTCGCTCATTCAATCTTTTCAAAGCCCTCTCACTCTTACTCTCATTATCTCTCTCTATCTCTGAACTCTCTGTGTGCCCCGTTCACATATTGTCTCTCTTTCTCTGTGCCATTATCATTTGTCTTCTTCACCTTGGTCGTCGCAGTTGCCGTTACCACTTCCATTTCATCTCCAACCCTCATCACCTCTCCAGAAAGCACACCAAGCGCAGCCTGTGGAACCATGAGGCAGATGTCGACCTCTGACAGCTAAACCTGTAAAACAAAAACAAGGTGGGAAGCATTGGTTTTGAGTGATGTGAACACACTAAAATACTGTTTTGTCATGTGCTCCCATCCAATGTAAACACTCACAATGTAGATTAATTCTAAAAAGAAAGTTTAGCACGGTTAACTTTAATATAGCCTCTTGGAGGAAAGATCCTTTGTTTTGTTTTTTTAGAAATTAGATATTTGTCTGCATTAGAGAGAGGTTGGAGCAGAGAATGGAGCAGTTCCCCTGTAGCAGAAGGGTTCCTAGTTCGAGCATTGGCTGAGGGCTTTACTATGTGGAGAAAAATTTAAATAGCAGTTATGTTTCCGGTAGAAAGTAAGCTGACTTTAATGAAAGAAGTTCTGTGAGAACTGGCTTAGAGAGTTGTAAGATGTTGGCAGTACAGAAGGATGCTAATGCTGTGGTGATGTTATCAGTTGTCACTAAAAAATAAAATAATGAAGCTGGAGAACATTTGTGACCTCTGTACATGACAAGTGTCACATTCCCTGAAGATCTTTTGTAGCTTTTGTCTTAACACTTTTTGTGATGTTGCTAATGGCAAAGTCGAGAGCAAATCAGTGTGGAGATGCAGACACTTTTTAGGAGGTTTTATATCACTGACCAGAAGGGATGACAACAGTGAAGAGACCATTTTGCTCTCCTAACATTTATTACTAGAGCATTTTAATTATACAAATGATCAAAGTTATAATTAAAAATGATCACTTATTTAGATCACACCGTGTGATCTTCATGTATCTGCTGAGTTTGGGTTGTACAGTAAAAATTCTAATTAGAGGTTAAATTGAAGTTATTGCATCTTGAATTAAATATGACTGAATTGATTTAGAAATGAACTTTTGAATTTTGAAAAAGAAGAGATACAGATGAGATGATATAACAAGTGCAGGATCAAGTCAAAGTTTGCTGGCATCAAGGCTGATGGTGGGGGAGGCAGACACAGGACACATTAGCAATGCTATCAGTGCCATCATAGAGAGGGTGTGTGGTAAGTGGGTGAGCAAGCTGGTCACTAGAGGAACAGATGGAGCTGCCATGATGTCCAGAGCCAAAATTGGGGTGGTATGCTACCTGAGAGGAACAGAGCTGACAACATCGATTTCCATTGTCCATTCTACTCACCTTTTCTGATTGAGTGTTGCTGATGTTAAGCTGATGTTGATGTTCACTTAAGTAGCCGGTCCATTAGTCTGCCCAACTTTAGGAGTACAGAACCAGGCACTGTGTCACTTCTTATGGGTCATATTTGCTGCCAAGCCTATCGCCCTAGGAGGCCTATAGAGGCCTATAGGCCCAAGCCTATAGAGTTACAAGCCGTGTTTTGTACCACAGGGTTCAATCCTTGTTCCCTGACAGTCAACTGTCCTGAAGAGTCTAGTATACCACTAGCCCCAGTCCCCAAACAAATAGGAATGGTTCGGTACGAACAGGAACAGTTAGCATTTCTGGCCTGGTCCTGCACATCTTTACCAGCTCAACAGCTGAATGTGAAGAAGTTTTTGATAACACTGAAATGTTACAAATTGGTGGTTTCAGTGATGGTCCAATACACTGTAAGATCACCTTATGGCCCAGCTGTTGTCTTCATAAATCAGGGCGTCTGATCTAATGGCAAAAACAAGCAGTTGTGTTATGGGCACAATGACGTTAGCCAGGTTACCAGTCAATAGCAAGGCAAATCTGAGCAATCTCATGAAAATCCGCAAAACAGAAATGTCAATCATTGACTGGTTTGAAGGGAATAAACTGGACTGCATAGTGTCACCAGATGATTGCAGTACAAGATACATTACTATAATTCAATAGAAGTAACTGTCCTAACTAGGAAAATTCTTGAGGAGGAGAAAAAAAAACTGCAGTGGACATCCAAAAGGGGAAAATGGAGAAATCTCTCAGAATATCTGGGATATCGAATTATATCTGGGGAGATGCCGGCCAGTCACATCAATTTATTCTTTGCTGGCTCAGATTGAATACCACCAGTGAGTCACATGATTTTTATCTTTGCAATGTCAGACACAATTCGCACAGTTGTTTCCATTCTCCTAATGCGCATCATCAATCCCTGATCCATTGATCCAACATGTTCTACATCAATTATATGCTATACATAGTCATGGGATGCTGAATTGTCCAAGCTGCCACTGTGTAGGAGCAGGGTACACTACAGATAGGCTATCACTACATCACAGGGTTAACACAGAGAGAGACAACCATACGCAGTCATAGCCATGCTAAATTCAGACTTACCAATTAACCTAACACGCATGTCCTTCAGGGGTCACAGGCAGAAAGTCCTTACAGAAAAGACAGATGAGGCTTGAACCTTTTTGCTGTGGGATGACAATAGTTCAGTGCAATCCACTGAACTATTGTTTTGCTGCAGATTTTGCACTGGCATCTTCTTGAGGTTTGTGCTGCTTGCTTTTACAACCAAATATCCGCTTCCATCAACCAGTCCCCGCTGATACATTAATTGATAACTTTAGTGAGAAATGTTCCCTGCAAATAAGGGTCAAAAGAGCTGCCCGTCCCAACAACCTATTAGAAAAACCAGAGAGAACTCTTTAATCTGCCAAGAGGGGAGGAGTAATACAGCTCTAGAAGTAAAACTGGTAATGTGGTCATTTATTGCTGAGTTCTTAATGGTCCACTTAGAAGAAGAAATCAATAGCAAGGTGACAGTTCCATTTTTCCTGGATGTATGAACCAGTTCAGTGTGGTTATTGTTTGTGTGGCAATAAATCCACAAGCAACATTTGTACATTGGTAGGTGCTAAGTATTGATCTGTGTTACAATAGCCTTTGCATTCACAAAGCGTCAGTTGTTGTCCTCAACAGAGTCACACCAGAGCCTGTCTTCAAATGTCACATAGAGGTCACTCAGCTCAAACTATTCTGACCCAACCCTCAAAGCAACAATTTATTGGGGGAAGAACTGGAAACATTATCAGCAAGCTCAACTAAGACCATTTTATATCAAATATTTAACACGGCATTACTGAATCTTTCATCCTTTGGCATTATATTACCTGATATACCTCTTTCACTAATTCGATTTTTTCTTCAGTATGGAAGGTGATGTAATAGTTGGGGATGTTCAAGGCTTTGTTCAGATAAGGTGTTTTCAAAGTTAAGGACTTTTTTCGAAAACCACACGCTTTTGTTAAACTCCGAAATGCTTGTAGGTTCATGATTATACTGTTTGATTCCAACAAATGAGACAAGATAACTGCATACTTTTTATATGACATATTCTAACTTCAATAAATCTGTAAATGGTCTGTCCACTGGGCCTCACCTAAGAATGTTATTTGGAGCCCCCCTGAGATGGCCCACCTCTCACTTTGAAGACCGCAGGTTCAGATCATAACAAGGGTAATAAACATGGGAGAAATAGTGTTAAAATTTGGACAAAGAAAGCTGAACAACAGCCTTTGTTAAAGGGATGTACTTCCCCATAAGCTGTCAAGACCAAATCTCAATTAAACTTGTGAATTATATCAATTACCTGCTGTTTTCAATCACCACTTAGGTTAATTAGACTCTCCACCCTGGACACCCCTGAAACACATGCACACACACGTATCACTTTCTTTGACTTTGAAATCAGCTGGAAGAAGTCTTGGAAATTTAAGGAAATCTTGAAGTACAGAAAATATTTTTATACTTGTGAGAGTATACGTCTACATCTATAATTTTTATTAAAGGTAAATGCAACCTTTTTTCCAAGTGCAGTTGGAAGATCTTTATCAAATAAATTATGGTGATTTACAACTATTTTAATGACTGTTCCAAATGAAAGACAAGCTAATTTTGTCTGAAGACTTAAGGTCTAAAACTAATTCCATATAAAGAATAGTCATTGAATTGAATGCTACGTTTTTTTAAATTAACAGTTAGAGAGGGATCTTTGTCGGTGAACGATACAATAGACAACTCAACTTTATTGGTTCACAGCACATAATACAATAGTTTCATAATACAGACTCAACTACATTTCCAAGGATCCGAAAACATCACATGCTTACATTTTCCTTCAGCAAACGGTAATGCTTACATTCAGCATTAACATAACACTTTCACAAATGCAGTTTCGTACAACTATTAGATGTTACAGAGCACTGATGGCGTTGGCTTAACAACCCAACATGTTAACGTTAATGTTGTGAAAACAAATTTCATCTGAGCCCTGTACATGCACAGCTATACATGTGAATCTCTGGTTGATAGGGTTTTTATTATACTCCTACCTTATGTAAAAGAACCACACAAGAGATTAAGTGAATTTCAACCTTTGCAACGGGGGAGAGCTGACTCTTGTGAGTCCAAGCCACTCCGACTCACCACCTGCAGCAGCTTTGTTTTTATTGAGCAGGGGAAGGGGGAAGGGGTTACAAGAAGTTGATAAGGATGTGCAAATGTTCCTATTGTCTCTTCATGTCAGATAAGGATGTGCAAAGTTTTCTGTTTTCGATACGTTCATATGAGGTCAAATGTCACAACAAACGGAAGTGGAAAAATACTAAATGTCACAACACACAGGAGTGGAAACAGTATGTAAATTACAAGATAACTACTAAAAACTCTAACACTGGTCATGCTGACAAAGACAGCTCCAGACACGACCAAGTAACAATGTAGTGTAATGTTGCAGGCCCTTACGAGAATAAGGCTGCATTTTTTTATATACTATGATATATGTAGATATGACTTATTTGTAATATAGTGAAACGTCATCGAACTGCATATATCACAGTGCCATGTAATGCAAGAACATTCTGAAAAGGCTGTAAACTGCAAAGACTTTGGTGTGAAATATGACTTCCTTCTGTCGGGATGTCTTGGGTCTCATCGATACATCTACCACCTTCTTAAACTTTTGTAATGACATGTCTTTTTTCAATATTTGTTGTGGCAAATGTGTGTTTTATTATGCTGCTCTTGTGTTATATGTTACCTTAAAGCAAAATGGAGCCATGCTGGTCTGGAAAGCAAAATTGTGAACTACAATTCCTCAGGCTCAGGGGATTCCACGACAGTTTCAGGCCTAGGAATGTGCATAACAAAGGTTGATTTACTTTAAAATGAATAAGAACCACATAGTTTTGAGGTTAAAAACTTTCCTTGTATTGCTTTAAAAGTCTTTACATTTTTTTTAATTTTTTTTGTTTGACAGGACAAATACAGAATTTTAATTACATACCAAAGCAATTATGGACCCAGATACATTAAGTTGTGTTAGTTTAACTTACTTACTTGTGAAAAGTTTACACAGAGAGTTTAATGACTCCCAGGCTCAAATGTCCAAATAATTCAAACAGAAAGAAAGTCTTTGTTGTTTTTTTTACTGACCCAGTAACCCAAACAACATTGACCACATGGATTAAAGTGATTGAATTATTAATTTTCTCTACATTAATTATTGACAGATAGCCCTCTGTTAGGGGACAAAGTCTGAAAGACCAGCATCAAAACCACTTAGACTAAATTCTCGTCCTGTCATCCCCATCACGTTTGCCTCCAGATCAAACTGGGACAGGATTCATCTGAAAATATCAACCCCGATTCTCCCTGCACTACAGCTGTCACGTTGGCACTCAAAAGAGGGAACTAAAGTGTGGGCAGTTGATGAAAAAAATCTACAAATCCCAGGGAAAAAAACCTTTTATTGTATCACACTGAGTTAATTGCCGTGCTTTTGTTTTCATACCAACATCAGTGTAGCATCTTTAGCCGGTTGCCAAGCGCCTCCCAGAATTCTCCTTGGTATATTCAATTCAATTCAGTTTTATTTATATAGCGCCAAATTACAACAATTGTCATCTCAAGGCACTTAAATAATATAGTCCAATCCAAGCCAATTGGAATTCAATTCATTGTAATCATAATCCAATGAAATCCAATTAATTAATTTCAAAATATGGAGCCAATTCAAAAAACAATATCCTAGCTAAGGAAACCAACATATTGCACCGAAACTTGTTAATAGACAGTTTCTACAGGGTGTACGGTCATATGAAAAAGAAAGTACACACAATTTTTACTATGTCTTATAATAAGTAAATACAACCAGGTGAACAAGAACACAACATATTAAACATATCATCATATTTAACAAAAGCTAAACTGAAACTAAACCATTGCTGTAATGTCACATTGATGTCATCATCTGATTGATCTAATTCTAAAATAAGGAGAGGACCAGATGTTTTTTACTTTTTTTAATGTCCTGATTCATAAGACCTTGGAATTATCATGTTTGTCATGTGTCATTTGACTTTGATGTCAGAAAGTTCAGCTATTCAACTTAACTGCATCAGAACATTTTACGTCATTACCTTGTGTTAGCTCCCATTAGCCTCTCCACAACATTAATGTTTTTTTGTTTCTCAAAATCAACTTTGTGTCTTGTTAAGATGTAGAGAAAGATGCCTGCTGTCTTTGGATGCACGTAAGTGGTACAGTCGAAAGGGTTCAGTAACTGTCTCACACACACAAACACACAAAAATAACTCAATATATTCAAGTAATTCAGTGGAGGTGACAAAACTGCCAGTTACCATCTGACAAATTGGTAGCTGCTCAGTTTACAAATGAGAAGCCTTAGGTTACCCATTTTCTTCTTTTACATGTGAAAAAGAGATAGGGGTGTCTTTATGGTCATAGTTTCAGTCTTTACCCAAATCATTTCACTATCCAGTAAGCCTTGGCCTCTTTGGAGTATTTGAATGAGAGGCAGCCTGATACTACCAACCTCTGCAGCCTTCTGTATGTAGGATGTAGCATCATGTCAGTGTTGGCTGAGGCACACATGTTCATACTCATTCATCCAGCAAAGCAGATGAAAAGTGATGCGTTTCTTGGAATTATAGCAGTCTGTCTCAGTCATATTTCACAGGCCACAGGTTTATTGAGGATGACTGCCTGCTATTGTGACAGCTTGCCCAGCTCCACATTGTCTGTCTTTTTTCCCAAGGATATAAATCTAACAAACCTCATGAGAATTCTTTATGGAAATGGAGCAGCAGCTACAGATATGTTATCACTTTGATTGGGTTCTCTCTGACCTATTTTTATGTGTTCATTTGTTTCCTTGCCCTCATTTAAAAATTAAGTTTGCGTATGGAAATTTTCTACTTCTCTTGTAGATGGCTATTCCGAACTAATGCTTTTCTTTTGAAAAGTCCTTGACTTGAAGCTTTATAAACTGACTTTTCTTGTTAAATCAACCATCATGTCTTCCTCAGAAAACCTGAACCTAATCTGTTGCCAGTCACTTTACAGTCATGTGGTGTACTTTGGTATACAGAGGAGTTCATGGTGGACTCAATGACTGCAAGGTGTCCAGGTCCTGTGGCTGCAAACAAGCTCAAATCATCAGCCCTCCTCCACTGTGCTTGACAGTTGGTATGAGGTGTTTGTGCTGATATGCTGTTTGTTTTTCACCTAATATGGCTTGTAAGGGCCAAATCATTTTTGTACTATTTTCTAATTGTCCTGCCATGCACTATTACATTTAAAATTACTAACTGGAGCCTGTAGTGTCTGAAATGTAGCTCTTGAGTTTATTTGCTGTTTCTCTAAACATTGCACCTTGGGGTGAATTGGACATACACTCCAAGGAAGAGCTACTTGAAAATTGCTATGCATGAATTAATGCTAACAAACTACACCAACATTGAAAAGAAGAGTGGGCAAAAATTCCTCCTCAGTGATGTGACAGACTGATAACTTCATACAGAAACGGAATCATACGATATACCTAGTTTTTCACATATTGCTTCTGCATTTTGACCCAATTTTAGAACTTGTAAGGACCAAATGATTTTTTTCAATGTAAAACATTTTAATCTTTTTTTCTTTTCAAATGACTGCATATTGTGCTTCATGTCATTCAATGTACTTCAGTGAACAGGAAATTCTTGGAAAGAATCTCAAGAATGTGGTAATATACTCTGTTCAAAGAAACAGCATGTTGTTCAGCGTCCATTTTCAGGCCTTACTTTAAGAGCGCCGCACGGTCAAGCACGTTCCTACTTTAAAAATGTACCGCAGCTTTATCACATAAGCAGATTTTTAAGGTCGTCTTACAAAGGTATTGCTCAACTGGTGGATGATTCATTCATTCAAAAGATTCCTACTCCCTACTTTGAAGTGTAGTTCAGTTCACAGTCACACTCGTAAATGACTGAACTTTTAAAATAAAGTCAACATTCTTTTTAATTAAGCATGCAAGACTCTTCAGATCACATCTGTAATGTTAAACCTTGGCTAATTGCCTTTTTTCAGCATTACTCCAAACTGAATATTCTCGTAGATGATTAATTTGCGGCTAGAAATGTATGCCCCCCTAATTTATTAAGGCAGAGCCACACTGGGGCAATCAATAATATTCACACCGAAAAGTGCTGAAAACCCTACTCCTAGTAAGGTGTGAATTCGTGTGCGTGTGTTTCAGGCAGTTCTAGGGCACACTGAGCGATGAGCTGTTAGCCCCCTGTCGCTAACTAATGAAAGGCAAGGACATAAACAGTTGTACCCCATGACTTTGTGTGTGTATGCATTTGGTTACACATGACTGAGCTCATGTGAGGGAGTAACAATTAACAGCATATGGTCCATGCAGTAACAAATTTGTTAAAGGGGCACTCATCAGATTTTATACATCACAATTACAATTTTGGCCTTCAGTTGGAAGCATTGTGGATTTTTTAAGTCATATGTAAAAGTGTTTTAAAACTTTGTTTTTCACAAAGATTGATTTTGGTTTTAGATATTCAATTCTAGGCTGCAAGCAGAGATGATATAACAGTGAAACCCTTTGAACAGCAGAATGGTTAAGGTTGTATAGTACTTTTCATTGTCTTGTCTCCAAATTGCAGTTGAATTTATAATAATGTTAAGATCATTTGAAGAAGCTAGATTCAACATTATCAATTTAGATATTTCTTAATAATTTTAGATAACTTTGATGAGTAAAAAAAAATTGAATTTGGGATTCAAATTGTAATAGGTACTTTTGTCCAAATGGCAAAAAGGTAGTGGTGTCTCCGTCCTTGGCTGTAAATTCTCAGATGGGAACGTATCTCTTGGCTGTTTCTCTGTCAGGCAGCATAGTAAAATGTGAAAGCTGTAACAGTGTTGTTTTTGTAACTGTCTCACCATATACATATATATGTCTGACCATTGTTAACTCCAAACTTGACACTTAAGCTTCATCTGTTTAGGAGAAGAGTAATGAAAATGTAGTAATCGTACAGTTTTGAAGCTTTACTTCAAGTGCTGTGGACCAAGGTATGAGGTTTGTAATGAGGTCAGATTATTTTACTGTAGTCACCTAATTTTTTTTCTTGGATAAGAACCAACAAGCCTTGTGAACAAATGGCCTCAATCTTACTATGATGTCATCAGGCTGTAATGACTGCTGCGTAGTCAAATGTTATGAGACTGTACAAATATTATGAGGACTAAGTCAGGATATCAAGCTCCCCTCTGCAGAAATGGATTTTTCATTTTGTCTTTTGTGAGTGCTTGTTGTGATCTGGTGTGAAACATTTTGACTACAAACATTTACTGATTTCAAGAGTCTATAATGGTGCCTTATAGAAGCACTGTACCTTAAAAAAAATCAATATTTTTTTGTACCCTCTTGTCTGTCCCATTTGAAAGAACAATTCTGCATCCCTAATATTGAAAAACTAACAAAACCATTAAAAAAAGACACCAGAAACTAATTTTTTTTTCAATCCATTTTCTGTAGCCTTAGCGAGCTGTTGATGATGGTTTTGGACATCAGGAAGCTTTAAGATATCCTAGAGACTGTGAACTGTGTTGTCAGCTGGGTTTGTCAATGGCTTTAGCCTTGTAGATGTCTCTGTTTCTTTATGTTGCTTTAATTGTTGGTTTTTTTTTGCATGCAAAACTCACATGCTAGAGGTAGTCCCCCAGCACATTAATAATTCAATATGAAACTAAAAGGGTCTGCACTGACAGAAAACATTTGACATATTCAAAAAAATCCAGAAAATGTCGAGCATGCTCCTGCATTTCTGGTTTTGTTGCAACAAAGCTGAAAACATGGTTTAAACTGGTTAATATGAGAGCTAAACAGGGTCTCTTGAAAGCACCATTTAAATAAAAAAGAAAAGTTGTGCCATGAAACCTTCTCTAAAGTCTTACAGAAAAACTTGTTCCATAAAACTGTATTTGTAATATTTTGGGCCACACAGCAGGACTCTCAAAGAACTGCAGACCTGTATTTCAGGAAGAGGTGTGGACGTGTCCAGCTCGTCTTGGTGTTAAGCGTTGGGGGATGGTCTTGGCAGACAGTAATCTAAGAAAAAGATAGTTTGATGTGATATGAAATTACAGTGTCAGTATCACATTTTAATGAATTATTAATGAATTATTCAAATTAAGTATTTTAATGAATGGATGTGCTGTAGATGTGTTCTTGCTTTATGTAAGAAAGTTTCCAGTTTCCGTTTTACTCTGTCAGATGCAACACTGGCACTTATAGTTGGCTTTTCTACCAAATAAAGAGCAAACAGTCAATGGTATTACTGAAAAAGGTTTTTTTTTTTCATGATCAAGGCACCAAATTATGTAATGAAGATGGTTTTAATTGTCCTGCTCTGAAACAGGTTAGGTTTTGAGCATAAGTTGCCATGGTAATACAATTCGTAAGAAGTGAATCAGCTTTGTGATATTGAAAATCTGAACCTGAAGTTGACTGTAATCCACTTATCCTGCTCAGTCGTACAGGCCCCATGACAGGGATGTTCTTATGTTATTGCTAGCTTAGTGGCTTAACACTAACATAGCAGGTTGACAGTAATCATCGGAGGTCAGCAATAATTCTTGCTGACTTCTTCCTTTTTACTCATCTCCCGAATGATATCGATATTTAGGAGGCATTGGTGGGGTCTCAGCAAATTAGGAGACACTGTTAAGCAGTTTATTAGCTGTGAGTCTGAATGAGTGTCTGTGTCTGTAACCAAATAAGCGATTTTAAAATCCACCTTTGTGTGAGTTCATGTCTCTGTGTGTCACTGTTTGTGTCAAAGAGCTTGAATGAGCCAGCCAGCTATCGACATACAAGACAAACCCATCAAATGAGTTGGAATAAATTGTTTCTTACTTTCAACACAGCCTGTCACACTAATGAAAGCCTTCAAAGGCCCAATTTACCTGATTCAAGTGATAATTTCCCTGTAGATTTTCACCTTAGATTTAATTTGTTTTCTGCCAAGGCTCTTGTCTTCAATTTATATGTACACACGCGCATGCATATGTATGCAGTACATATATATGTACAGTACATATATGGATCTGTATAAGGGTCCATTTTTGGTATCTAAAATGTGAGTTGTGCTTGGTGAAAGCATGACTGGTATGAACACATCTTTGACACCTAACTCACAGCTGGCGGACATCATTTATTTTGTTCTCAGTATTTGGTGAACTCTATAAAGACTTTTGACATTAAAAAGAACATCAGTCTGTTGATTTTTTTTCTTTTCCCCTTCAGAATCTATTGTCCTCTCAGTACTCCAGGAAGCAAAAAAAGAGGCAGGATCTCCAGACGCTACCAAAAGCAATCTAACGGGGGAAAAAAGCCCTTTAGGTCAACAATTCAACAACTCAATTTCACATCGCTCGTACAGTGCGACTCTCTCTTTTTGGTCTTCAGAGTGTTATTACTCCAAATGAAAATGAATGTCCCAGCACTCCACCTCAGCACACACACATATGTGAGCGCACCAACCTTCCATTCACCACATCCACTCCTGAACTCCCCCTGCATCCAGACAGAGCCTCACCTTTTTCTTTCCTTTTGAGATTGTTTGTCTGCAGAAAGCAGATGGTGATGCTTATTTCTCAATTTCTTATTTGCTCGACAGATTTACTTTACTCTCTCTCATTCAATAAAAGTTACTATCATGCTCTGTTTTTTGCCCGACCTCGCAGACACTTTGATACAACAGCAAAAGAGGAGAGTTTAAGCAGGTGGAGGGAGGGCTGTCAAAGAGGGAGGAGGCGGGCAGGGTGTTTGTAAAGAGACACAATGGAGCGTTGAAGATTCTTGCTGAGAGAGCCCCTTTGATGGGCGACAGGCAAGCGTAGTGTTTGGCAAGCCACAGGAGGCTAGCACTGTACAGGACTAATGCAGCAGACACAAATCTTGCGATCAATCATGTTTAGCAGCCAACTACTGTGCTGGCAGAACACCCAGGCCGACTCAGGAGTCGGAATGCTGAGGCAAAACAAGACAGTCGAAAGTGCTGCGCCTATGTCTTTTTCTCCTTCTGGGTGTTGTGCACTTGTGTGTGTACTATCTCTGTATCCGGTGGGTGGGTAAATTTGAAATGCTGTGTTAGATGAATGCCATATGTTTGTTTTTAGATCTCAGAGTATCTATGTGTCTATTTTATTCCAAAAAAGTTGTGGCTATATTTGCAGAGCGCACACAACTGCTTATATATTTCAAAACAGTATATACAGACAGGAACCAGGAACAATTTTAATACTATTAAAAGTATATATTTCCTATGATTTGATAGCCTGAACCCTCTTAGACAAGCTTCCTGTCGTTTCTTTAAGTAGTCTTCAGGAATAGTTCTCCAGGCTTCTTGAAGGACATCCCAAAGCTCTTCTTTGGATGTTGGCTGCCTTTTGTTCCATTCTCTGTCAAGATTATCCCACACTGCTTCAATAATGTTGCCACTGATTTTCAGTCCAATTCTTGTGTCATTTAGCATCCCTCAGCCTTTTCTCCCTGTTTCCCTTCCTTAAGAATGGCTTCTTGACATGGATATCATTTCTGACAAGGCTTCAGTGAGCAGTAGCTGGATCAACTGAAGGTCCAGATGCATCTCTCAGGTCCTGTGTCAGGTCTTTGCTGAATTTTTCTTCCAATTTCTTGAGGACATCACTTTCAGATACTGTTCATCCGCTGTAGATATAGTTAGTATACAGATAGTTTTTTTTTAGGCCTGACACACTCTTTTGTCCTCCAACTGTCCAGTTTCCTTATTTTAAGGACACAATACTGAAATATGACAAGTTTTAGCTGATGGCTCTTCAAGCAAAAAAACTGTTATCTTTGGCCTTTGTCATAGATGCAAAAACAGAAATGGGAACACATGATGTTTCTTTGAGACAGGCTGAAGTGCTTCAATTGCCTGAAGACACAATTTAAAATAGTTTATTTTATAAGTTGTCTGTTAGGTGTAGACACAACACCAGTTCATCCCTTGAGTTCAGTGCCCTTTTATGCATGAATGAATCATAGGTCAGAGTAAATGGCTTAACAAACATAAAAAAACAACAACACACATTTTTATTAAAATAATCAGGTATAAGGAGTTGCTTGAGAATGAGTGAAAAAGCAGCCAAATTCCAAAGAAAAACTATGAGAAAGCTTCAGAAAGCTATGAGAACTATTGTTCAAAACCATTTTAAAAGATTACAAGGAAGTCATGCTGCTTGGAAGAAAAACATAAATAAATGAGGGCTGGGTTAAGACTTTTGCACAACTGAACTGAATGTGTATCTGAATTTTTGCACAAGCCACAAAGCATCATTCAGTTGGAGTTGTGTTCAGCTGATTAGCTGCTAGAACCATTTCTCCCTCGCGCCCACTTCAAGTGAGTAATTTCTGAGCAATGTCACTCGTACAATCACTTACATGTTTTCATGTGACTCTCGGCATTACTTGAACATCTTGTCTCAGTGACTGCGCTCTCCCCCCTCTGGCAGAGCAGGGAGGGAGATGATGGAAGGGCACAAAGTGTGATTAGATGGGTGAGAATGCAGCTTTCACAGGCGTTCATGTTCTGCTGCCAGGATTTGACTTTTCTTTGATGTCGTGCTAGAGTTTCAACTGTCAAAGTCCTGCCAATGGGCGGGGGGAGGGGGAATGTTGAGAAATCATCAGATACATTTTCCAAATGAGCACCAAAAAGGGTTGCATTTCTTCACTTTGGCTTAAATTTCCTACTATTACTCTGACGCCTGAAACATAGTGAGCTACTTTACATTTGTAACAGAGACATACGATGTGCCTGTGTTTAATAAATGATTAGATTAACAAAGGGAAACTGTGAGTTATGAGAAATCATAGTTTTTATGGGCAAGTTGCCAAACTCAAGTGCTGTAGCATGAAAAGTTTCCTCTTCATTAAACTTTGAGAGTTGCCTGCACTGAATGTATATCTCATATTTTGTTCCTCTGAGCATAACTTTGGTCACATTCAACAGTCTCAAGATAAGTTTTTGGAGTTGTAACATTTCATAGTTTGATACAGCCAACTTACAGACTTGAAAATGGGCAAAAGTTTTGTGGAAATGATAGAGGGAGATAAGGAGTCAGAATTTATTGTAAAGGACTTCAAGAAAATTACTTCTAATCTTTCTTTTCTGGTTCAGTTGGTGTAGTGGTGCAAAGCTGTTTCAGCTCATGACTCTCAGGAGTGTCAAGGGAGCTGCCAATGCATTCTTGCAAAAAACTCTGCAGGTGTGGTAGATACTAATTGCCTCAAATGATTTGGCTCTGGTCTCCGTTTCCCTGAAGGTCTCTCAGGGTGTGTGCTCACAGAGGAAAGCAACGGTGCAGTTATTTGTTGCGGCTCTCTTAGTGAAGTGCACCTACATGACAGCTGTGCCTCTTAAGGTTAAGCACACGTCTGTGTTGCTGGTGAGTCAAGCATGACTGCAGCTGCTTTTTCTCTGCAGCCATATAGAGCTTGCCGAGCTGGAAGCCTCTCCTGCCGGTTATAACATCAAACAAACTCCTCATAATGAGAAATGAAAAAAAAGAGCGGGGGGACGAGGAATGCTCTGTGCTAATCCGGCATTAAAATTGGACTCACAAAAGGAGAAATCTGTTATCCACCTGCATGCAGGTCATCCCTATATGATTATTCCCCCCCTCTGGGAAATTCTCGTTCCTTCCCACCACACCATTCCCACTCCTCCTCCTCCATACCTGCTGTGCACATTTACCTGACAAAAAGCCTATCTTCACTTCGTCTCACTCTCTCCACCCTGCCTTCACTCCATTATCATGTGTGGTTTTTTTCGCCCCAGCAACAGCCTCATACTGCTTTCTGCTTTTCAACACCACCAATCTCACAGTCCACCAGCCTGTGCGCGAGGCGGCTGCAGGCGGGAATGAAAGTATGAAAGCAGCAGGGGAATGCACAGGAGCAGCTCTGCCTGTTTCCAGCCTCCCAGGGCTTCAGCAGCTGGTTTGGCCGCCGCCTGCTCCGTCCACGTGATTGAGCCATCTTAAACTGTACATTAACTGATTATGGCGATTAAGTAAATCTATTTAGAGTGTGCTAATACAGTTGCATTTGGTATGAGTATGATAAGCCAATTAAAGTGAGTTTAGGATCTGTGATCTTTGTGTGACATGGACTGTGAAGCACTTTTGCAAGACTCTACGCTGAAGAATACCCAGGGAAACTAAACACTCTATTTGGACAAGTGGAAGGTTACATGCAGTTGTCCGATTGGGCAAATGAAAAAACAAACGTCATTTACATACTTTAAATCCTTTACATCCTTAAAGTCAACATTATCGTTATTGTTAGACTCTCGCTAGCCATCCATATGTAATATGCCATAATTTGCCAATACTCTAAAATACAACTCTTAACTGCGTCTTGTAAAGTATTTCCCCTTCAAGTACCAGGAAGGAGATACAACTTTTGTGCTGTGTCCACATTATAAAAGTCATCAGTGCCAGGTCTTTTGTTTAAGATTTTGTTTCAGTCCACATGAGGAGGAAGGAAGAGGGGTTGTGCGTACCGGTTTGAATAATGCGCCTTAATGGGATGTGAGATTAGGACCAACATATTACAGACCAACAGTTTTTTTCACATCTGAGTTACATTCAGTCAATAACAGGACAACACTTCACTAAAACACTTCTCCACCTCCTGGTGGGATTTAATCAATTCAATCTTGTGTCTTTAACATGGTAACATGAGCATGGTAACTCATAATGACAGACGTTAAAAAGTGTCTGAAGCTTCTAAGCCAGCGTGGAAAAATCTCTGTTCTGTGAAAAAAAATGTTTAGCAGGACATCTGAAAAATACATGAAAAAAATAGAAAACACACAGAATATTATTGGAATACTCCAACTTTCCTCCACTATGGAGAATCATATATGTAAGCCTGATTTTCATTACCATCTCTATTCATCAGTGGATGTTGACAATCCCTAAACTAGTCATTTACACATAAAAGTGTTCTTTGCTGCTTCTGTTTGACATGTTGATGCTCTGTTTGAACTAATAAAGAAACCAAAAAGTTCTGAACCTGGAAAAAACCCCAGATAAAGTCAATGTGGGTTCAAAGCAAACTTCAATGTCCGTTAACAGAACCACAGCAGACAGCTTTACACATAACTGCAGCTGGTGATACCACCCACAATCAACAAAAATATTCAATGAAACTGATGATGTTTCATAGACATCCATTTAAATGCTCTTTATGAAACTGTATATATTATAATAGATGTGTGTGACTGCGGGTGTTATTTTTATTTCCACTTCTATGTTTTAACCTTAGCTTGCTTTCAAAAAAATGGATGTATGCATTGTTTGAAGTCTGTGTGAAGTATGCACCCTCTCAGCGCACATTCATGAGTACCTGTTGAAGGCATCCGCGTTGCTTTTATGTACACGTGGTTAATGAATCTGGCTGCTGGTCTTGGCCAGATGATGCTGTCAGAAGGAAAACAAGTGGTAGCAAAGCAAAAATATGCAGAGTATGGCAGGGGGTGTAGAAACAAAGACAATATGTAATGACTATAGTGCTTGTGAGAGCTGTGTCTGAAATGGAAATATGTTGATTTGTTTCTGCCTTGGCTGAGCACTGCGTCAACACAGCTGCCAGAATGTCTCCTTCATTCAGCTGTAGACCAATTTTATGTGTTTGGAACATGCTGGTGGTGACTTATCCTGCACAGGGGTACCCCACACACACCTGAAAGTGTGGCATCAGTGCAGATTTACTCAGCTTTAATCTTCCTCCAAAAAACACTCAACTTTAGTATTAAACCGACAAGATACTCTGACAATCAAAGCCTTTGTTATCGTATATTCATAGTTGCATCACAGATAAGTTTGTCTCTCTTTAACTTTATCTTAACAAAGTTAAGTTTGTTACAATAGCCTTGATACAATAAAACTTCCGTCTCAAAATTCATCTTCAGAGGCTTCATTGGAAGAAAAATAACAGGGAATTGAGAGGTTTCACCGCTTGCAGCTCTATTCCTCAATATTTAGCTGATGAGAATATTTGATTACACTGATATGAAAAGCAGCTGATCCCATCAGTGCGTCATAAGGCTTCAGAGATGACAAGCTTATAACAACACAAACACCAGATCCACACCTCTATACCCTCTTGTTACTTGCAAGCCCATAACTTGTGTTTTCATGCATGGTTTGGAATAAATAGTTGTTTTCCTTTCACTGCATGCCTCCAAATGAGGATTTTCTGATGCTCAACCCCCCCAAAAAAATGTATTTCTGAACCGTGACAGCGTAATGTGACAGAAATACAGATTTGGAAGTTAATTACCTCTAATACAGGACTTTATTCTTAGACTATTAAGTCTAACTTTGCACAGACTTTTGCTGTAATTCATGGAGAAAGCATTTGTAGAAAATTTAAAAGGTGTTGAATCTGTAGCTGAGCTGAAATGGAAGCGCTGAAAGGAGCTGCAGTTTTATTTCAAGGTTAAACACTAAGAGGTGTCAAAATAATTTGGCAAATGATTACAGAATGTAGATAATGTTTTGGTTGAAGTGGAAAAAACTGAAATCCTCTAAAACTCATGTTCTTTGGAACTGTAAATTTAGTCAATTTTGGTTTTGCCATGAAAAAGTGCTTTGTATGAGTATGACTCCATACCTTTTTCCCGACTCAATGAATGGGATTTAATGTCCTATTCTGGCCCAGCCCATCTGTCCTTCTGCCATCAGGTGACAATGCCTTCCCAGTTTAATTTGACTGACTCTGGGGTGTGCTTTGGCCAATTCTGGTGCTCGGAGCTTGAGTGGTTTAGACCATGTCCCATGTTTGTTGTCAATGGCCATTGCAGTGATTCGAGTCTCGACTGTGCCGATCTTTGCTGCATGTCCTTCCCCCAGTCGCTCTCTCCCCTTTCATATCTTTCTCAACTGAGCTATCCATTAAAGGCAAAACATGCCTGTAAAAAAAGGAGGCTAAATCATACAAGGTTGCATACAAATTTAGTTTCACAATTGTCATGTATTTACTTTCTATCACTTTCAACTTGATTAGAAATGCACCACTTATCAGTCCGCCGGAGCTGCCACTGTTAGCAGCTGGCTGGTGAGCAGCTTTGTCAGCTTTGCAGCTCCAGCTCCACAGCATAGCTGCTGTATCTGGAAGATTCAGCTCAGGGGCCGAGATTCCTGCAGGGTGAGACAAAAAAAAACTAAAGGAAAGAGACAAGAATATGCAATGGAAAAGAAAGGAAAAGTTTGGAGTAGAGGGAAGATGCTCAGTGCATCATGGACAGTCACTGTTAACTTCATCCACTTTCACCATGCGTACTGCAAACAAGGAAAGCTGGAAGCTTTTATTCTGTTTAGTCTGGTTTACTATGCTGTTCTAATATTTTCTTATAGTGTGTGTGAGGAAGTATGTGTGGATTTATGTTCAGAATGCATCTCTCCTGCGTGATGTCACATTGGTTATCTTGTCAATGGGTTGTTAGAGCAAGTCTGTCTCTGGTGTTTGAGGCTACATTTTTCATTGTAAACAGCGCTTCTGGTGACTCAGCATTCCCTCATGCCCTGTCTTCATAAACAACATTTTATGGCCAACACTACAGACCAGTAAGAGCATCGAGCAAGCAATCCAACTTACTCAATACGTTTCCTCCTCCTGGTGTTCTGGCATTGATTTTGCTTGTCTGGCAAATTAGATACAAAACAACCTCAGTGTGTTTTCTTTCTGCATGTCCCTCTGTTTGAACTATTTGAGATAAATGTAAAAAAATTCGGCCAAAATTTTTAGGTTTGATGGGGGGGAACAATTGCTTCTCTAAGGTCATTGCTGATGTCTTTCCTCCTTGGCATTGTGTTAACACACACCTGAATGCTCCAGACCAGCAAACTGCTTTTATAGAAGTGCTCACACTGATCATCAGTATATTCGATTAGCTACTTAGCCTCTTAATTTCTATGGAAGCAGTAAGGGTGGACTTTAGCTTAGTTTTTGTTGAGATGAATAATGACACGGTATAATGTGTCATTAGTTGTCATTCATGTGAAATTTGAAAAACGTATTTTTATATATATATACATTTCTTTCTTTCTTTTTTTCCCTAATTATGTATTTATACATAATACCTGATACATGATTGCATATATGTATGCACAGATTCAGTCATTCTCTTTGTCCAAGTTCCCTTTGATAACATGAAGTATGTGCAGCTTGAATGCCTACCATACACTGTAACTGTCAAATATGTAAAGCGGCATGGTATGCCATCAGGTTTAGCTTCTTCCCCCACTTCACACACCGTTATTTATCTTTTTCGTGTGACATGCTGTGATTAGAACAGATGGTTTTGCCTACAGACAGGACATTTTTATTGCGGATGTCTGTGTGTCAGCACAAGTCTGCCGAATGACTGTCTTTCCCCACGGAGGAACACCGTGGCTGACACATAGTGAAAGGAGGTTCTTAATGTCAACTTCATTGACATCTGGAAGAGATGCCTGTCCAACAGACAGCATACAACCAGCAACAAAACACACTATCATACTTACACACTTCTTTTCTATTTTCAGTCATGCTCAGTATGCGGGGGACATTTTCAGTCCACATTTGGAAGGATTTTAGGATTGTTTCAGCAGAAAT
Organism: Leuresthes tenuis; assembly: GCF_036924035.1. NCBI lineage: Eukaryota > Metazoa > Chordata > Actinopteri > Atheriniformes > Atherinopsidae > Leuresthes > Leuresthes tenuis. Next base: position 22,518,343 of record NW_027325368.1, on the reverse strand, counting down.
ATTTGATTAAGGCTTTACACAGTTGAAGCAGATTTTTGTTTCTGACATCATGGTACGTGACACTTCTTTTACATTGCTTGCAGCACAACTTTAAGTACATCACACTGCTGGTTTCTTGACCTACACAATCTGTCAAGTCCATCAACTAGTCATAAATCTTTCAGTTTCTGGATTTTTAAATTTTTTAGCTCAGCAGCTTGCATGGCTCCAGTTGTGCCTTCTACTGCTGAATCCTGCTTTGCCAGTGCCATTGCTTTCATTTAACATAAGATGTGGGTCTTTTCAGATCATAAAACAGTTACACATCACTCAAACTGCATCAGAAAAGATCCAATAATGACTGACTGAATTTTCGCGTATTGACTAAACTGCACAACGCACTGGGGCAACCGTGCAAGAAAGGCACCTGTAACCCTGATCAATAAAGACATTTAAAAAATATTTTTTTTAAAAACTCAGAACAAAGAACTCAGGCAGGAACTTTTTTGCCAATTGAGCAGCTTTCTTTAGAAAAAAAGGGGGCTGACTCACCTAGTGTAAATTACTGCATGCAAAGCAAAGATTATGTAATCTTTATATGTCTTATTATATGTCTGTTTCCTCTGCTGGGACACTTGCTGCCAGTGCAATAACACAACACCTATTCAAAAGGGTCTTGTAAGGTTTCATTCAGTCTTTATCTGCTCTAACTTGCTTTAGGATATGTATTTGCTGAAAGACACATCATTAATAAAATAAGCAGCAAATACAATAGCCTCTCGCTTTGCAACCTTTGGGAATAAAGAGTTGGACCATCGAACTCTGCCCACATCCAAGTAGTTTATCATGTTTTATCTTATAATAATTTTTGTACCAGTCACAGGCATAGATACCCTGTATACAGTTAATGTTACTGCATGAGAACAATCACATACATTGATATGCAGGGCTATAAATGAGTGGAATAAAGAGTGACGCCTGCCAGCTCAGGATCTAATTGACAACTTTGGAACTGCAGAAAGCCAGAGCACATGACCACCTGTAATTTAAGATTTTATTGCATATCTGCTGATCTTATTTCTTAGTTTCTTTTAGGCATATGGTATCACACTAACAAGAGTTACCTTAAGTTAGTGTGATATTGATTGATTGATTGGCGTGTTTTTCACTGAGCTTGTGATGGCCAATATGCTTTCATCGGTGTGTAACAATGATTAAATAAAGTTAGCTATGCACTAAAGAATTGTTTCTTTTTCAGCCAGTTAGATTTGTTCTATCTTGATGGTCGATGCACAGATAAATGGATATATGTGCATATATCTACTCAGATGAAGTCTATGCCCCAATACTTCATAGCACTGTATAACACTGTGTGACCTTATAAGGAGAATTCAGAGGAGGTGATAATAAAGTGAGAAATGAATGTGACCCAATTATTTTTAAACTGTGGCCTTAGTTCAGAAATTCAAACGGTCAATTATGAACACAATTGACAATTAGTCCTTAAAATCTCTTCCTCGCTATGATTAAGTTTAGTAACAAACCCATTGTCCCCACACAGCCAGAAATACTTGAATAATAAGCGTGACTAAGCATTTCCACTTTGAAACTGCAATGCACCACTGAAAATCTCAAAACCACAGTTTCAAACTTTCACAGATACATATGTAACAAACCTAAGAAGCCAATCACATCTACTTGCATGTGACACTTTCAGGACAAGCAATCAGGGCCAAAGTTTTTTCAAATTTTGCATTCAGTAACATAGATTAATGTTAATGTAGTCTAGTGGCATGCTCATTATTTTTGTGCATTTGTTTTACATCAGTGTGACAAGTTATAGGGCGGCTTTGCTTTCTTGTGTACGTGTATTTGTGTATCACTCAACTGATTCTGAATGAGAGACTCCCCTCAGCCCCAACTAAAATTGCTACTATTACTATAACTATTACCAGTGGAAAGCAGCTAAGGCCAGCTAGAAATAATGTTGTCATTATGTTGTCATTAGCTCTTATTGCATCGTATTGCATCCTTCTCTCTGTTAATTGTTCAAAACTTTTTTCTTCTTTCTTTGTGGCCCATTAAGTAGATGTTAACCCACGATCAGTGTCAGTGCATCTCCAGGCTGCTACTCTGCTGCAATAAACCCTGTTTTTATAAGATGAGCATTCTCTAAAAAAACAAAATGCAGGAATAGAATAAAAAAATGTAAGCCATTTTTACCCATAGGGAAAGAAAAGAATTACACAAAATCTAAATAATATAGTGAATGCCAGGATGCAGAGTTTCTCAGTAGAACTTTATGTTGCAACAAGATGAGCAATGTTACTTATATTTATTTAGTTTTTAGAAGTTAAATTGAAGCCAGGAAAAAAGTCTTTAAAGTTTAGATAACTTTTTAATACAGCAAGAGGTCATCCGGTTCATTCTTAAAACGGTATGTGAATCATTTTGAGTATGTTTGAAATGCAGACAATGTTAGACAGTGTTCGTTGTCAAAATGCAAAAAACAACACATTTATCCTTTATTGTTTCTGCAGAAACTGAAGGTTATTTATCAAAAAAGAAGATTTCTGTCATACTGTTTAACTCACACACATATACACGCTTACATACTTTACAGTGCATTTGTAGTTGGGATTGAAACATACTTTTAAGTTTCATAGAAAATACATTTAATTCGAGACTAATTTTGACAATACAGCACAGCATCTACCTCTACAAACTCACTAGACTCAAGAGGTGGCAATACTACTTCTGTCATCCAGGAGGATTATGAGCTATGACATATTCAAGTAAGATGGTAAAGGATGTGAAGATATTTTCTTCCCTTCTTGACAATATTTTTCCCAACCAATAATTCATTGAAGAATGAGTAGCAGTGTCACATTGGACTACTGCCTATAATCTACAACTCTATTTTAAACTGTTGCGGAGCTAAAAAGAAAGGGTCTGTTATTCTCCCTTCACAGCAATATCCTGTTCTCCATTATCAAAAACCCTCTGTTATTTTGATGCTTATTACCAAGCTTGTAGTCTTCAAAACGATTTGTGCCATCAGTTGGACACAACACATAAATATTAATTACTCAGCTTTGGGGTTTGATGTTTAGCATATGAAACAGTTTCTTGCAGTCAATTGCCAAGCCAGCCTCTTTCACCAGCCACCCAGCCATTGCTTTTAATCATCCAGCACTTACCCCCCATTTCTTCAATTTGTCTCTGATCTCTGGCACTTGATTTAATTAATCAAATGCAAAATTGAAGCTATTAGCCACCTACTCCTCTGAGCTGGCAAAGTGAGAAAAAAATGTACTGGGTGGGAACACAGTCATACAGGAGGTAAAACTGAAACTTTTCTGGATCGAAATGACGGCTGACATTTTCATTTGTACAAGGATGAATCCAACAAACTTCCGCTTAGATGCAAAAAAAGCAATAAAAGGACAAAAATGTGTCTGTCCTTGGACAGCTTACTGAATGTTGATGGGAGATCAGAAATACATTGTCAAAAGATTTGTATGAATTCACAGCTCAAAACCAGACAGAAATAAAATACCTTCCTGTGGAGTTATTTCCTAAATAAAAATAACAACAGAAAATTGATTCAGTTGTGGATTTGTTTCCTTGAATTTAGGGTGCAAATGCAGGCATTAATATAGACCTTATTAAGCTGTTTAACAGAATCTGTGAAGGCAGAGTTTCCTGATCCCAGTAAGTCACATAGTGGAGGCAGTCAGTGTTAAAATGACGTGACAGCACTGAAACTCCAGTCTCTCAAGTAAAAATCTTGTATTTTTCAGTCTACATGCTGCTCCACTGCCACAGTGTTGCTAACTATTTTCAGTGAAATGTAACTAAAGTCTATTAAAAAAACAAGTCACACACAAGCATATACATGATATTGTTACTTTATATTTACAATCTGTTTGCCTCTCTTTTCCTTTCTTCCTTCATATTTTATCCAGTTCAGCCAAATTCTCCCCAAAAAGATGCTCCCATTTACATCGGATTCTCTTTCTGTTTTTGGACAATAATACGGGTCTAAAATTCCAACAAAAAAGTGTCTTATTAAGACTTTGTGTTTACCTGACATCACTAGGCAATGCGATTGTGCTTCTCTGCTATAATAAATTAAATCTTTTTTGGACAGTGTCATCTGAAAAAAACAAAACTCCATCCAGTGAAGTTAAAGGCAACTTCAGTGCAGTAACTCAGTTTATTTACATGTCCAGTGATCACGCAAAGAGATAGATATATGAAATGTTTTATCTAAATCTGAGGTGGATGTTTCACTTCCTTCCTTATGCTGTGATGCTGGTTCTGCAGCTGGTGATAGCTAGCTTGCTGACTACTTCTTACTTTACCAGAGGCGTACCCACAGCATTTAGATCCCGCTCCCACGGAGCAATATTGCTGTCTCTTTTCAGTGAGGTAGCTAATATTAAAAGTCATTAATTGCTTCAAAAATAGAATGCTAAGTTTGACTGAGAAGCAGCTAAATATGTCCATAAATCTACAAAGTTAGCAACACTGTGATAGCAAAGTAACTTAGTATAATGCACGTAAAACTTCAGAGTGGATTATCATGTGGTAAAGATTCTTCTTTGCTAGGTGCAATCCACATAAAGCCTCTTAGAATGAGTATAGGTTTTTCTTTTTAATTTAATTTATTCTGTCAGAAGAGCTAAACGAAGAGCTGCTTAGAACAGAAATTTTCACCTACAAACAAACAAACAACGAAAATTTTAGAAAGGAACACAATCTGCAATCAGTAACATTTTACATTATCAGTCAGGATGTGTTTTTGACACAATGTGGGAATTTCCTTTTTTTAAGACAGCAATTATCCTAAATACTGAGGAAACCCCCTAGTTGAGAACATTGAAAAGTAATATCTGATAGCTTTCCTACAAATCATGGAGCCATCACACATATTGCCTGAATAAAGTATGAAGGGAATTTTCTACTCGTCTTTGGAGGATAAATTTGTAAAATGCAAAGAGGGTGTTAATGCCTGGCATGGTTTGATTAGTCTGCCACAACGGAAAGGCACTTATTTTCTCCATGACTTGTTGTAGAAGAAATACAAACACACAAGTTTGAAGAGAGAGAGTTGAGCTCTTTGACTTGTCTGTTACACCTGTCTGACTTGTCTGCAGTTGTTCGGGAAAGACTCATTAATGACAGAACACTTTATGAAAATGATTAGGTTTGAGAACACCTCGTGTTCTAATGTTGATGATCTGTTGAATTCTTACACATCAAGTCTCTTAAATGTTTTGGATACCATTGCTCCTGTCAAGGTTGGAATGGTTAAAAGTAGGCAAAGGACGACATGGAGAAGAGAAGAGTCGGTCAGGGCACAGAAAAGAGAGTGCTGGAGAGCCGAACAGAAATGGCACAAGTCAAAACTCCAGATTCATTATGAGGTTTACAAAGAAAAGCTTTGTGTTCAACCAGACTTTGCGTAGAACAAGGGAGAGTTATTTTTCTGAAATCATCAAAAACTGCAGTAACAAATCTCATGTCCTGTTTGCTACAGTAAATAGATTAACAAACCCTCCAGTTTCACTGCCTTTAGAACACATTTCTACATCTAAGTGTAATGAGTTTGCAATATTCTTTAATGACAAAGTTCAAGCCATTAAAAATGCAATAATTTCCACAACACAAACAACTACTCTGCAGCCAGCTAGACACCTAGAGCTGACACATTTCTCACCTGTCACTGACAAAACAGTCAAAGAGATCATCTGCAGTCTGAGTTCATCAACGTGCTGCCTTGATGAGTTGCCCACTAGATTTCTAAAGTCTGTGCTGAGCAGTTTGTTATCACAACTCGCTCATCTAGTTAACATCTCACTCCAGACAGGAACTTTTCCAAAGGCTTTAAAAACTGCTGTCATGAAGCCTCTTCTAAAGAAGAGCAATCTTGATGCCACAGTACTGAAAAACTACCGGCCCATATAAAACCAGCCATTCTTAGGCAAACAAAGTTGTCTTTCTGACTTTCTGCTGTCTAACAATGCTTTTGATACTTTCCAATTAGGTTTTAGGCCCCACCACAGCACTGAGACAGCTCTGATCAAGGTGACAAACAATATCCGCCTGAACACAGACGCAGGCAAAGTCTCAGTCTTAGTTCTGCTGGACCTGAGTGCTGCCTTTGACACAGTTGACCATGCAATCTTATTACAGAGGTAAGAAGACTGGGTGGGAATCTCTGGTAGTGCTTTAAACTGGTTTAAATCCTATCTCGAGGACAGGAAGTTGAAATTGGTGACTTTGTCTCAGACAAAATAGCTTTGACCTGTGGAGTTCCCCAGGGGTCCATCCAAGGACCCCTATTGTTCAATATGTACATTCTCCCATTAGGCCAGCTAATATGCAGCTATAATGTGTCCTACCACAACTATGCAGATGACACTCAGATCTATGTGTCATTGACAGCAGGAGAACATGGGCCTGTAGATGCATTGTGTCACTGCATCGAACAGATCAGTGTGTGGATGCAAAACAATTTTCTCCAGCTAAACTCAAACAAAACTGAAATCATTCTATGTGGCCCACAGAAACAAAGAGAAAGTGTTATCAGTCACCTTGGAACTCTCTCTCTAAAACGTAATAATCAGGTTAGAAATCTGGGGGTAATATTGGACTCAGACCTGAACTTTAACAGCCTCATTAAATCAATAACATCAGCAGCTTTTTACCATCTTAAAAAACATTGCCAGAATTAAAGGAATTGTGTCTAAACCAGACTTAGAAAGACTAATCCATGCATTTGTCTCCAGCAGGTTAGACTACTGTAACGGCCTGCTCACTGGGCTCTCTAAACGGGCTGTAAGACAGCTACAGTACATCCAGAATGCTGCTGCTCGAGTCCTGACTAGAACCAGGAAATATGACCATATTAGACCAGTGATCAGGTCTCTGCACTGGCTTCCTGTCGCTCAAAGAGTAGACTTTAAAACAGCTCTGCTTGTGTACAAGTCTCTTTTTGGTCTAGCGAACCTCAGGGAGGGGTCTCCTGCTGGTGCCCAGAGTCAGGACTAAACAAGGTGAGGCTGCGTTTCAGTTTGATGCTCCTAAAATCTGGAACAGTCTTCCAGAAGATGTGAGACAGGCCTCAACTCTGACAACGTTTAAATCCAGGCTGAAAACAGTTAGTTTTGTCTGTGCATATGACAACTGAAAGTATTTTATCTGCACTCTTTGCTTTTAATTCAGTTATTTGCCTTCTTGTGATTTTATGTAGCTGTAAAGCACTTTGAATTTCCTTGTGTACGAATTGTGCTCTACAAATAAACTTGTCTTGCCCTGCCTATTTTGATACAAATGTGAATGCATTTGCCACAATATGAGTCCAATGGGAGTCCACATCAACGACTGAGCTTGCAGGCCAGTCAGTAACATGTGAGTGAAAGAATGAAGCAGAACAGCAGTCATTCATTCTTCATTATGTTGTTCAAATCCTTAAAGCATTCAGAAATACATGTATACAGTGTGAAAGTTGCAGTGAAAGTAGTGGAAGCTATCAATGTGTAGAATGGAAATATAAAAGAGCAAACATAAAGATTTAAATAAAGACTTTTCAAAAAGAATCAACAAAACCAATTTTCCACGTGATAAGCCGTTGTGATGTGAAAGATCATGACTGATCTCTGGGGCTTTGAATGATTTACTTGTGTTTCTCAAAGCACATCTGCACAAAGCACAGTTTTTCTTGCACGGCAACCCTTACAAAATCTAAAATAAAACCTGCCACAGCTGGAACTTTTCTTGAAAGAGGAATACTGCCTGTGAGTGTCTCACTGGTGGTGAAATTGAGTGACAGCAGCAGACATGTGGTCATCAGGCAGAGATGCACATTGGAGACAGTTCAAGTTTGCTGAGAGTGAAGGTGTTTTATCTTTTAACCTTGTGGACCTTTTATGTTTGGCAGATTCAACTCAGTGTTTTTTCAAAATCAACCTGCTACAAAAGTGTGATTATCATGTATTGTATGTAATTATATTTTTGCTATCATTTATATCAATTTTTTATACATTTTTTATTAAACCTTTATTTAACCAGATAAAAAAAGCGATTAAAACACAGGCACTGTTCGAAAGATTACCATTGTCGTTTTTTTTTAAATAGAGTGGAAAGCTTTCAGTGGAACAAATTCTGACAGTTTCAAATGAGATTGGAGATCATTCCTGCAGAGGGGGCAGAAAAACTGAAAGCTTTCTTTTCTTTTCTTTTCTTTTCTTTCTTTTTCTTTTACTGTTTCATTTCCAACACGAGGAGCAGAGAAATGCAAAATGTTCTTTTGACCATAAGGCATAACGGCTTTCAGTTCTCCGAAGAAAAGTGCCTAAATAGGTAGAAATCAAGCCAATGAGAGCCTTGTTAAACCAGAGTCATCCAGTGTGTAAATCGCCTTACATTCAAGGAAGGCATGCCAACTTTACCATACAATTCACAGTGGTAAGTGAGGTGGCTACAACCAGTGATAAATCTCAGAGGACTGTGGTAGACCGGAGTCAAGGACTGTAGGCAGCTGGTTGAAGCACACATATACACAACATCACCATAATCAAGTACAGGCAAAAAAGTTGCGGATATCAGAAGCTTCCGAGCTCTGAGGGAGAAACATGACTTGTTTCTGTAATAGAAACCAAGCCTCACCCTTAATTTGGAGATAAAATAGTTTACATGAACTTTGAAGCAAAGTTCCCCATCAATAATTAATCCCAGGTACTTGTAACTGGTTACCAGTTCAAGAATTTTACTTTGGGCAGTTCTGATTGAGGAGATGTTGTCAGATTTAAGACAATGTGCTGCACACCAAAGCAATTTGTAAGATCGGAGACAATGGCCACATTGCGACTCCACAATTTCATGAGAACCCAAAACAATAGTGATCAAGTAATAACTCAAATTACGCAAATTATGGCAGTTATTCAGACTGCCATGTAGAAATACACAGAAACACCAGTATGCACAAAACTGGAACTGTTAGTATTTTGGAAATACTACCATGTCTGTCATCCTGCAGAACATTGGATTTCATAGGTCAGATTGCTTCTTGGACATGGTCTACTTTCTCCAAGATAATTGGATACTTCACATTTTTTTAGGTGTACACATGTGCTCAACAGGGAGAATTTCATCTCTGTAACCCTGCATAACGCTGAGGCAATTTTCTCAGCTTCTGACAAAAAAATCCAGTTGTGCTGGGGGCTGGAAAGTATCCCTAACCCAGTTTACTCTGGGCAGTTCCTGAGAACGATAAAGACCACCCCATAGTGAAGAATTTGTTTTTCGAATTAATAGTGTAGCTATGAGCTACATCTACTTGTTATCCCTTGACCACTCTCGGAAGCTTGGTCTGATTCCAGGGTTATTTTCCAGTTTCCCTGTCAAAGCAAGGGTATCGATTTTACTTTTCCCCTTATTTTCAGAGTCTCATTAGTCATATTTTGCCTGAAAATTCACCACAGCACTGTTTACCTTGGCAGTCCTAGAGCTTGACCTACAACTCCTGGCAACAAAGCCAGTGAGGATCTGTAGACCACAGATGCTCTTGGATCTAAGAATGTATAAACTATGTTGCGTCTGTTGTGCGGGGAATAGTGGATAAGTAACCAAGGTGGGGATAGAGGGGATAGTTTTGACAGCACTCCTTCCATTTTTCTTCCCTATCTCGTCTATCTCATCACAGATTAGAGTCCTTCTGTACATCTTGATATAATTTCCTCTCCCTTTACCTTTATCACTTTTCTGCTGTCTCCTACTCTCAAATCTCTATTTGTTTCGCTTCAACCTGCCTGACTTTCTCTTTTGTAACTCAAACGTCTCATTTAACAGCCTCCTCCTTTTCTGAAAGTACCTTCAGGGAGTACAAATCCAGAGCCAAAATGTCTGATCGCATTGTGTAATCATGGAAGATTGCAAGCTTTTAATTAAAGCCAGGTTTAATTTTATTTCTCTCTCTCTGTTTTTTTTTTAATCAATGTCTACAGGTGAGCAGGATCAATTCATCGATGAGCAGAAAACGTGAGCAGCGTGTCTTATTTATGGTGGTGATAATGGTGATCTGCTACCTGTTGTGCTGGCTGCCCTACGGGATCATGGCCTTGTTAGCCACCTTTGGGCCTCCAGGCCTTATTACACCTGAAGCAAGCATCATCCCCTCAGTGCTGGCCAAGACAAGCACAGTCGTCAACCCAGTCATCTATGTCTTCATGAATAAACAGGTGAGAGCAGGAGAACTGTAGCTAGGGCCAGAGCCTGTTGTCTTTTGCTGTCACAAAATGGCAGGCAGAGGTGATCTTGCCCACTGATCCTAGAATTCCTGATTGTTTTCAAGGTGGTTGGTGGGCCCGTGTTTCATTGCCCTGTCAGGTGTTTTTGCAATGACATCTTGACACAGAATATTTTACATTATGTGCAGATGGGTGAATTGTGAATAAGAAGGTGACTTCTACATGTCTGACTCTTGCAAGTTGTCAAAATTTGTGAAAAAAAAAAACTGTTGGGAGGATCACAGAGTCCAACAACCTAATGGGATTAAGAACAAAGTATTAACAGAGAGGATTGGCTTTGATGTTATTATTTGAGTGTAATTTTAGTGTACTTAACAAATTTAATATTGTTTGTCATCAACTAACTATCCTTCATGTGGTTTTGCCAAATTCCTGGCACTCACCAGAGGGGAATGTGCAAACATCATGTGAAGTGTGGAGAGTTATATTCACACTAAGTCTCTATTAATCCTGGCCCTTGCTCTCTTTAAATAATATTATGAATCACTTTGGGTGTCATTATCTTTAATTGGAAGCTCTTACGCACAGCTTGCTATTGAATATGGCCTGGGATGACCACTGTGTTTTATTTACTCTTCTACTTTTAATAAAACTACTTTGAATAAATCATAAAATCCTACACAAACAGGCTACTGTCTGAGATATGCTGAGAACCGTATCTGCACATTGAACCTGTCAATGGAAAGGAGGCACCTGTGGTGGTTTGGGCACCTGATAAAAATGTATAATGAGCATATGTCTTTGCCAGGCACAGCATGATTGGAAAATGCCCCAAGGGCTGACCCCGGATTTGCCTGGGAGTAAATGTATCCGTTGTCCTGATATGCAATACTTAATATTCAGAAATGCATCATTTTAATATTAGAAATCTACACTTTTTATAAGAAGAGGTGATCTTACACAGTGGCAAACGTGGTCCCACCCTTTATGAAATGTGTTGCTGCCATCAATCAAATTCAAGATAGGATAATATTTTCAATTTAATAATAAAATACTTCTCTTTCAATATTTGACATGTTTTCTAAATTCTATTGTGAATAAAATTATTGTTTATGAGATTTCCAACTCATTGCATTCTGTTTTTATTTAAATTGTTCCTGGCAACCCAACCTTTTTGGAACTGGGGTTGTATCTCATCTCAGCTAACTATCGACAAAAAAGGGAATATCACTTAAGATGTCGCTTTAAACTAGCTTGCCACAAGGCATCCCAACATATTTAATCACAACTGATTGACAGAAGAATGCACCAATCATTTGGTGTGTATGGAAATAAACTCATTCTGATTCTGTCACCCAAACATAAGTGTGAGAAAAGCACTGCTGTTTTTTGTTTTTGTTTTTGTTTTTCATTTTTTTACTTATCTGTCGCAACTCGAAGGGAACAAACACAATTTTGGGCCATCGGAAACTTAACTAGACAGTGTCGGTCCTGCTCAGGGTTTTATGGCAAAGAGACAGAAGAGAAAGAAAAAGCCAAAAGGAAGGCAGAGTTGGGAAATGAACACCACTATCAGACAGCTTTTCTTAGTAATCCCTCACATCGTGGCTCTAGTGGCACACATACAGAGAACCATATTTGATTATTAAACTAGCTGTACATACATACTAAACTATTAATAAGGACTATAAATAAAGAATCATAGCGGACATTAAAAGTAGTGTCACATCTTCATGCAGCTTTTGCTGTTTTTTTTGTTATTTACTGAAATCCACTGATCGATGGAAACAAGCAGGTATTTGTTGAATTATTCAGCTGGAGCTTTTTTATTGAGCAGTTTTAGGTTAGACTGACCGGGAATTTAGAGCACAAAATAATTGCCGAAGAGGGTCCAAGATTCTTTCTCTTGAAAATTAGATTTAGCTATTTCTAGCAAAGGTCTTTGGCGAATCTGATAAGCTTTGCTGACCCACAAAGCCTGAGTTGTGTTTTCTTGAATTTGGTTGTGACTTCAGACACCCAAATATGTGCTCTCTGGCAAAGAACAAAAGTTTTTTTTCTCGTTATAATATGTCCCCTTTAAAGCAAACACAAAGTCCCAAATAATGTTTCTAACATGCTTTAGCAGTTCTAAAAATAAACCAACCACCTTTTTTTATGTTTATGAGGGAACTGTTCTGGGTGTGTATGATAGCAGCAGCTGCAGAAATCTGAACAAATCTAACCTGTAACTCCAACAGGGAGACACAAACACTCCTCCCGGTTGACAGCTACTATGTACAAGATATCCTACATGACATAAATGCAACATCAGCAGACATGAGCACTCAGTTCTTGCCAGGTACTTTACCTCAAACTGCAACATAAATATGTTTAGTTGGAAACTGGATTTTCAGATTTCACTGCTGAACATTGTTGTGTTTTGGACAGCAGCTTGTGACAAACGCAGTATTGTGAAAAAAGAGACTTTATTTACCATTTAAAAAAATTCCAGCACTTACTGGATCTTAAGATCAGGTAAAAACAGCAGACAAACAATGCAAAAGCAGTGTGTGTAAAATTAAATCCACCCGACGATTTAACAGCTTGTGGAACCACCTTTAGCAGCAGATTTTGACTGCACCATTGCAACACTTTGATTCTTTGCTTTTTTTAAGCTATTTTGTTGATATTTGTAGATTTTCTGCTGTGTTTGGGATTATTATCCTGTTGTATGACCTAGTTTCAGACATGTTTTAGCTGTCAGGCAGGCTTTAGCTAAAATTTAGCAGTTGGTAGGTTGAAACGGGACCAACTTTTTTTTTAATTTAAGTTATTTAAGTCTAGAATACTTTTCTATCTAAAACTGGAAAGCAACAACTGCTTCAATGAGATAATTTCTGATGTCTTTCCTCCTTGGTATGGTGTTAACAAACACCCGACCAGCAAAACTCCTGCTTTCATAGAGATGCTCACATTTGCTGATGATCAGTTTATCAAGTGGATTTGACTAACAGCACCTGGCTGCTTCTTACCCCCTCAGTCACTATGGAAACAGTGAAGGTGGGCTTTTTCAAAAATATATGTGTTCTGTACATTTTAAAAATAATAAATGAACAGAATACATATTATGAAATTGATCAAACTAAAAGTGAATATAGTCATCTCTTAAGTTTAACCTTAACATTCTAATAGTTAGACATTTTAGGGATCTCTTAAATACAATCTTACACACCCTCAGGTGTTGTACAACTGTCTACTGCAACACCACAATTAAGGTGACTGAAGTTGATAGAAAAAAAAGGGATATTAAACCCATAATACATGGTTTATGACACACTCTCACAGCAAAGAACTTCAGCTCACAGAGTGAATACCTCATTCTTTAATTTAATGGCTGTTTGAGTTGATTAACGATTCACATTTTGCTCCAAAAGGTATTTCATCAAAATTCTAGCTTACTTGGTTTTCTGGGCCTCTCTTTATCAAGCGGCTTTCTAAAGAAAATCTCTTTGCACAAAGCAATATGTTTAGAGTCAAGATTTAAGATGTTTTGTTGCATTCTGAGACAGAGTTTATCATGGTAAGAAAAAATAACTGAAGATAACTAAGATTGTCCCACTGGAGCAGCCTGATAAAACCTTTTCCTTCAAAAAATCTGTTTAATCTCATTCTGGTCTATGTGAAGCCCAAAGTGCTGTGTAAGGCTTTAGAAAATATTCCTCTCAGACTCTGTCAAAAGGATTTCATGTACTGTAAAGAGAATTATGTACAGTGCTGTATATTGGAAAGTAAATCTTATCACTGTGTTCAAAGACTTTCGAGTGTAATACGTTTTGTTGAAGTGTAAACTTTCTCCACAGAGTTGATGTCAAGAGTTATTTATTGCGCAGCTCGAAACTTGAATAAGAAAAATAAAGTGAAATAAATAAAAAGCAGGTTTTAGATGTCACTGTCATCTGGAGGTGGCACACTCTTCTTCTGTTACTGTCTCTCTCACACTGAAGACCTTCCACAGCCAGCTGACCGAAAAACGTCATCAATGTCACGCCAATGCAAAAGAGAGCAAAAGTGTGAAGAGGGGACACCGCATGTCCTGTATGTCATTTTCAGTCTTCAATTCCTCCCAGCCCGTTACTATGGAAACTGTGAGTTGAGGCGAGTTGAAGACTAAAAATGCTGTACAGATACAAGTAGCAGCTGGTGTGCATTTGTTCCGATCAAGTCAGCAGCGATCACAGCCAAGAGGCCTGAGGTGGATGTCAGAAAACCCTGGGATTATGGGTAAGTTTTTACTGAATCATCTCACGTTTTTTCAATTCTGTGAATACATTTTAGCGTGTACTCTATGTTTTCAGTCAGGGCAGAACATGGTGGGGGTGGGCTTTACACAAGCTGCACACCTTTGAACCCTCTGACCCTAAATTGGTATTTTACCGACAAACCGTGGGAATGTTAACTTGAGGCTTACTTATGTCTGAGCAGCCCATTCCAACAAGATCTGGCGACACAAATACAAAAATAAAAGCAACATCTATATAGAGAACCCAAATATAACCTTGATATATGTAGATTTTGAAACGTATTCCTTATCCCTATTACCTCCATTGATAACATAATTTTCCTTAAACCCCACCCACTTAGGAAACAGGATGTTTTCTCCACTTTGGATGTTTAGCACAGCTTGAAGTGTGTTTTGTTGTCGGTATACAAGCGCTATGTAGAAATGATCCACTTGCTTATATGATTTCCCTTTGGTATAAATGAAGTGTTAAGCTGTACTCTACGCTGGTCAAACCAAACCACCACAATCTACCACAAGCTAGATCTAATCTTTGCCCATTAAAAATGCCAGGTGAACAAGGAATTTCTCGGAGTTCTCAACCAAGAAAGTTAGTCTCTTTTCTGACTGAGATGAGGGACTTAAGAAATTATAAGTAATGTTGTGTAGGAATTGGAACCATGCTTGAAAACAAAGTTCTTCAGTCTGAGCAATAAATTTGTCTTGGGTAAATTGTAACATTGTTTGCTGTTTGAATACAACAATTGGTTTACCACAGCTCTAAAAACACTTTTGACCAATTTATTTGCGTTTTAAAGGCTTTTGATGTAGAGAAGGATGTTCATTACTACTTGCTCTCACCCAAACACAGCACACTTGTTCTTTCCTGCCTCAGATTTGGCATGCACCTACTAACGACATTTGTTTATGCAACACGTAACGTGATTTCCCTTTCAGTGGTGCTCTGCAGATTTAACGTAATTATGAAGCACTACTGCATTCAGCTGGTTTCTGAAATGCATTAGCAGCTGACTGCCCCTAACCGTTAGCGAGTCTTCTGTGTAGTTAACATTATGAAGCGAGCGAATGAATGGACAATTCAAACACAGCCAAGATCTGTGCCTGCGGTGGGGTGCATACACTGTGCTGTGACACTGACTGCTTGTCTTTGTCATTCAATCTGTGAAAGGTGTGTGGCTAACAGCCGCTCAGTTGGATTTAAAGGCACAGACACCAATAAACTCCCCCTGTAACAGCTTCAAAAGCAGGTTTCAACCGAAACGGTGACACTCTGTGTCGGATTTTGATTTCAAACTTGACATACATGTTCTCAGGACATATAAAGTTTAGTTTAACCTGTCAAAAAACGGGGTATAATGTTTTTCCCTTTATGTCATGATTACCTATGATAAAAGAAGCAATAAAAGCACCTCAAATTAAAAAGTAGTAATCAGCACATGCCAACTGTGAGATGTCAACTAAAATGAGAAAAAGAATGGGCTCCAAAAAGATCAAATCATCAGAGTATGAACTGCAGGTGAAATATTCTAAAAGATTTAGAAATACTCTCCACCAAAGCCATAAACAAATAAACTACACTAAACACACTATTCAGTGCTGTCATATCAGCATCTTCAGTTTTCACTGTTGTGAAATGTTGCAAAGCATTTTGACAGGTGCTGTGATCTTTAGTCTGAGCTTCTCTATCGCTGCTTAAATATTCAAATCCACAATTTGTTAACCGGTGTTTTTCATTCATGAGGAGCTCAAAGCACGCCTGAGCCTCTGAAGAGCCATCTGCCCTGTCTGCAGGTAGAACAGCGATTTAGCTTTATCTAAAGTCTCTCCCTATTCATATCCTCAGGACGGTAGATACAAATGCTATATTTTTCATCACCTGCTGATGAAACATTTTTTTAAATGCTGTTTAGCAGGAGAAAACAGACTGACACACTACTTTGTCTCTCAGTTCTCTAAATGACGTGCAGACTCGATTCAAAGGCCACTGAGAAAGTATATCCTTGGCAATGGCAAAGGCCTTGTCTATAATTATGAAGAGGAGATCCAGATCCATACCAAAATGCTGTGGGTTGACAGACACACAAACAAACCACACTGAGAAGAAATGCACATACAGTCTGCCATGTGATGCAGTAGTTCAAAATTTCACAGGAATCAGTGATCTGGATTGGAAGTTTTTTTTCTTCTTCTTTGTTTCTTTCCAATGACAAACTTAACTGGGACTGCAAGTTTCTTGCTTGTGACTGAATTGTATGTCTGTATTTATGTCTGTATTTGGATAACAAAATACTCCTTTAACAAAGGAAGATGATTAGAGCAGATATTTGAGTAAATCAGTTAGATTATAATGCACATCTGTTGCACAGCAGTGTGCACTGGTCTCAGCTGTACGTATTGATGGAAGGGTATATATGGGGCTGCTTTATTTGACTCTGGTACACCAGAACAGTAGGCTTGCAGTGTGGGTACAATAACTGTGTTTATTTTATTATTAGACAAATAACATGGATTTAATAAATTATACCTTATATTTATTAGACTGGTTTAGGTGCCTTCAGGCTGACCAGCCTCATTTTTATAAAGCTAGATATTTTCTTACAACAGTGTAATCATCTAATTAGAAATTTGGCTAACTCCAGGATTAACCATTTTGATAATACAGCCAAGTCTGTACACAGCTTTCCTCTGTTACTTGTTTTACGAGATACATACATTTCTTAAAGGAGATACATTGTGCTCTGTTGACAAGATGACACATTATTCTGAGTTCTTAAGGAAACATAAGTGACATGCTGTGGTCAAAATACCACAGCAAGGAGGTACAACAGTTCCTTTATCAAACTCTACTTTAAAAAATCCAGTTTTGTACTTTGGATGAAGATTCCTTGAAGCATATTACTATCAAATGACAGTGAACACCATGGAACACCTTTTTGTTTGAGGAAATACTCAAATGAAGTAAATAGGGCCTCTGCATCTGTCTGAAGAAAAACAGTCGCACGAGCGCTTACGCTAGCAGAAAGTCAGCTCAGACTACCACCCAGAAAAATTGACAGAAAAATACATGACGGGCAATTTTATTCTCAAATAGTTACAAATTCCTAATCTGCAGTTTGGCTACAGACAGTCGGTACTAGTCTCTGTTTTAATCACAAATCATCACAAGGTTGTGAAGTTACTGCACTGTGGATAGGGTAACATAACAGTCGGCTGGCAGGTTAAAACTCCTGTCAAAACCCGTGTAACAATTCCTCTGTCATGTATTGGCACCTTAAACCCTGGGCTTCACTCTCAAGTTTAATGCTAAGGAATGTTGCTTATATTGTGAAACCCATAACTTATCTTCCAAGTTTATCTTTGTAGTGGCAGTTCCTTCTAAGTGCTACAACTTCTGACAAAAGAACGGCAATAAGAAGTTTCTGGTTGGGATATATAACATCAGACAAAGTAGAGCATTGTTAGCTCATTCCCTTCTTATTTTAACCGTAGAACTAACAATGAGAATCTGATGTCAATATAGCAAAGCAAAAACCAAAAGTAACATAGAGCTGATTTCCTACTTCAGCGGTACATGAAATGCAGCAGGATGTAAAGTTGAAGTTAGTTTGTACTAAAGTGGGAAGCTGAATAATTCTACTCTGAACAGGGAGTGTGACACACTGCAAATAAGAACTGGCAACTGAGTGTTACATTTTCAGACCTAAAGGGTCCCAAAGAAAGTGAAAGCAGCAGCAGTGGACCTCTGTCTTTTCAATCCAATTACCAGTTATAATATTGGTGTAATTAAGCCTAACATTTTTATATTCAATTTGTTATAACTACATGTTCAATAAAATGAAAAAAAAAACAAAATTCAGCCAAACAACTTTGAACCATAGAGCGAAACTCATGAAGGCCAAATAAATAATGCAACGTATTATGCACGTGGAAATATCAAAATGGAAATGTGTTAATTTTCTTTGCTTTCAACAATTCAGGAGCTGCTAGCCCAATTCTAGTAGTCCGGTTTCTGCAATAAGCCACACAAGAAAAGCATGGCCAAGCAAAAAACACTCAGCAAGCCACATGAGCTGAGGGGCAGGCCTCTAGCTGTGGAAGTGCTGGCAGAGCAAAGTCTCAGCTGGCCGCAAGTCGGCCAAAAGCAGGTTTGCTGCAGAGGCCCCCAGTTCCAGTAACTAGGTCTGCTTCCTGGCATATTAAGCCTGGCACTCCCAGAGCAAGTTGCTTCATGGTCAGCCCCCATTTGACAAAAAGCAAACCGGCAAGTTTCTGACCACCTAACACAGCTCGATGAGTACGACAGCTTCTCACTCGGCCTTGCTCTGTGGCTTCTCATTTCATCCGTTCATTCCTCAAAACTCATAGAAATTAGCTGCTTAGGATTGGTTGGTTTTGGTTCCACACAAATGTTTACGCAGCACGTACAGGTGGTCTAACCTCACTTACATCTGGAAACCAAAGAGCTGATCTAATCTGTCACTATAGTGTTTAAACAAGTCCACCTTTAAACCAAAAATAACAGGTTGTAAAGATCGTGTGTCAGCAGATAAAGATGGTATTGAGGCAGTAACATCATATATAGAAAATGAAACAACCTTATGACCTTATTTCTGCCTCCAAACCACCAGGACATAGTACTGGTTCCCCCCTTAAAGTTTGTATCATATTACCTTAAATATGCTGTTAAATTACTCTCAGGTACTTCAGGTTAAAGGCAAGCACTCAATTTGTTAGGAAGTATTAAGTCAGTAACGCTTTCCATCACAGAATTTAGAAACTGCAGGAAATCTGTAACGCAAGGCTGGTTCCATGTCTCGCTTCAGTGTGAGGAAATGATTGATTTACAATATAAACATAGTGCACCGCTGTGTTGCATTGAGAGGAGAGAGGAGTGCCAGGAAATCCCGAAAGGAAGTCAGATGATTGTCATTCTCTTCACACGTTCCTGTGTGCTACTGCTCTCAGATCTATTAATTTTTCCCCCCGTTGCAGTCTGTGGAGTGCATGATACTCCATAACACTGAGGAGTTTACTGAATCACATTAAGTCAAGTAATTGTCATGTGAAGTGGTAGTTTATGCGCTGATGCTTATAAGAGAGGCTTAATGCTTCTCATCATTGACTCACTTAATTTAGCTTCCTTAAAATGCTTTTTTTCTCTCCCTTTTTTTTGCAGTATTATGTAGTGAAATGACTCTGTGTTTGGTACAGTCTGCGGTGAGAACATCAAATGTTTCATCTTGGACTGTTACCTAACGAATAAAACCAATGACTCCGCTTTCAAAGCAAACGTGTGTTAACTGGCAATGATTCTTTGTATACAGTCATATAGAAACAGAACAGGACTTGATCCAAGCTGATGTCTTAATCTTTGAAAAATAGATGAGCTTCTTATTGTCAAAAGTTGATTCCTGACATTTGACCCTTCAGTTGTCATCCTGTATCCGTGGAGGATCAGGCTAGATCACAGAGCATCATGCACACCCGATAATGCATGTCTTAGAAGACCATTCCTGAGTCATACACAGCCTTTTCTTTTCTGGATTTTCTGTCAGCACGTCTCTATCCTTTCATCTCCCTGTCACGCTTCATCATTTTATCTGTCATACCAACACCTTTCTCACCATAGCCTTGAAGCCTCTGTGTTTTAACTAACTTCATCTGCTACCTGTTTGTCTGTATTCCTCCATCACACTCTCTCCTATCTTTCCAAACATGTTTTCAATGTGGTTTTTGGACAAACTGAGGGGAGCAGGGAGTGTATGTCAGCACCACAGAGAGTTGCTGATCATCTTGTTTCTCCACATCTCCTCACTAGCTTTCACTTTCAGATGACCTGAAGGTTGCAGGCAGACTGACAATAGGGATGAATGTGATGCTCGTAGATCCAGCGTGAGTGGAATTTTTTGGTTATAACCTCGGGCATTTCTGTCTTTTTCTGCATCTCTTCCTAGGCAGCAAACATTTGATAGACAGAAATGAGCAGGAGAAGTTCAATGATGAGTCAAATAACTACAATTCTCAATAGATGAGTTCATGTTGTTTAAACACTGGTACTAAGATTTCTGACTTTCAAAGCCTGTTTGGCTCTCAATCCAAACTCCATTGTTTCTTGATTTCTTTTTACAAAGATGGTTTTATGTATCAGGAGCAAAAAAAAAGAAAAAAAAATCATCTGGTCCTTACCAGTTGTTAAGGTAATAGGTAAATACAACTCAGATGAACAACAACATATGACATATTACATTGTGTTATCATTTATTTAACGAAAACTAAAACAAAGCACAGAAGTAGTGTGTAAAAAAACTAACTGCCTCCATGGGAATTAAGAGAGTAAAGAGCAGCCAGGTGCTGCTCGTCAGATGAATTGATCATCAACAAGTGTGAGCACCTCTATAAAAGTTTTGTTAGTTTGCTGGTTTGGAGCATTCAGGTGTGTGTTAACACAATGCCAAGGAGGAAAGACATCAGCAATGATCTTACAGAAGCAATTGTTGCTGCCCATCAGTCTGGGAAGGGTTATAAGACCAGGTGGTCCTGGTGCTGCAGCAACGGGACCTGGACACCTCGCAGTCATTAAGTATACCAATTTATTGTGAGGCCATCTGTCCGACGGCTAAAGTTTGGCTGAAACTGGCTCATCAACAGGACAATGATCCCAAACACATGCTGGCTTTTTTTCGTTGGTTTTTCATGATATTGAATTATGGGAACTGCTTAGTTTTCCACACGCATTTTGGCTTTAGATTTTGTTAAATAAATTGCGACTCAGTGTAATACGTAATGTATTGATTTACCTCATTTTAGATCTGGTGAGGACAAGATGATCTTTAATGGAAAAAAAGTATAGAAACATATTGAAATTAAAAGGGGGTGTATTTTTCTCACATGCTTATACATATTTAAGACATAATCCTACCTGTGGAACTGACTCAGAAGAAGCTCTGACGCACTTGCCCAAAGGGCTATTCGACCCAACGTTGTGACTCATTTATATTTCCCCTGGATGATTTCTCGATAGCACTTGAGGCCTTACAAGCGATCTGGTTCTGACGATACCAATAATACTTCAATTTCATGATTCACACAGTGCCAATTCACAGCAAATGTCACCCAGAGGCACTTGAAACACAAAATAAACATTTTCACTAGAAGTCCTTGAAAGAGGCTATTTGTTTTGTCTAGAATGAGGTTGCTTAACAATATGAAACATATTTTTGCTTGTATCTTTTAAAAGTAGCAATAAGCTGCTGTGCTCTGAACATCATCTCTCATTTTTGCACTTGTTTACATCTCAGTAAAAACCCACATCAACATTACAGTTGATGTTGCTTTTATAAAATAAAGCATTGATGTCACAAACCCGTTTTGTCTCTCTTGGTAAGCATCATTATACATTTTAATGAATGTGATTTTTTTTTTTGGGGGGGGGTGTTGTTTTAATTTCTTGAAAATAACAAGGTGCTTTCATCTCATGTTGCACTCATGAGAAAATGTAGTAGACTATAAGTATACATGAAACTCTGAAAGTATACTAAGTATACTACGTTTACTCAAGAGTCGCATCTTTTTACGGTCTGCATCAGCGGGAACTCAAGAAGAAGAGTTTAAAATGCAGTAAACACAACACAAAGCATGAGCCTTTGTTTTTAGAATAGGTCACGGATGTGGATGGACATGCCCAGAATCTCAAGGACAGCCAAATACTCTGAATGCATTCTTGTGCTTTCAACTTGTGGCCAGGGTCTTCAATTATTCAGAATCTTGCCATCTGTCCATCATTATGATGAGATACCCAGATATGAGCGGGGCTTTGTTTTACGTACAGGTTAGTGTAATACAGGCAAATATGCATGAAGTCACAATCTTGAGACATCCAGAATTGTTTCTTGGATTTAAAAATTTATCCAGGGCTCCATTCACTATTTATTATGCCCTGACAGATGGTCTATACATTTCAATGCCTTTTCTCTGTACCTGGAGACAGTCTGTCCTTTTCTGTTCTGTTTCTTGATTCTGGTCAGAATACAGTATTTGTGGAGTTGTAGACCTGTATAGGCCTATGAAAAGGTTTTATTGTCTGTTTACGGTGATATCTCTTGTTCTTTAGCAAATTAAAAATCACAGCAGAATTTCAAACCAAAGATTTAATTTAATTTTGCATTCTTCTTATGAATGCAAAATGCAACAGAAAAAATCTTACTTGATCATTGCTGCTCCTGATGAGAATGCCACAACCAGCTGAATGCTTAGAAGGCTTTGATTGAATATAAAAGCTGAGGACAATGTGGGGCTGGTTTTAATTGATACAAGGAGTGATGGTGTCTGTGAGGGAAAACTTGGATATCGGCTGGTTTTAAAAGATTTGATGTTTTCAGCTTAAACTGCATCTTCAGACCTTCATTTTGTCTTGCATCCTGTACGTTATTGTGCTTTGAAATAATATGATACAGAGATGATTCCTCATTATCATACTGTACTTTTGTGGGCTTCCTGTAAAGAACTGGATTCTGAAAAACACTACATGTGGATTAAAAAAATAAAGTAAAAGTGTGTGTTTTTGGTCATACAGAGCAGGGATCTGTACTGTGAAGCAAGTTCAACTTATCCAGGATATCCCCAGGTTTTTTTTTTATTCTGAGTATGTGCACCCAACACAGCTGCTGCAGCCAATTAAAGCAAGGCAGTCTATATCTGTCAATGTACAATTGTTATTTTATTAAATGAATGAGCTGCAGGTGTGTTCTTAAAGCATACAAAGGTCTCAGACAATCTGAAAATGGCTTTTATTAGTTTTTCTTCGTATCAAATAAGGCTCAAACAGAAAACAATTAAGTTAATGTCCTCCTGCCCACCTTAGAATTATATGATGAAAGAAAATCGGTTGATTTCATTTAGCCTTGTGTTAAAGCATTTTATAAGGTGGATGTGCATGTGAGCATGAGTGTACTGCAGACATCTTTGGGTGCAGTTTGGAGAATTTCATACGTTGCACACTCGCTTTAGGAAGAAACTGTAAGTAAAACATTGCTAGTTTGAACATGTGTTGATCTCTCACTTCAGAATCTTACACCCATCATCTATACATCTGGAGTAGGTTAGATTTCAGGATAAGTTGCTATGATACAACACAATCTGCAAGAAAATCTGCTCTTCTGATCCTGTTTTAAGCAGATGTTAGCTTGGCTCATCTGTCAGTCCCTGGACCTGTGACTCCAAACTGAGTGCTCCCACTGCTGTCTATTGCCGGTCAGACACTGGCTGCTCCTAAGTACTACACAGCACCTCGTGTAGAATAAAAAAAGAAAAAAATTACTGAAATATGTTGTCAATGATCGTTTACATATGCATCTAAAGTCAATGCACCAGTGCTGGGAAACAGACACTGTGACAAACTGTAGATCCCAGCTGAGTCAAAACATTTCAGTTCTAAAATATTTTGTTGTTTCTGTTTCACCAGACCTGAAAAAATATGTGTATAATTTCAGCCTGCCCTTAATGTTGAAGAGCAGTCATCATTTGTGGAGTGTTAGGTGTTTTGCTTTCCTTTTCCAGATGCCCTGCAGCCTTTCTGTGAAGCTAAAGGGCAGTTGCACCAACTTGAGTCCTGTCTTTGTTTTCTTTTCATTACAATTAATCTGTTGGAGTCCAGAGTAGTAAAATGAACCTCTGCTGCTATTCCTTTATACTGTCTTGGATGATGCAGACACAAAGGGACACCAGGCATCCTCAACTCTTATCTTTAAAGAGTTCTCATGTTTATCCACAGCTGCCTCGAAGCAGCACGAAGCACCATGGAGACTGCAGCAACCACTGCTGATCAACAACTGACCGCTGGAAAGTTAATACCATGTAATGAATAAATGATTCAGGTCAGCAGTAAACTAGTTGTTTATTTTCCCAACTTAAATCAAATTATTTCGATTCAGTTCCACCACATATTTTTTTCTTTGGACATCCACAACCCCTGGGGTGTCCACCACCCCTAACTTTAGAGCTGCTGACCTAGATTGATCTCGTAGAAAATATATGCAAAAGTGAGTTTAACAGCCCTCTCTGGCAGTAGCTACATTTCCTTTGCCTATGTCACACAGTCCTCTAGGGCACTGGTGGCATATAGGTTAGAGAATCTGATCAGCAACTGACAGCTGCACATTTAATTTCTGGGCCATAAATATTAATCTCAGTGATGAAAGTAGCAAACAAACAAAAAAAAAACCCTGAAAAGTAGGCCCCTAATCTGCAAACTGGTCCACTGGAGTGTTTCAGGAGGCAACAGAGCAGAATGGTTATATTTATACCAAATCTATACATTGCCCTAATAGAGTATCTCCCAGTCTGCTTCCCAGTGTTGGCGCCTCAAGCAGCATCCAGGTGGGAAACTGTGTGAACCTGAAAATGAGGGCATCACTCCCCTGGTTAAAGAAATCCTGTCTGTATGTGAAAAAACCAACGGTCAAGGTTGCAAATGAGGGATTTCCAAGGTGTCCTTTCCATTTTCTACACAACATGTTCCACTGTGAGTTGAATGGAGCCTCACACCATAATGTACTCTTCAAGCAAGCATTGTAAACCTCTTCCAACGTTTAGTTTTCTCTGATGTATAAACGTCAGGAAATAGTTACAACTTCCTCTTCATACTGATGCAGCTCATTAAATCCAGATGAACTGATGCCTGAAGAAAAAAAATGGGGCAGTTAAAAAAGAATGAAGACATAGCTTGCATGTTAAATAGCAACATTTTGCCTCAAACTCTGAAACTGAAACCTATTCTTCCAAAAAGGCCTGAGTGATACTTCCAGTTGCACAATGGAATGATCGATTACGTAGTGCAAATATCTCGTTGTTTTACTCAAGAGAAAGAATTGCTCTCTTCCATTTTCAGACGCTTTCTCATTATACAATCACATTAGCAAAATCACTTATCCAGCTGAAAATGCAACAACGGTTTGCACTCCTGACAGAGAATGTTATCAGCTAACCATTTAATTTAAAAACAAATTATTTGTTTTCCTTGGTGTACTGCACCAAAATCAGAAGGCAAGTGACACAGTAACCCGAATGACAAAGTGTTGCTGCCGGGTGCTGGCATATATAGGAGGGCAGGAATCACTGATAAATGATAATTAAATTCAATTTGCCTAAAGGTTCAGAAGAGAGAGTGACTGGCAAAGAGGTAGAAAAATTTGGATCCCTTGGGTAGAAGCAGCAACTTTTCCCAAATATAAATCATGTTCATGGTTAATCAGTTACAGGTTTTAAATTTATATTCCAAGTATTAAGACAAAGCCATAAGCGAATTTGTCTAGACTGTAATTTATTCCACTTTGGTCTAATCATGTGTTTTTTTATGCTTGCCCCAGTTTTACAGATGTTTCCAAGCCCTACTGAGTTGTGAGGCTCCACGACGAGGCTCCAGCGTCAAGAGCTCCTCCAAGGCTGCTACAAAGGGCATGAGGGGGACCGGTCCCCGCCGTACCAATGACCTCCTGTTTATGGTAGCCTCATTGGGTCAACCTGCGACCACTCTGCCACAGCTGGCCCCGTCCTGTGAACCCACCATTGACATCACCAAAGAGCCCTCTTCAGAAAACAAACCTGTCATAGTATCACTAGTGACCCATTTTGATGGCTGACGATTTGCTGTTACAGTGAAATGTTGAAGTACCCATCCAGAGGGTTGTTGATAAAGAGGAGAAGTGTTGCAGATGCTCAGATAGCAGCAGCCTGCCAGTCCAGGTGGATTTAATGCAGCTCCTGTGACAGCTCTGTCCCGGCTGGTCCAGTTGACAGGCTCATAACAAAGGGAAACCTTGGACTGTCTCTGGACAATATGAGCAATAATCTGAGTGGTGAACCTGCAGAATCTGGGACCCTATGTTTCTCTGCAGAGAACATAGGCATTTACTAAGAAGGAGCATTTGACAATTTCTGAAGTAAACACTGTTTCTCTAATAAAATATGGAATCATAGGGATCATTTGTTTTGTGCAATATCTAAGCTATAGGTTTGGTAAGTCTTTCGTTCTCATAAAATGACAGGACTGTGTTCAGAGTGAAGGAGGAGTAAGATTTATTTTGTTACTGGCAGTGGTTACAAGATAAAGTAAAGATCACAAGCTGTTCATAACCCCAATCATTTTGAAGTCTTACCCAATACAGATATGGTTGAAAAAAAAAAGACAAAACAGGGAAGCCAGAACAAAGAGACTGTACTGATTTTACTGTCTTTTAGCACTCCCTTTTGAAGCTGGTTTTAAGTGACTTATACATGTAGCGTTGCTATTGTAGCATGCTATTGGCAATAAAATCTATTTTCAGGAGTAGTGACTGAAAAGTTAATCATAAGAGCATGTTGGAGAGTTTCTGTATGGATCCTCCAATTAAAACTGTGCATGTGCACTGTTGGAAAAAAATTGCAAATCAGTTTGAATCTGTTCTTGTTAAATAGATAGCACTTAGTGAAAAATCTGAAAAATGTATTTGGTGTACTGGTTTATGTTTAACATTTTGTTTTATATTTATACATGTTTTATATTTCATAGTTATTTCTTATTTGTGCCCATGTACTCAAACTGAAGGGAGAATCTGAAGAAAAGAAGTGTTCACAGACCATAAAATGTAATCTTTGTAGATTCTTGAAACTAAGGTGTAGTGTGCTGTTCATGGCCATGTTGTCACCAGCGTTTCAGCCTTTTTTACATTCATGACTTACACACTTTTCAAGATATTTGAGAGTCTGTGTGCAGAGTTTTACAGTCTGAATGATCTTGTTACAGAATGTGAACATTCTAAAAATCAATCAAAACTACTTTTACAACATGAAAAATGACTTTCTCTTTTAAAAATACAACTTTTAGATGGAGTAAGTGTGTATATATTGTTTGCGAAGTACTTTTCATCACCGTAATAGATTTTTTTGATTACTCAGAGTAAAGGGGAGGAGTTTCTGAAAGCAGTGCAGTGATGCAGTGTAGTCAGTGACACTTCAATTGGTTTGGTCTTTTTGGTTCCGGCATAACACAAATTGTAGTCTGTGCTATGTTTGTTTTTTTCTTAATATTTCCCACAAACTGTTCTCTATGTACTGTCAAGGTCTTGATCTTGTTTATCATTAATATACATGAGTTGATACCAAAGTAAGGGACACTTTCATATTTTGGAACGGCGTTGATCAATAAAACTTCTAAAACCTGAATCATTTTGCAACTTTTTTTGAAAGTTTGAAGTAGAGTGGTCATACGTCAAACAACTGTTAAATGTACTAGATGTATTGTAGAGTATTTATATCCTAAAAAAAAAAGAAAAAAAAGAGTATGTATATCCTGTTTAGGGATGGGAATCTAGAACCACCGGCTCCTAGTAGCTAGATTCCGTGGACTCCATATATCCTTATATCCACCTGCCTAACCTGCCTAGTTAGTTCATAGGTTCTGCTAACGTCTGACGCATTGACTCAGAATGTTTTCTGCATGGCATCGAGGCAGAAGCGTTCCAAAGTTTGGTTATATTTCACCAAAAAGGACAATATTAGGGCCAGCTGCAACATGTGCAGAGATTTGATCGCATCAAACGGGGGAAATACCTCCAACGTGCTGAACCATTTGACCACACAGCATGCAATTACTTTGCAAGAATGTAAAGTCTTTGACACGCTGCTAAGTGATGGCAGACAGCGTCTTCTGTCTCAAAAGTCCCAGGAAACTCTACATCAGATTCACATTCTTAGACTGCAAAATTGTTTGTATTTTGTATCTCATTGAAAACGGAAAGGACGTGCCAGCTGTCACTAATTTGCAAAAATGCCCATAAAAGAGCATGAGACTGAAGGGCCATGTGCAAACACATCCAGCATTCTTTTAAGATGCCTATGGTGTGCTCAACTGTGGGGCGAGTATGTTCGTGCATCTGATTAAATAAAACCTGTTGGTGAGTCTGAGGGTTGGTCAGTGGTGTTATTAACCAGAGGCCGAGGGCATATCCTCAGTCTCCTGAAAAAAACCAAGTCATAATAAAAATCCACACTTGTAGAAAATTTGAATTAATAAAAGATAGGGAGCAATGAGCTATGTGTCACCAGCTGCTCCTTGTCCAAGGTGCATTCCCATGGAGCTGTTAGATGAAGTAGTCTGCTCCTCCTGGGAGGCGGAAGACCGCATTCATTAGGTGGTTCTGGGAGTCGCAAATGAGTTGGACATTTAAAGACAGATTGCGGTTGAGGTATGGGAACGGTTCTGGTGAGGGTCTTTAACGCACATGTGTGCAGTTTATCTATCTATAGGAAGACCAGTGATAGAACTAAATCCCTTCTTGACTCTTGACAGCGCAGAAGACAACATAAACGCTTATTTCGTTCAAACATGTCATCCCTCAAATGTACATAAGAGTACTCCTGAGGGATCATGTAATTTGTTCTTACCGAAGAAGAAAGATTTGATCTTACCTACTAACAAATCCTGGATGAGAAAACATTTGTTAATGCCTCAGTCTTCAGGAAAAAATATGTGAGTAGGACTTTAGAACAAATTTGCTCATAAAAACTGTAAATGAAGCCCAATGTCATTTGATCAGACGAGACCAAAGTGGACATGTTTGGTCCAGAACCTAAACCTGACTGAAATGCTGTGCCAGGACCTTGATATAGAATGTGGCCACGATCAGCACTTTATAATGCATCACCCTGCAACACTTCCCTGTAATGACAACAAGGAAACTGTAGTGATGTGCAGCACAAGGCACTGAGAACAAAAAAAACCTCACACATCATTGAGAGGAGGCATTCTGTTGTGCTTTTCATGTGGATGTGCAGCACTCTCATTTTGTACGAATGTGGTGTTACATAAATTCTAAAAATGTGCGAGCAAATAAGAAAACATTGAAATTAAACTACAACATGCAAAGAAATTGTAGAGACTTTCCTGCCCAAAAATATGTTAATGCTGGCAGATACGTCCCATAATTGTGTTTGACGCATACACAACCTCGCTAACACACACACCCTCGCATGAAGTTGCTAACGGTTATTAGCAACTGCATGGAAAATGGAAAATTGGCATCCATGAGGGTTACCTTCAATTGTATAAGAAATGGATTGTAGTCCTAACCATGATACTTTTCTAACCTTAACCAAATCATTTTTTATTTCTAACTAATCAAATGATGGTACTGCCTAAAGGTGGTCAAAAAGTTTGTGTTTACATGTAACCAACAACAATATAAAAAGAATATATTTTTGCCTCATAATCGTTTGTAACCCCGACCATGTATTATAATATTATTTCCTAAATCCAGCCTCAGTATTTCATCTTGTTTCTTGGCTATGGCCAACCTGTAGCCAAGCACAAATAAAAATGACTTATTAAAAGCATTTTGCCTGGCAGCTGCAGCAGGTGTCAAGCAGCAATTATTGTATTGGATTATAATTAAACAATTTCTGCCACAATCCCTGCAGAAAGTAAATATAGTCGACTGCTCAGTGTCATTATATTCCTTACACTTGACATTCTCTGAAAACTTGGTTACATAATTGCTTTATAGTCAAACTGACTATTACTAAAATAGCCTTTTTTACAAGTTTATAACTTTAACGTTGTGCAGTTAGCAAGCAGCATTTGTCATGTCATGTCTTGGGTTTTGTGTTTTTTGATGTCATGTATTGGGTTTTGTGTTTTCTGTCATGATTATAGTTTTGTTTTTAGGTTTATCTATAGTCAATAGTTTTTGTCATGTTTTTTCACATCATTAGGTTCACTCAAGTCACCTGTATTTGTTTCACAGCTGCACCCCATCTCCAATCACTTCACCACAGTATTTAGTTTCCAGGTTTTCCTCAGGTCTGGGCAAAATCCTCACCTCACCTTCCCTTCCTTCATGCCACGTGATTAATGTGTTTCAGGTTTGCCTGGTCAGGTTTGCCTCTTGTTTTTTCCACAGCCATAGCATAGTTTTGTTTATTTCACAGTTCAGATTTATTGAGATCCGGCTCAGCTGCGCTTTATGTTCTTTTGTGTTAATCAAGTTTTCTTTTAAAATCTACATCTGGGTCCTCCCTCCGTCCCACACCAGTCCCCCGGTTGTGACAGCATTAGAGTCATTATAACTGATATGTAATTTATTAATAGGCTATCAGGCTTATACCATCTGTTAATTAACTGGTACATTGACTAATATTTTTCACAAATATATGATGAGCATTAGATATTATATGATGGACTGTGGATGAAATTGTCTCGAAGTAACCCTTATGCACTCAATGAATAACAACCAGAAAGGTTTATAAGAACTGGACAAAGTATCCCAGGTAGTGTATTCTCTTCTCAGCAGTGATTTGAAATCTCTTTCAGGCTTCAGTATGCCTTTAGGGATGTTCTGCTAATTGTTTGTGTGTAATACTTGGACCTTACTCTCAACTGTTTACTATAAACCCCCTGGTGAGCAGAGATAAGAGGTACCTGAATAAATGAAAATATGCAAAATGTGACATTTTAATTCCAGAGCCATCTTTACAGGCCGGTTTCGACCAGACTGAGCTACATGTGGCCCCGAGCCTGCACAGATACCAACAAATGCCTGTTATGAAGCAAGAGAACAAATATTGACTTGATATCTATGATATGTGCTGTGGGATTTTGACAAATTGGATAAAAATACCTAAAGCAACTTTTTAACAGTGTATTTTGTCTCATATCTGGGATGCCTGTATCTGACAAAATTCAGATTAATTTTCCATACTGACAAGGCCCTTGTGCTCTAGGTGCATATCAATCTCCATAGCAGAAGTTGTATATGGACACCAACTCGAAAGCAACCTTTTCCAACCCTTAAACTTACTTAAATCTGACCCAAAGAAAGGTAAAGAGACGTAGATTTGACCCCTACATCAGATCAAGCAGAAAAATGTAATCAATATGTATTTACAAATATGTGTATGGCTGCTTTATATTCATACTGGCTATATGAATGAAGGGGTTCAATTTGGCCAGAAGGCCCCAAGGGTTAAGGGTTAAGGCCCTGGCTCTTGTTCTTGTTGCATATAAACCATAAGCCATCAAGTCAGTTAATTAATTGGAAAATCAGACAGCAGATGCCAGCCTTACGATAAAACACATGATTATACTCAGCTTACAAGTTACTAGATACTAAAATTGATTCATATTTCATTTGATGCATCTGACCCTGAAATGTCATGAATTTTTATTTTCTATTTACATTGTTGTACCTTTACCGACAACATCGACATAATGACATGACAACAACAAGATGGACTGTGAATCAATAAACGTAGCAACCAAGTGCATTATACTGGACATAGGTTAATGTAAGCAGAAGAAGCAGAAGCTGGATTCTATTTTCAGTTATCCCACAGTTGTTTTCATACCTTTCAGTCACATTTAAATCCTCATCTTCATCCTCTAAATCTGTCATCATAAGTAGATCAAGCATTATTGTCATAACATAAAAAGGGACTAAGAGGACAGAGCTATGTAGAGAAACATTGGGCAGGACATGGTAACACCACAGCTATATTTTTACATGCACAGATATGTCAGACAAATTGAAAACCTACTTTGCCTGATTATCTTTTAACAGTGAAACATTGCTTCTCTGGTACTCATGGTCCATGAAACACAGGTGGTAAAGTGTGTCTCTGACATCTGCCAAACTAGCCAGAGTGTAGCAGTTGTGGTATCTGGCAGGCTGCCTTGTGACCAGGTCTATATGAGTGCAGACAGCATTGGGATTTCCAC